>NC_083323.1:98672141-98974521 GCF_963455315.2 Globicephala melas | reverse complement strand
GGCTCTGACGGGCTGGGAGGGGGAAGGTGGCCATAGTAGCTGGCACACACAGCTCTTTGTTCTGACCTAACACCTGACATTGGAACCTCCTGTGGATGAAATGCTTGCCAGCCTGGGATCCCCCCGTAGCGATGGCCCCAGCACACGTGCAGCCTGCCCGTCCATCCGTGGGACCCGTGATGGTGGGTGTTTCCTGCGGTCGGGTGTGAGGTCCGTCGGTCCCTCAGGACCAGCACCTCTGAGCCCTGCACCTCCTGGTCCCACCAACGGGGCTCCTGCATGATTCCACCTGGATTTAGAGACTCCACTGATAAGCCTTCACTCTAGGCCTGCATCCTGGCCCGGGGTGGTGGGAGGGGCCGCGGCCCTCCTGGGGATGCACGGCCCCCTCCTCCTTGCCGAGCTCACCTCCTCAGGCACGCGCACTGCCCGCAGGCCTCCCGGGCCTGGGCCCATAGATGTTCACGAAGTCCAGAAGTGATTCTCCACTCCTGGGTTACTGGCCAGAGGGGTGTCAGCGAGGCGTCTAAGGGTGAGACCCTTGCAGGCAGGCTGTCTGTTCATAAGCAGGGACTCGCTCGTCACCCGCCGCTGGCATCCTCACGCCTTTGCTGTTCGCCCCCAGTCTGCCCTAAATGTCCCATCTCAGCTGCGGCTGGGCCTCTGCCCCGCGTGATAGCTTCCTTCTCCTGTTCGTAGAATCCCCGGCCCTCCTTCCCAACACCTCCCTCCCCCATCCTGACCCCCTGCACAGCCTCACTCTGGCCGTGTTGCATAGGCTGCCTGCTGTTCTGGGCAGACGCCCATCCTGGTTTGACCCTTGTGGGTCGCCCCGTGCCACCCTGCCTAGGCCCTCTGAGTGGGTTCTGCGAGCCGAGGCTCCGGGCTGGGGACCGGCTAGACCTCTTTAATTCAAGGGGGACCAGTCAGACTTGTACTGGAAGCAGCGTCCCAGATGTGTGTCAGAGAGGCTTCCTGTGCAGCCAGCAATGCCTGTTGGAGAGGGCTGGCTCTCCCCCAACGCCTGGGAAGTGGGAAGCTATGCGCTTCCCGTCAGCTCGGCCTCTGATGGAGGCTGTTGGTGGGAATAGATGGGCAATGCTGCTGTTAGAAAATGGTGCTTTTCTCTTCCCGTTCCTCTTTTATTTTAAGCAACTAGCAGGGCCTCCTCCCACCTCCGTGTGCTTTAGTGCAGTGGGCTGGCCCCGTTTTCTAGAATGGTGTTGATTTACTGCTTCAAAAATAAACGTGCAACCACCTCGACTGATTCCTTTGGTAAGAAAAACAATTGTGCGTGTCTTTGAATAAACTAACCAGGAGGACCCTTTCTGGAAAATGGGGAGTGAACTCTGGGGCGTCCGTGCCAATGAGCTGGGAGGGTGAGGGCTGCCCTTTCTCAGCAGAATCTGATGACCCACAGTGAACGTTCTGGTGAGCCCTGGTGGACCCGAGATGGAGAGAGTGTAAAGACAGAGAAGGATGTGTGAGGGGGGTGAAGGGCGCCCAGAGCATTTTATGCTGTGTCTAGACAAGAGAGCAAGGTCTCATTTTTGTTTTCCCAAATAGGTACTTTGTATCAGAATACCTAAGTGATGAACCAGCTGATTCTTTTCTAAAAATAAATATTTGATATTATCAGAGCTGTCCTTTCTTGATTTACTAATGTTAGTTTTATTGGTGGCATTGCATTTGTTTTGTGTGGGGGGGCATATCTAGTCCAGGTTTCGTTTTCTCCTCATCCTTTCATACCTTCTCCAAATCTCCTGTGCCGTTTCGTACCTGTGCGCCTTTGCTTGTGCCGTTCCCAGTGCCTGGAACGCCACCTTCTCCTGCAGGGCCCCTGCTGCACTGCCCCCTCCCACGCCCAGTGACCAAATTCCTACTAATCCTTCAAGACTCAACTCAGACATCACTTTCTCGGGGGAGCCGTCCCTGTGTCCTTTATCTCCACCGCCGCCCAGCCCCTCCGCGGCCCCGACGCCAACCCCTAACCATAGGCTCCTGCCCGCTGATCTCACTAACCCCGTGCATATATTTCGCTTCTTCCTACCCATATGTTAGTTACAATTGCGGTTCATGTGTCTCTCTTCCCTTCTAGACAGTAAGCTTTTGGGGAACAGTGAATGCATTTCAGTCCTTGCCGCTTCCCTCGCAGTGATTCCAAACCCTGACACGTCACAGGGTACCCCGATGTTGGTACCCTTCCCCCTGCACTCGCCTATTCACCTGGCCTCGCTCTAGAGGTGTGGCCTGCCATGAAGGGCTCTTATTTTAATGGTGGCCAATGTGTAGACCTGCTCAGCAAATTTCGTTTTGTAATCTGTACCCTCTCCTGCCTGTCTCGGGAATCCTCAAACGTTTTGGCTTCAGAACCCCTTTATAATCTTGAAAGTCACTAAGGACACCAAAGAGCTTTTGTTTAGGTGGGTTACATCTATTGATGGTTCCTGTATTACAAATTAAAACTGTGAAATTAAAAAAAATCTATTAACTTAAACATAACAATAATATGCCCATTACATGCTCACGTAAATTTTTGTGAAACCAAAAACTTGAGTGAGGGGGTAGTGTTATTTTTATATCGGGGTTTCTCAACCATGGCACTCTTGAAATCTTGGACCAGATAGTTCTTGGTATTGGGGGGCTGGCCTGTGCATTGTACATCATCCCTGGCCTCTGCCCACTAGATTTCAGGGGCACCCCTCCTCTCAGTTATGACAACCAAATGTCCCCGGGGGCAGTGCGGACAACCTCACCCTGCTTGAGAACCACTGTTTTACATTTGCAAATCTTTTTGATGTCTTGATTTACAGAAGACAGCTGGATTCTTTTATTTATTTATTTTTTTAAAATTTTATTTATTTTTTTTGCGGTACGCGGGCCTCTCACTGTTGTGGCCTCTCCCGTTGCGGAGCACAGGCTCCGGACGCGCAGGCTCAGCGGCCATGGCTCACGGGCCCAGCCGCTCCGCGACATGTGGGATCTTCCCGGACCGGGGCACGAACCCGTGTCCCCTGCATTGGCAGGCAGACTCCCAACCACTGCGCCACCAGGGAAGCCCCCATGTGAGATTTTTGGAACATCACACATTAAACTTCTCTGGAAAATGTTTGTGCAGGTCTTTTCAAGGTTGACACATCTCTTTATAAAAGACATTATATGTATTCATACTAATCTTATTAGAAAAGTTTTTAAGTACTGGGTAGCTGTCAAGGTCACAACGACAGATCCAAGTTTTCCAAAATTCTAGTTTCCTCTGGAAAGATCCAGTTTTGTCACTGGCCAGAAAAATACTGTGAATTGTTCTTGAAGTGACCGGCTCACTGATTTTTGAAAAAAATGTCTGTCAAGTACCAGAGTCTACATAATTGTAGTATAAATTGTTCTTTTGAGTGAAAATACTGCTCCGTGTAGAAAGCGGCTGCTTCGGCCCACGACTCACCGGCACGTGGGCTTTTCCTTCTGACGCCCCGCCTCGTCCTGCTGTGCAGCCCAAGTGCTTTCTGGGTACCTCCCTCAGCATCCCAGAGAATATTGTACAAAGTGTATCAGGAGTCGAGATGCAATAAAATTCACGTTTGCTGCTTCATCAAGGGCATTCCTAAGGGAAACTAGCTATTTTTCTTCTGCCATTCCCCCACCTTCAGCGCCCCGTGCCGACCGCAATGACCAGCCCTGCCTTGGCTGGCCCTGGGGCCCAGCAATGCACCCACCGTACACTCAGCACCATCGGTGCAAGTATCAACACATTGGCAAAGGTACACAGCACCTCAGGTTTACGATGACGGTAGTTTTGAGCCCACTGAGCCCTGAGGGGTTTGGGGGACGCCAGGGGTGACCAGTGGATGCCCTCTGGTCTGCACCAGCCTTGTTCTGCTTTGATGGTGAAGTGAAACCACTGCAGGAGTCCGTCTTGAGCAAACAGGAGCTGTTCATGTGATGTGCTGGGGAAGTGCTAAAGAAGGGCCCGTGGAGGTGATCTGATCCAGCCCCTTCGGGTTACAGATGAGCGTTCTGAGGCCCAGAGAGGGCAAGTAACTGACCCGGAGTCTCACAGCTACTTGTGGCAGAACCAGCCCTAGAACCCAGGTCTTCTGATTCCCAGTCCAGTACTCTTTCTACCACACCCGTTGGTTCTCAAGCACTCGTGGGGCCTCTAACACACGTCCACCAGCAAAAGGATGCTTGCAAAATGCGGGGTGACCGTACTTCCTGATACTTGCATATGGACTGTCCCTTTGTAAGTTTCCTTTTGCCCAGCAGCATCTGGCAGTTGCTTGGCCTACCAGGCTGCAGGTGGACAGGGGGCTTAGTGATGCCTCTGTGCTCTGGCAGTCACGCCCCCTTCAGAGTTGATTAGCCAAGAGGACCCTGTGGAGTTTTCTGCTCCATTAGGTCACATCACAGTTTGATTACTTAAGGACTCCACCTTGCACCTTGGCTCACTTAAGCCTCTGGAACACTTTCCGGGGGGAGCTGCCCTGACTCCTTCGCCTTGAACTTTTGCTCATTTCCTTGATCCCAGCCATCACTTTGACCTACTGTGCCTCGTGCCGTTTCACGACAAAACTGTAGCCGTTTTTCTCTGTCCGGCAGGTGGGGAGTAGGGAAGATAGATGTGGCTTCTCCCCATAAGTAAGCTGCAGGATGCCGAGTCAACATTATTAATGACGGTGAAGATGACAACATCTCCCCGGTGACCTGCAATTTTCTTTAGGAAAAAAGCGCCAGGCCTGCGTGGCCTTCGGGCGGCTGAGCTGAGAAAATGGGGCCCCCCTTCCTCTTGGCTTCATTCAAACACCACGGAGAGAGGATGAATACATCCTCTCTGGCCAGATGCCAGAGCACAGGAAATTTTAGGAGAATCTGAAATGGAACTTGAAAATTATTTCCAGCCATGCGTGTCTTGCCTTTTCCCCAGCAGAGAGCTCTGAGAGCTCATGTCCCGAGTGGTCTCCTCAGAAGCTGCCCTGGGCTGGGGTCCCCCTGTCCAGGGCCGGAGGGGGGGCTAGGTAGCCTCTGCTGGTCCCTTCCTGCAGTTCGCTGCTGGCAACTGAGGGCCCACATCCAAGGACGTACCAGAAGGGCAGCTGTGTGACCTGGAAGCCCCTTGTTTCATAGACAACCCTGTTGCCGCCTGCCCCCACCCCCAGGCTTAGGAACGGGGCTTGCTCTCTTCTGGGCCTCTTCCCAGGACATCTGCCTCCCTAGGGTGGGATTCTGGGGTCAGGCTTCCCAAGGTGGAGGAGCCCTGGATTGCAAGACTGGTTCGTCTTGGGGCCCCTGAAGGGCTGAGGAATGTTCAAGCCACAGCCCCGGTTACTGTGGGAAGGCTGCCCCCCCCACCCCCCGCCAAAGGCTGCCATAGAAACATCTGAAGACCCGAGAGGCAAGCATCTCTAAGACATGGTGGGGCACGAGGAGGGTACAAGAGGGGCCAATCAGAGGACCGCTCGGCAAACCTTATGTATCTGTGGGCAGAGTGCAGCTTGGTTGGCATTTCAAGAGAAAAAAATCAAACAAAAGACATTCCAGCCTATCCAGAGCTTACAACCTGATGGGGGAGACACGTAAGAACTGGATGGGGTCATGTTTTCATGTGGTCCGAGAGCCCCTCCAGGACTCCTGGGGCCTAAGGCCTCAGCGGGCGGGACCACAGGCCTGGCGCTGCGCCCTGAGGGTGGTGGTTGGCACGTGCTCTTGGGTGAAGGTCCGTAGGTGAGGTGCAGGACGTGGCCTCTGACTTCCGAAACCTTGCTTTCTGTTGGGAAAGGCCAGAGGCTACACTCTCCACACCGAGGTGACCTCGAGGTGGGCCTGGGGGTGATGTGTCTGGCTCAACGACTGGGGGGGGAGCACAGAGTCAGGGGGCATCCTTAGAAGCGAGCTCCCTTCTCGGAGCCACCCCTGCACAGCTGGAGAGGACCGGCCTAAAACAGCCCGCCCCGAGGGCGCTGCACCCAGTCCTGATTGGGTCAGGCCTCCACACCCGGCTGGCTCAGATCCGCCCCGCTGGGCTGCCCCCTGCACGGCTCACATCAGGCCCCCCGTGACCAGGTCCGGATGTGGCTCAGCTCGTGTGGTACCCTGGTGCTCTCGTTCACGGAAACCCCCTTCTCAGGCCCAGCCCCCAAGCCTGGGCTCCCGGCGGGGAGGGTCCTCCGGCCTCTGGTGGAGCACCGTCTTCAGGGCTGGGACGACGGGGTCGCCCGTGTCTCTCGCGGCAAGTTTACGACGGGCTCTTTCAGCTTTCAGGAAGCAGTGACAGGCTCAGGTGGCTTCAGGTAATGGGGGCTTATTGTAAGGCTACATGAGGACACGGCCAAGGCGGGCGACCTCTGGCTCTCAGCCGCGTGGAGCCCTGGACGCTCACGGGGGCCCAGCCCCTGATCTCGCCTGCTTCCTGCTTCTAGCATTTCATGTGCATCTCTCTCAGCTCCTGAGGCCACCGCCTGCCCCCGGAGGCTCTGGCTTCTCTCTCCTTCTGTCAGTATCTCCTTAAGTTTCCTCTGAGTCCTTAAGAGGGAGGACACGGCTGGGCCCTCGGGGCTGGGGCCCCAGCAAGGCCACGTCCTGGGCCGCTGGTTGGCCTCAAGGTGGCCACTGTCGGCTCAGGCACTAATCCCACGTCCAACATTTGTGGCCAGGGTGGTAGTGTCACAGGGTACAAAGCATGGTGACCCGCATGTGAGGCGTGGCCTATGGATGCCCTCTTGAGATCCGGGCGCGTGCTTGAGGGGAGCCCCTGGCGGGGCCTGGGGTGAGGAGAGAGCTGCAAGCTGTGGTCAAAGGCCCCGGGCAGCGCGGGAAGAGCCTCAGGGACACTTCCCCACGTTATTAGAGGTCCTCATACATGCCCACCAAAGGCCCTTCCTAGACCCCTATGAAGTGGGATGGGAAAGGACTGTCGGGGGGCCCAGTGCAGCAGCTGCCTCGTCTCCAGCTCAGGTGCTGAGTCTCCTGGACCCCCGCCTGCATCAGCCCCCTCCCCTCCCCGGGCACCAAGGCATCTCCCACCTGCCCCTCCGGGCTTTAAATGGGAAAGGCAGGCGGCAGCAGGAACCAGATAGGGACCAGGCTGCTCCTTTCGGAGCCAGGATTACTCATTTTAGAGGAGCGTATTTACAGTTTGATGGGAAGTGAATCACCAATCTTGATGAAAGACCACATTATGCGAAAGCTCTTTAGAGGAGGGGTGATGGGGGCTGGAAAGGAAGGGAAGCCACCGCAAAGGAAGTTGTTCACGGCTTAGCATCCGAGGAGGCGTAGGCCAGGGCCAGGGAAAGCTGGGTCCCAGTCCCTCACCCAAACCCGGCCATGATTCACCCACTCGCCTTTGCCTTTTGCCACCGGCAGGTTGGCAGGGGAGAGCTGGAGCGGGGCTGGACAGGGGCCTCCAAGCCTGGGGGTGGAGGCGTAGAGCCAGAGGACCAGGACCCTGAGATGGGACAGGGGAGCAGGGGAGCTGGAGGAGGGGTGGGGCGCTGCCCTTACTTCTGCTTCTGTGCCCCCTCCCGAAACTGGACCAAACCCTCCCGCACCCCCAACAAAGACAGGGCCGTTCACTGAGGTGTGGGTGCTTCCATGCACGCCAGGTGGGAGCTGCTCCGTGGGGGCTTCAGGGCAGCAGCCCCACCTGGCCACCAGGGGTTCTCTCCTCAATCGTGTCTGAGCTGCCGCCCCAGGCGACAGAGAGGACGCAGAGACAGAGCCATCCCAGCATCCTCAGCGCAGCCTCAGCGCTAACTGCCGGCTGCCACTCACCTGCCCCAACGGAATTAACGGAAGCTGTCAACAGCCCCGCCCTGACCTCATTGGGCAGAAGCGCGTCCTCAGCGGACGTGAGCTCCTCTTTCTTCTGAGACAGCCTCCCTCCTGTCTCGGAGCAGGAAGTGCTCTCACGTGCAGTCCACGTTGCAGACAGAGAAGGGAGTTGGGCCTCTTATTTTCCCTCATGACAAAGCCCATTGTGTGCTCACGTATGAGTTTCAGGACTGGTCCTAGGAAGAGCTGCTGGCAGGGCCAAAGACAAGCCAAGGAGAAGGTGTGCCAGGGAATTAAAGTGCTCGAGGAGGGTCAGCGGTCCCCTGACTGCAGCCAACCTCAAAACGCATGGTCACTTTGGGCTGAACTGGTCTTAAGCCAGTGAGGTCACAGAAATGTATCTGTTAGAAAGATCTGACTGGTCCTTTCCCCTGAGATCTTGTAGCATAGATACAGGCAGATGGAAAAGACATGCGAAGCCTACGTCACTGCATGAGTGTAGGGGTCAGTACCTACTGGAGAGTGGTGAGTGGTGGAGGTCACAGGAGTGTGTGTTGAAGGAGTGAAATTAGCAGAAGAAAGGCCCTAGGATTCAGGGTTTGCTTATGGTAAAATCAGAGACATCTGGAAGGATGGAGCTAGAAACCCGAATCAGAACTGCCCTTGAAAGTGAGATTTATGACTGAAACAATGTTATCCTGAGAATTTCTAGTTTCTGGTTTCAGATGTAAGATTATGGCTGGTGGGTGAATGTATACACCTGCAGGTATACACATGGACCTATCTGTCTTGGACTTTTGGAAGATTTTCTCTGGCTGAAGATTGTTGGCTAGGTTAGAATATCAAGGAAGGTTATAGTTGCTTTTTCTCCATTTCTCTAAGAAGTTGGACTTTCATAAACTCTAGTGGAGGTTTGCAGCTGCGTAGAGGGAAAAGCATTGGATTTAAATTTGAATCTTGGCCCTGCCAGGCTGTGTGCTCTAGGACAAGCCATTCACCATTTTGGGCGGTGCTCTAGAGAGTAACAGCTATCTTGCAGGAGACTGTTAACGATCGAGAGGGAGTACAACCAGGAAAAAGATATGTAAACTGTAAAGAGCTGTCATCACCTGACAGTGGTGATGGTGATGATCTTTATGCCCCTGGGATATTGGTCCACGTTCTCACCTAGAGCAGCTATATGTGCAGGATGATCCTTCCAGCTTGAGGATTCTCATAGGTTAAAGGACGCTGCTGTTACCTGGGGTTTAACACACCGGGCCCTACCACCTACTGCTTTATCCCAGAAGATGTGGGGCTGGGGGAGCCTCCAATAGCAATATTCAATACCTGAGTTACAGATGAGTGGCATGTACAAGGGGGCGGGAGTAGTTAACAGCCTTTGAGAGCCATCTGAACCGGCAAGTTATTTTTGTTCAGAAACACAAAGCAAACATTAGCGGTGAAAGGATGCAAACCGCATCCTGCCTATTTAAAGCCATAAAGGAAGGGAGCACAATTACACAGGCAAAGAGGCTCTTGCGTTTCCCCAGCCATGAATTCTGGTTAAAAAGTGCACACAAGCCACAAAGATAGCCGATACCGTCTCCTCAACTGCTAATGCAATGTGTTTCTTCCGTGTACTTCTTTAAGAAAGAAAAAAATACCCTAAAAATAAAGCAGCGTCACACTTTCTCCAACTTGCTATCTCATTTGAGCTTTCTGTTTATATTCTGTTGAGAAAATCTCAAGACATTATCTGTTTTCTCTAAAGTGGCAGTTGATTTTCCCCGGGCGTGGAGTGGGGGAGGATAAATGTAATTTTTCTAAGCACACACGCATTCATTTACTCACTATTAAGCCCTGTCACCTCCCGAGCTCTCTCCTAGGTGGGGATTAACAAAAATAAACTAAAAAGACCCTGCCCTTGGGGAAGAAAAGGCGTACACCCTAGCATCTCTCTTTGATTTGTCAAGAGAGAGGTAAGAGGTTTGGGGGTAAGAAGAGGCACAGTTGTTTCTAGTATATCTGAGCTTCTAGGGGTACGTTGAGTGCCTGATGGGGAGATAGGGGGCATTAGCACTAGAGGTGGGCTTAAACCAGATCACAGGTGGCCTTGGATAGTGGGTTAAGGCTTTGTGACTTTATGTTTAAGGCACAAGGAGTAACAAGTTTTTTGAGCAGGGGAGTAGGATGGTCTGGCTATAAATAGAACCTGAAATTTGGAATCTCAGTTTTGAGAATGAACCTAGAAGATAATTGCACGGGTGGATTTAAGGTGACTTGAGAATGTTTGAAAGGGAACAGCAGTTTGGGGTTGCCCGCCCACTAGTGTCATATTTGCTGCGTCTCTTTATTTGGCATGGAGAACTATGCATGTGTACCAAGGGGAGCTGGATTCTTTTGTAATTCACTCTGTGGCCAAGATAGACAATTGAGAAACCTAGAGGACGTGTCTGAAATGCTGAACGGGAGGAACTGGTTCCCCCAGGCGGGAGATGTCTCTTCCTATGGGGGGGGGGCACAGAAGCCAGACACGATAACAGGCTCTGGTGACCAGGATGAATGCATGTTGATGAGGGAGGGGAGGGACGCTGCGGGCGCCACGCTCTGGTGATCTCGGCTCAAGTCTGAGCGTTGCCACTAATCTGCTGTGTGACCTTGAACAAGTTGCTTTTCTTCTCTGGGCCTGAGTCTCCTCATCTGTAAACTGAGAGGTTAGACTGGATGGTCTCTAAATTTCCTTTGAGCTCTGACATTCTGTGGGTCATGGAACTGAGCGAGGCTGCGGTCCCTCTGGCATGGCATGTGGGGTCCCCAAGTGTCTCTTCCCCCTCTTTGGTGCTGAGGAAGACAGCTCAGCAGGGTGTACTTTCCCCCAGGTCCCCGGCCAGGTCTTACAACCTGAGTTCGAGTTCTGGCCTTGCTATCTGTCAGCAGGGTGAACTTGGGCAAGTCACTTAATCTCTGTTTCCTTTTCTAAAAAATGGGTAAATTCATGTATCCATGTCCTCCAGCCAAAGACTCTTCCTTTTGGCCGAAGGAGATATAGCCAAGCTGTACGACGTTCAACTCTGACATCCAGATCTCGCCCATTGCTGAATTTTTGCAGGTCAAGATTAGGAGGGGCTCCAGAGAACGTAGTGTGTAGTTGGCCTAGGGGGTCAATCTCCTTCTGGTTCCTTTGCTGCAAGGTGAGTTGCTGGCTCCTGAGACTTGCTAATGACTGCAGAATAGCATCAAAGATCCTGGACAGAATATATCAACCAACTGCAGCACAGGCAACCATTGGAAACAAAAGGATGTTTAGTTCTCGTGACTGGTCTCAAAGCCAGGGGGCCTAGATAAACCTCAGACAGTGAAAACATGTCCCAGAATCCATCTGGGTCTGCTTTAGGGAGCCAGGTGGCTTTCTCTTGTACCTGGTCAGATACTGTCCTACTTGTCCTGAAGTATTGACGTATAGGGATAGCAAGACCTGTTTGCTGTAACATCAGTTTCTCTTTGACTACCTAAGAAGAAACTGAGGGGTCTGTGATTATCCAGCGTGAACTAACTCTGGCTAATGACGTTTGAACTGACCTGCTGGATTTCTAGGACAGAGGGTGCTGTTTTTTATGATGTCTGTTAGGGTCAGAGACAAGTTTGGACCACCTTTCTCAGTCGTGTTAACCCCTCCCGTGGGAACTGTGGCTCTCAGAGTGCGTGATGTGCTCTGTGCTTGCCTCTTTTGGAGGTCTCTGAGTACACTCTTCAGGGAAACTTGGAGGGGTGGTCACTTGAAGCATCTGAAAGTCTCCAGTAGCTATGCTGAAGAGATAGAGTACGTTAGTGTGATGGCAGGTGGGTGTAAGCATGACGTCCACGGGAGAAGTAATCCCCTCGTGGGGCACATACCTTACTAGGAGAATATTGTTTAGCATCATAGGGGTGAGCCAACTTTTTGTCCCTCAAGGTGGACAGATTCCTTGAGTGGATTCAAAGAGTTCCTGCAAAGCAAGAACAGGTGGACTCTTGTAGCTGGAAGAACCGCAGTATTAGTTCCCCTTCCTGGTGAACTAGGTTTTGCTGATAGGGTTGTAATAACCTCAGCAGAAACATCTTGTTGAAGTGCAGGCAAATTTCAATTTTTAAAGACTCAAATTTGGAATTAATAGTGTGAGAGAAACTTAAAAGCCAGAAGGGCCCACAAAAGGAAATCCACCTTCTTAAGTGTTTAAAGAAGTATTATTAGAGTTTGTCAGAAATCAGTTAAATTCAGAGCAAGAGCTAAGTTTGAAGAAAAACACGAGTTTTGGTTTTTCCTAAGTGGCAGAAGAACATAGGGAGTCAAGTAGCAGGAGGAGGAAGGTAAGGGAGCTCGTGCTGAGCAAAGAGAGCAAAGCACAGCGATAAGCAGTAGATGACACGCACGTGAACGAGAATCTCAAGGGCTTTGCACACCCCCTACATGAGCCATTATCACTATTCTATTTAGTTGAATATAATATGGCATATATATAATTTTTCTTTTTAAACAAGTTACGGAAACGGCAGAACTTACTTACATCATGAAACCAGTATAGAAAACTTAGGAAGGTTGAATCATGAGAATTTGAACCGTGGCCTCATTGAAAGCAAAATATTGTGCTGACGTTATTTGTATAGGGCAACTTATTTTTGAAGACCCTGAATCAAGCCCAAGACTCTACCTCGGAGCTAAAGCCTTTTCTAAGTATCTCAACAATGTAGTAAAAATAAAAAGACTATTATGTAAGTATACTTCTCAGCGTCCACGCAAAGAAACACAACCGAATAACTTCCCTTTCAGACATTTTTGACTGTTCATCTGGGCTCTAGATATTCCTGGAATGTACACACAACTACTGAGGGATATTTTTGGTCAGTTATCTTTAGTTTTCCAAGAGAGGGAAAAATAGAGGGCTAGAGACCAAAAAATTAGAGGAAACTGGTTTCCAATAACATGAAATTATCATTATAAGGCTAACGAAGTCTCTTCTGCATGAAGAGCTAAGGAAGGTTAGATATAGAAAAGCAGCATTTGACATATGCACTCGAAAGAGTGGCCTCACACTGTTTTAGACAATAGCATGGGCCCTTGACAGTTGTATCGAGCTGTATGGTAAAAAGCCAACACTTACTTATCCCCAAAGTATGGAAACTAAGGTGGGGGGTTGTGTCTTCTGTATTAAATGAGATAATCTCTGTCTTAGACAAGACAGATCTTCCTCTCAAATGAACCACCTTGTTCTTGCCAAAATTCCCCCAAGTGGCCAGTGCAATTCCAAACTGTCTCTCACGTTGTGTTAGAGAACTGAGAAATGGGTTAAGACAACAGAGAATGTGGAAGCAGCAGGTGTGAGGCCAAGAAGAGTGTCGTTTCAGGTTAAGAAGAAAGACCCTGAGAAAAGCAGAAGACTCAGGAAGGAGGCTGTGTGTCTCGGGACCGTGGTCAGAGGCCAACGGCTGGTCGTCAGTGGTCAGGGGCTGACCCGAATCCTCCGGATTCCAGGCAGATGGAACTTAAAGAAGGCAGTTCCCTAGAACGACACAAAGACGAGATTGGGCGAGGCGCCTTTGGAAGGCTTTGAATCAATAACCTGAGATAAAGTTGGTCCCAAAGGATGCTGGTCTGAGGAGATCTCCTGAACGCCTGCATCCCAGAGACCAGTGCCAGGGCGGACTACTTGATACCGTGTCTGTGCTCTTCCTGTCGGCTTTTCCACAAACAGCACTTAAGACATTAGACAGACAGACAGATGTAGGAGCAGCAGTTAGAATGCTAGACAACAGTTTCCCCAGGGAGCAACCCAAGTCTGACCAGACAACCAAGAATTCCCGCAGCATCTCATTCCTAGGAGAACAGAATTAGCTCAGAGCCAAAGGGCCTCAAGGTGATCCTGGAACTCAGTTTCGGCCGAGCTCCCCTCCAGCCATGGGCCAGCTGGTGGGAGGCCTGGAGGCGTCGGATGTGAGGTCCACAGCAGAGAACAGAGTCTCTGGGTTCCAGGAAACAAGGCTTCTCTGCTGTGGCTAAGCTCACTCTTCAGGGGAACCTCCGTTTCTGCCAATTGCCTCCAGTCAAAACCCACCCAGAACGCGCCTGCAATTGAATAAAAATGGTTTTTTTTGACTTGTTACAAGAGGGGAAGAACGCTCACCCGTGGAGGGGTTGTCAGAAGAAACTTTGGGGTTTGGGCTTGTGTTGGGTGATTCTGGGGAGGGTGTAGTCCAGTATGGTGGGGTCTCTCTCTGGGTTGAATATTAATCAGGAAGCAGGTGGGAGGTTCTGACTGTGTATCTTAATAATTTTCACCTAGAAGTTGAGACGCTTGGGCGTATCCCTAGGATGGGGAGACACCTGACGTTTGTGCGTCTGCTTAGACCAGATTATGAAGTAGTCTTGCTTTTGTCTCCCTTATGGTCGGTGACTGTGTCTGACATTGGCGTCCTGGGAGATTATGTCCAACAGAACACCCTGGTCCAGCGCCCGCCCTACCCCTGACAAACCGAGGCCGACCTGTGGGCAACAGGGCAGTTCCTAAAGGTCTGGGGCTGTGTTTCTCTTTGTCATAGAGACCAATTCTTCAGTACTGCTGGGAGACTCAAAACAGAGAACTGCGGAAGGATGTGTAAAAATAAACAGCACGAGGGAAATGAACAATTCTTAAGCTGATACTTTCCTTATCTGGGAGTCGCTTATGCAGAAGCCTTAGCCACTGAGAAAACAACCAAGAGACTGGAAGCAAGCCGGCCGTGCTTCTAAGCACCTGAAATAAATCCCGCAATGCCCCGCATTTTTACAGGAGCAAAACCGATCCGTTCTGTCTGGCACACATTCTAACTAGTTTTGTTATCGTGCTCACAGTAGGTTAGAAATGCAAGGGGGTATGGCCGGGAACGGTCAGACGCGGGTGGGCCCTGAGGACATTATGCTGATGAAAGAAGCCAGATACTCAGGACTGCATTTCTACAGAAATGTCCAGAAGAGGCAAATCCAGAAGGACAGACGGGAGAGTAAAGGACAGACAGTTTCCAGGGCTGGGGGGAGGGGAATGGGGAGTGACAATTAAATGGGTATGGGATTTCTTTGGTCGGGGGGGATGAAAATATTTGGAATTAGATAGTGGTGATGGTTGTGCAACTTTGAGAATATACTAAAAACCACCTTAAAGGGGTACATTTTGGGCTTCCCGGGTGGCGCAGTGGTTGAGAGTCCGCCTGCCGATGCAGGGGACACGGGTTTGTGCCCCGGTCCGGGAGGATCCCACATGCTGCGGAGCGGCTGGGCCCGTGAGCCGTGGCCGCTGAGCCTGCGTGTCCGGAGCCTGTGCTCCGCAACGGGAGAGGCCACAACAGTGAGAGGCCCGTGTACCGCAAAAAAAAAAGAGTACATTTTGTGATAGGTAGTCTATATTTCGATTAAAAAAATGTTATATTGAAGAAGATCTGGCAGCCTGGTAATGTGATAGCAAGGAGGATTCAGACACAAGGAGAGCTTTACTCAGAAGCAGAGCCACCTAGAGCCCTAAGCTCTGCCTGCAGCCTCTGCCGGCTTCACCAAGGCCACCCCACAAATGGACACCACGTCCCTGTTGGCCACCTGCGGACCTGGGCGCCAAGGGATAGAAAGACGACTAAGACATGATCCCTGTGCTCTGGAGGGGTGACACCCCACACAGCAGTGGGCATCCGTACTGATGAGCCCCTCAAGAGAAGGTTGCCTTATTTCCAAAATGTTTAGTTTAAGAAGCAGGGGAGCAGGTCATCGGTAATAAACTTGTAAAAAAAATAATTTCTTTTAAAACCTCTAGCCTTTTAAAGAAATATGAAAACTTCTGGCGTCCAATGTCAGTGAGCTAGAAAGATAAGGCATGTGGAATGGCTCGTTTCCCAGAGAAGCGGGATGCTCACTGTGTTTGCGGAAAGGCAGACGTCCCCACAGACCTCGGTAACCCCGGTGATTCCCATGTATTCCGAATCCGCCAGCCTCCTGCATCTGGGATCTCACAGCAGCTGCCCCCGTTGTACTAACTTTTGTTATTTTGCCAAAAGACTCCGTGTGCCTCTCACTCAGGGGGCCAAGAACACAGAAGGCTGTAGTGGAGGGAAAGAGGACCCAGGAAATGGGGGGCTGTGTTTGGGGGCCGCTCAGGGGAGGCCTGATTAAACTCCCCCCAACCCCGTTCTCCAGGCTCTACATCAGCAGTTTTGCTCAGCGAGTGGAGATCCGTGTGCGCCTTTACCTCCAGGGTTTTCTGGGGGAAGGAGGTGGGGAGGTGCAAAGGGAGGGCCCACCCGGGACTGGTATCTCTCAGAAGGAAGGACCGCGCACTGCTATAAATCACTGCCTCAGGCGGACAGCTGTGGCCCGGGTGGCTTCAGAGGGGACCGTGGAGGCAGAGGGAGAGGGGAGTGATTGACCCTGGGCTCCTGCCACTTGCTGGGCTTTGGGCAGGAGTCCGGGAGGGCAGGATGGGGTGAAAGGCAGCAGGCGTCTGAGTGTGGAGACTCACCGAAGCCCCCAACCCTCTTCCGTCCTCTCCCCGTGACCCCCCGCAGGTTTAAGGAGCTTGGGGGTCAGTCAGACTCTCTCAGGGGCACAGAGGCCCTCTGGGGTGACCGTCACTAATGGGGATTTATTGTAAGGATATTTCTGGAAATTGGAAAGATTCCATAAACGCTGAGGGCAGATTGGCTTCCAGGAGATTGAACAGGATTCTGGATCTCAAGCAGCTCCAGGGGTCGTGCTTATCCCGGCTTCCTGGCGAGATGGAGCCCCTGGACCACGCCGCCTGGTCCTCGGGCCCCTGCCCTGACTCTCAGCCACCTGCTTCCGCTTATTCTCGGCCCCGAGAGGCTCACTTGCGCTTCTCTCTCTGTGCCTTTTAGCTTCTAGTCACACTACCAGCTGCCTTTTCTCTCGAATTCAAATCTCTGGAAAGAGTTCGATTAGACCATTGTCACCATGACCCCTGTCAGTAGCCACTTTCACACGAGGCCACCTCCGGGAATGATACACTGGCCGTCGTGAAGTGAGGTGTCCACCGGTCCTGTCGGCTGTAGCTTGGATAACAGAATCGCAGCTGACAGCCGGGTGTCCTAGGTGGATGCAGACTGTTCGTGCTGGTGGTGGGATGGGTGTGTGTGCGGGGCGTGTGGAATGAGGGAGTAGCAGGTCTCCTAAGACTTGGCCTGTCTGAACTTTGTCCCAGTGATACAAACTATGAAGCTAGTGCACACGGGAGACAGCCCTGCCCGCAGAGCTCTTTCTCCCCGAGTCAGGTCTCCCCGAGCGAGGCTGGGAAGTGCTGTCTCGTTCCCAACTCTCTCTCTCTTCCTTTTTTGGGTCCTGTAAGTGAGAACAGGAAGAGGCGACTGGAAGGTCTGCAGAGCTCTTTCTGGCTACAGGAGATAATTCTCGGTTTGCCCTAAGGAACGGGCTCCACTCTGCCCCTGCTTACTTGACGCCTCAGCCCATCCGAACCTGTTCCTTTTTACACGAAACCGAACGTTTCTGAATTCCAAAGTAGGATTTGGAGGCTAGCGAGTCCTTCAATGTTTGGTAAATGAATGAATGGATGAATGAACGAAAGCCATCAGACCCTCAAGGAGGGCTGGCTGGGAGGGGGTCGAGGCGTCTGACTTTGGTAGAAGAAAGGCCTCGCTTTGAATCCTGGCTCTGCCCCTTGCCAACTACGTGACGTGGGGACAAATCACTTAACTTCTCTGAGCCTGCCTTTCCCCAACTGTAAGGTGAGGCTTATGCCCACGGCTAAGTGCTTGGGGCATGGCCGTGACCATGGGGTTCCCAGCACGGGGCCCGAGGCGAGGTGCTCATGACCAGGCTGGCTCCAGGGGGCTGGTGGGCAGGGGGCGCGAGCCCACCAGGAAATCAGCCACCCGGCCATGTCTGTGGATGGGGAGGGAAGGCCAGGCCCAGTCCCAAGCCGCTTGGACCCTCATCACTCCCAGGGAGTTAGCAAGGCCGCCAGGACTGCGGTCCACTTCCAACCAGGGCTAGGCTACCAGTGAGGCGGGCGGGCCGTGTCCCAGCCCGGCAAGAGCTGGTTCCAGCATAGGGGTGACACCACCAGTGGTGCCGTGGGGTCCATGGAGGCTTAGGGGCCAGAGACCCATTGCCGTGGGTCAGGGGGGGTGGGGGTGAATGGGCAAATGGAAAAGCCGAGAGCCAGCAGGGTCAGAGAACAGCAAGCCCTGGGGCTGGGGGCTGGGGGGAGACACCGGCCGCCGGGAGGGTGACCTCTGACCGGAGGCCGGGAGCGCTTGAGTCCGCCGAGCGCCAGCCTGATGCCAGGCAGGCTCTTACAGTCTGAGTCTGTGATGCAGTGCGGACGGTGGGGGGCGAGGGTCTGGGCGGGGAAAGGCACTAGGAGCCCAGAGAAGCCCCAGCGGGGGAACCCCTCGCGGCCAGTGGCCGCTGTGCGCTGGTGGAGACAAGCCGTCCCCATCACCGTCCCCCTCGCCCCACCCGTCACGGGCCCACCTGCCCGCGCCTCTCGCATCCCGACGTCTCATCCCTCGGTCCCCCAGCATCAAGGGCCTGGGAGTCTTCCTCCCAGGACTCCTAGTAAGTCCCCCGCGTTGTCACGTGCTTCGCTATGACCCGCCGTGTCAACCACTCCTGCAATAAGCACGTCACCTCGTCGGCCTCTTCGTCTGCCCGGCTGAGCCACCGCTGTGGGAGCCACTTGGGCTCAGTCTCGCTGGGTGGCTGCTGTGCTCCTCCTTGGGCCGGCTGAGAGCGGCTGAAGGCCACACGAGCTCCCGGCTTTAGGCCAGCACGGGGCTTCCCAGCTGTGCCGTCCCTGATGAGGCCCCAAGGTCCCACACACCCTCATCCCTGGTCCCCACAAGTACCATCCCAAACCCTCAGCTGCCTCCCTGAGCTCTGCTTCCTGCTGACTTCCCCTCCCCAGCCCCAGCTCCCGGCAACCTCACCTTGCACTTCAAGGTGAAAGTGAAGTTCAGTACGTGGGAGGACCCTTCTGCCCACTCCTCCTGGCAGCCCCTCGTCCCACGACACTGGTGGAGGGCGCTTGCGCCCCGCGCCTCGCCTCTGAGTCCCATCCCCTCCCTGTTGCCTGGGGGGCTTATTCCATGTCTGGTGGTTCTCTCCCTGCCTGAATCTTTTCCTCACCGCCAGCTCCTTTCCCTTGGTGTTTCAACTCACTCCTGGCTCTTTCAGTACAATTTACGACAAAACCCTCTCTCAACCCCAGGTCCCTCTGAAACTGGGGCCTGGTCGCCGCTTCTCTTGACAGTTCAGCGTTCTTGAAAGTACCGTCTGTGTTTACTGTCTCTACTGGCATCCCCTCCTGCTCACCTGCCAACCCTCCCAATCCAGCTCTCATAGACTGCCCACCTCTGCTCTTGAAGATGCTGTGCAACCACTCAGCTGAGATCACTGCTGACCTCCGCTTATAAAGCCCAGTGGACACCCCTCCCAGGCCCCCCGTACCTCCAAGGTTCTTCCGAGGGTTGCCGTTGACCTCGCCTCCCCCGAGATGCCCTGCTGCCCTGACTTCCCTGACTGTGCTGTCTCTCGAGCCCTGCTTTCTCAGCCTCCTTGCTGAGATCCTCTTCCTCTGTTCACCCCACTTAAAGATTGGGGTCTTCCAGAACTCCGTGTCTCCCTCTGCCGTTCCCAACTGTCATGTTCTCCTCGAGTTCAAATGTTATCGTGGTGCACGTGACTGCCAGCTGGCGTGGGCGCCCGGCCAGAGGTCTTTCCCGAGGACCGTCTGTCGACGGGGACCTCCTCCTGGCTACCCCCAAACTGAATTCCTTCCCTGACGCCCAGCCTGCTCCTCCTTGGCTCCCTATCTGGGTAAATGTTGTCTCCAGCCACCCACTGGCCAGATGAACCACTGCATGAGACCCAGCTGCGCTCAGCCCACCCGGGTGCCTGCTCTGCGCCATGGTTCCTTCTGCTCTGCGCCCAAACCCAGCCCTCACCCTGTCGGTGGAGTTCATCCTTCATCTCGGCTGCCACGGTGTCCTCCAGACCCCTGACACCTCTTGCTGGGGTTTATGCAGCCTCCGTGCCCCGCCCACGCCCCCTCCCATTCATTCTCCACGCAGTGGCCGGGATGAGCGTCTACAAATGCGACCCTGCATCCTCCCACTTAAAATTCTTCACGGCTTCTCCAGTGCCTCCGGGATAAAGTCCAAACTCCTTAGCAGGGTGTCCAAGACCCCCCACATCCCGTGGTCTCGATGAGCGTGGCGAATGGGACCTGGAGACTGGTGCTCAAGTCCCGACAGCACTTTTGCTGTGTGACTTTGAGTAAGTTACTTAACCTCTGTGAGCCTCTGTGTTCTGTGTCCAGCTGTTGGCGAGGGGGCAGGCGACGCCTGCTCTTTGGGGGCTGAGTCTGTTTCTGTAGCTGTCTTTTGATCTTTATCTCAGGTCAGGTGCGCTCCCAGTGGGGCCCGCTGTTTCCTGCCCTGGACCAGTGCCCGCTCTGTCTCTGGACCATTAGCTTATCCCCCCCGACAGTCGCCCGGTGCCCCCGCGCTGGCTCCTGAGCTGTGTCCTCCCCAGAAGCCGCCCCTATCCGATCCTTTCCTTGTTTCCACGCCACTGCCACTGTCTGCAGCCCGCGCCGGGGCCTGGCGCCTTCCACTTCTAGTTGCTTAACACTCCTCACCACTGTTTAGGGTTCTTCTCGGGAATCACCGGCTGGAAGTTTCTCCTGCACACACCTAGACTAGTTGTGGCTCCCAGATGTTTCCATAGAGTCTTTCCCTCGTCCCATCAAGGCCCTCAGCTCCCGTCTCCTCGAGGGCTCTTGGCTGACTGATGCAGCCCCAGAGGGTAGGGATCATGTCTTCGTTATCTTTATATCCCTAGTGCTCAGCCCGGCACTTCAGGTTGTCCGTAAACCTTTGTGGAACGGAGTTGTCTCCGGGCGGTACTGGAATCCTCACTTCCATTATTTATCGTTTATAATGCTCTCCTTCTTGTTTGTTTCTGTTCCTCTGGAGAGTAGGGGCTGTCAGGCCATCAGACTGTAAGCTGCCTGAGGACAGGGTCCCTGTCTGAGTGGTGCCGTCAGCACACAGGTGACCCTCATCAGCACTGCCGACTGCCCGGCCTCGGAGAGGTGGGAAATGTCACGTGGGGAGACCGCGTCCTTCTCCCACTTTGTGCAGAGCAAACCCAGTGGCTGTCCCCGAGGCACCGGCTCATGAGAGGTGGCAGTGGGGGAATGGGGCCGAGCACGTTTGGGGGGTGTGCAGAGCCGAGGCCTGGGTGCCTGGGAGGGCGCTGGACATTGGGCCTGGGGGCCATTAGCCGAGGACCGACCTTTCCCCACCCAGACGGTTTCAGCTTTTGTTTTAAAATCGGCTTCAGGCCGGTCAGAGCATCTCTGAGTGTCACCTGCCACCGGGTGAACCAGTGAACTTGCCTGTTTGTCTTGCGAGGGATCCTGGGGGTTCCTTCTGCCTGATGACCTGGGCTGAGCTGCCGGCCCCCTGCCGGCCAAGTCCTCCGTGGCTCCGCAGCCTGCGGCCACCCCCCGAGTTGTTACGCTCCTGGGGTGCGCATTGCTTTGGTCTCTAGCAGAGGTGGAGGTGGAATGCAGGCAAGCAGTCTGCGCAAACCTCCCTAAGGGTGGTCCTGCCAGGGCGAGCAGCGGCTGTCCCCTCCGGCCTCCCTGGGAAGCCGAGCTTGCCTCTTCCCCCTGGCCAGGGGTCCCAGCGCTGGGGTCCCGGGAGGCTGATGCTGGGGTGGGGAGGCACAGGCAGCTGCTCTGCTCAAGTCCTGGGAGAGCCCTGTGTCCCAGAACACCCTTGTTTGTAACGATCACTCTCTTCCCTGTCCTGTGAGTGTGTGATGTGCGTGGAGGACGGGGGTCTGAAGGGCGATGAACTTCGTGCCTCTAGTTCCGTGTTTTAGACATATTTTCCCATGGTAGAGCTTTTAAAGTTGGTTTTCTGCTAATTTGCGAAGAATGGGGTTGGGCTGGGTACTCAGCCTAGCTTCAGGAGTCATGTGCTTTGTCTGCTAAAAACCTAGGCATGTTGGTAGAGGGAAGACCTCATTTGGGTCACTGGTCCTAAGACCGATTTTAATAAAAATTCCTTAATCTTCCCTCCAAAGACTGGAGTTTCCAGAGCAGAGCCCCAAATGTTTTCTGGCCCCGTTGGGAGCCAAGCAACTTTGAGGGGAGCTTCAGCCGGCAGTGGGGGTGGGTCAGGCCAGGCACACAGCAGCCCTTCTTGCTAGGAGGTGGGTGTCTAGGAATGAGGGAGCCTGTGTCCTCGCCTCCAAAAGTCTTTGGAAGGGGACAAGCCCTCCTCCACGTGCAGTGACAGAAACGTGAGCCTGTGGGGCGAGGCGGGCGGAAATGAAGACGTCTTCTTTCAAGTCTGATTCTCCGCGTGAAAGAGGTTCTGCTACTGGCAGGTTTATAAACAGTGAATCGGGCGAGTGCCTGCGAGCGCGTCTGCACTCACAGGCCCTGGAGGACTCCCGTCGAGCCCCAGCCCTGGTTCGGCCGCAGACACGTGTTCTCCCTCCCTCGCCCCTCCCTCTCTTGGGGTAGGCTTCTTGCCCAGGGCTGTGCAGGCAGGTCAGGAGAAGAGGCAGACTGGATGAGTCCCTGCAAAACAGTCTTCTCTGGTGGAGCCCTCCCAGCCGGCTTCATCAGGATGGTCGCCCTGGAGCTCTGACGGCCACCTCTTGCCCTCTTTTCTGCCTGACAGAAGGTCTGCAGCTGTTTGCAGGTTCTGACGTGAGCGTCCAAGCATGCAGCAGGGCTGTGAACCAAACAGGGACAGGGCTTGGAGTCTGTCCACTTGTGGACGGGGGAGGGAGGCCAGCCCTGTGTCTTGGAGAAACCAGGCAGCATCTCGAGTGAATCAGCATCCTGTACGTGTATGTGTATTTGCAGGAACTTGCATTTGTAGGGTCCGCCTGGAGTGTGATTGGCTGTAGGTGGGAACCAAGTTGCCTCCGGTGGTGCTGGATGTGAGGAGGTTGGGGAAAGGGGGTCGCGAGGGCTGTGGGGCTGCAGGGGTCTGTTTACAAGGCTACCTGGTTGTGCAAAAATTATTAAAAAAAACCTGCTTCCTAATCTTGCTCCAGAATAATGAAAGGCAGTGAGCCCGAAAATAAGGGTTAGGGGGAGGGGCCAGAACTGGGGTGTGGCCACTGATTCACTCACTCACTCACTCATTCATTCATTCGACTAGTGTGTACAAGCACCTTCTGTGTGCTCAGCACAGAGTAGGGCCAGGCACGGAGAGGGGGACACACAGAAGGTCTGGCTCCGTGATCTTGGGGCTCACGGTGGGGAAACTGAGAGGCACGGCCAGGACACGACGGAGCCCCCGTGCAGCACAAGACTGGGAGGTAGCTGCACTTTGTTCATTTTGGACCGGAGAGGGGGGACGTGGGGGACCCCGGGTACCTGGATTTCCCTGTGGGGGATATTCCTATGGCCTTTAAGTTCGGAAACATCTCCTCTGAGCACTTTTGCTGGAGATCTTTAAAAGGACACCACCCTCTGCCTGAGGAAACGGAACCCATGGAACACAACTTCATCTCTTTTTAAAGGTTTGGTCCTAACCTTCCCTTCCCTTGACTGTCCCCCAGCCTGTTATTGCTTTGCCGCTGTGGTACCCTAATCGGCCATCACCCTTACCGATCGAGGACCGACTGGAGGAAGGACAGAAGCTATTTTGTTTAATGAGCAAAGCTGAGCCTCATATTCAACCGAAGGTGATCAGCTTTGGCTTGGTGATGGGGGTGTTGCAGGGACAGTGCGATGACGGTTCTCGTACTCTTCTGAGAGCGTTTTCCTTGCCTTAAGCTGTGTTCTGCAGACTCACAGTGGCTGGATGTAACTTTTGACTAAAGTAGGACAAAACTCCGTAAGATGCTGTGTCAACGTGAGTGACGTGGTGTATAATACTTTGAGAGTTTAAAGAAAAAAAAAGATTCCCCTGGGGCTGGGAGGCCACAGGAAACGTTTTATGGGACGGAAAGTTAGCTAGACCTCGGGAATGGGACGGGGCCTTGGGGAGTCGAGGGGAGGCAGCTACATTATTGAGAAGGGGTAGACTGAACTCTCCAATGGAATCAAGATATCTTCATGAGGCTCTACGTGATGCCACATCCTCCATCCCGCAGCCCGTGCAGGGATTTATCCTATAGAACCTGGGCCCCTCCGCGTTCCACAGGAGCCAGTGGCACATTTGCTGGCCACGGGTGCTGCCTGGATTGTGAATGTGAATCACAGGAGAGAAACTTGTTCCCCCGGCTTTGACTCCAATGACAAAACATGGGACAGCATCACTGAGCTTCCATGTGTGCTTCAAAGGCAGAGGAGGAAGAGGGCTGGTTTCATCTCCTTCTTGTGCTGTCAAAGGCCCATCCCCTTCTCTAGAATCCAACTTTCCCTAATATTTCGGAAGGATGACAAAGTCGCACTTGGAATCAGGAGCCCCCAGTGGGTATCAGCTCATGTGCGCACCTGTTATTAACGAAAAGCGTGAGGGTCCTTTTTCAATTTGTAAATCCTTGGGAAATTCAGAATAATAGGGAAAAGCAAAAAAAACAAAAGAAAAAAACAACCACCATTCAACTGGGCCTAAGACCCTTCCAACAGATGGCCAGTTGTCCATCCACTTAGAATGCGAGGGGGAGCTTGTTGAAATCAGTCACTGTTGATGAATCAACAACTATTTTTCAAACGCAGGAAAATTTAAAATAAGATGCAGAGGGAGGCGTTAGAATCCATTCATTCATCTAACCACTCTCTATTGAGACCACATCACTTCTTTGCTTCAAGGTGAGGGTTTCAGCAAAATTGGCAATCTCACCCTTCCATCCCAAACTCCCAGAAATGACAGAATATATACTTTAAAAAAATATAAGCAGTGCCAGAAATCAAAAAAGGATGTCCCTGGTACATCAGAAATGGACGAATCCCTGAAGGATGGAAAGTAGTCAAGATCAGATTGATGAAGGAACGCACGGCTTCAGATGTCCCTACAGGAGGATCACTAAGAAATGGGCCCCGGGACTGGAAGTGGCAGACATGGGGCAGAGGGAAGGCAGGAGTACGTGAGAGGGTGAGCAGTTGGGGTTACCAGGAGGATCAGGCAGGCAGGTGAACCCCTCCACACCTCCACATCTGACCCCCATGGGGCAGGCAGTGGGCAATAGAGATTGCTGGGATGCGTGGGTGAGAGAGGCAGAGCAGTGTTCCGGGTGGCTGACACAACCCAGGAAGATGTCCACTTCTACACTCCCTGCTCACTCACTCTCCCAAGAGCAGGGGCTTTCCCTTGCTTGTGTTGGAAAGGCTGGGGTAAAACCTGCCCCAGCATATATCCAAATCCTTCCCCCTGCTGACCAGGCCCACATGGACTTTCTGATACAAAAAATGAGTGTGCCTCCAGGATTCACCAAAAAGATGTGCAAAAGGTACTGATTGCAGCACACAAAAGTTCACACTCAGGGAAATGCTAACGGTGTAAGCAGAATAGGACTTCTCCAGAGCCTTTGGAATAAGTACAGCTGTCGGATCTGTAAAAACTCAGCCAGAGACCTTGGAAACTAAAAATGTTCACAACGACATGTAAAAATCAACAAATGGGCTGGACCAGCAGAGTGGATGGAACTGAAGAGAAATTCGTGCACTGGAGGAGTTCTCTGCAGCATGTGGTCTAAAGGACCATGAGATGGAGATATGGAAAGAAACACTGAGACGTGGAGGACACATTCTGTCCACAAGAAGTTTCCAAAGGAAGGAAAGGATGGAATGGAAAGAATAAAGTAGAAAAGAAACACTGCTAGAAAATTTACCAGGAGATAGAAAAGAAACCATTTAAGACAAAATCCCAAGATTAAATAGCATGACCAAGGGCCAAGTAGGGAGAGTGACAAACACCTATAGTTAGTTACAGCACAACCGCAAAGTTAGAGGAAGACTACTAGAAAAAACAGAAACAAAAACTTAACAACTTCCAGAGAGAAAGAGGGGAGGAAAAAAGATGATCTAAACAGGAGAAGGGTGAGAAGGACAACAGACCTCTCACTGGCTACACTGGATGCAAAAAGGCAGTGGAACCAAGGGCATGAACCCTCGGGGGCGGGGAAGACAGTGAGCAGGAATCTGTCCCCAGTAAAACTCTCCTTCAAGCGTGTCGGGGAAAAGAGTCATTTTGGACTTAGGGATTCAAAGAGTTTACCATCCACTGGCTCCCTCTAAAAAAATTAAAACTGGTCACAAAAAGCAGGATAAAAGTGGGAGTGAAGAACCTCCTTTTGGCCAACTGCACACACTTCTGTCTCAGAAAGAGACAGTTTGCTCCGAGCTGGGGGTGAGTGGACTCACTCATCATCTCCCCAGGACAGCTGGCTGAACAGAAACAACTGCCGCTATAGAAGGTCTTTGGCTGCCTTTGCGTGGTCACCATGGTAAAGTGTGCGATGGACCTGACGCCGGCGATCTCCTCTCAACCCCCATCAGAGCCTTTGCTTTTGTCTCTGGAGCCTAAAGAGGCATGGCTACCTGGCTGGGGCTGCCAGCATCCCATGAAGTGTTTGCTGTCTCTTAATTCTCAAATCCATCCCATGAGTGTTCAGAGGGGATGAGGCTGGGAGAGTCTCTCTCTCCCAGCCTGATGCTCTGGGTGGCAGTAGACACACCTGTGTGACCTTTACCCATTGGAAGCAGTGCGATGGCAGACTTAGGTTGCTAAGAACGTCAGGCATATGCCTGACTGGGAGGTCTGCCCGGTGGCCTGGCCCGTTTGAGAGACTGACAGCTGTGCTGGATGGAGGGGGAAGATCCGTCAGGAAGCAGCCCTGAGGGCTTTGGGGAGGAACGAAGGAAGGAAATAAACGTTGTTGTAGGAGGTTACAGGCACTAGGAGTCCAGGCGAAGCCACAGGGTGCTGCTTTAGGGCACCTGGCGGGTGGGAGAGGAGGCGTAAGGGGCTGCCCCAAGGTCCCCGGAGCCTGAGCTGGCAGAGCCAGTCCTGACTGGAGCCCCTGGCAGGCCTCTCCACAGAGAAAGTCTTGGAAGCTCTTTAAAAATTCATGTTATTAAAGTAAGCTTCTCCCTCCAATTTCTCTCCTCCGCATAATTGTGCCTGTGGAAACCAAGCGGGGTTCATGTTCCAAGCATGAGTTTGTGCTTCCCTGGTGGCCGCTGTTCGTGGCTCGGCCTGGTTCCCTGTGGGCCAGAGCTGGTCCCAAGACTCCTTCACCCGCATGGGCCTTGGCCCGGGTTCTCCCTGGCTCTCCAGGTTGGGGGAGGCTGGGAACCAGCCTTGCCCAACCGGCTGTCTTCAGAAGGGCCCCAGGAACTTGGCTAGTGTTTTTATTATAGTCCTAGACTGTGCAATCTCGTGGGGGGCCCTTGAAGCCCTATGCCCTGCCCCCTGGCTCCAGGCATCACTAGACTTAAACCGTTTTCCTTAGATAACTGTCTTCATTGCTTAAAAAAAAAAACTCCAAAGACACAGCTACCGTGACATCTCTTGAAAAGGCTTTCCTGCTTTTCACTTGCTGATGGCCAAGAAAGGTTAAATCACTCCTGTGCAAGCCCACTGGGCTCAGGGGAAGGGCCAGCCTGAGGGCTCTCCCCACCCCCGAGGAACGCTGGACACACATGGTCTCGTGGCACCTTTGCCCCGGAATGAGGAGGCCTCTTGGAACCTGCTGTGTACGTTACATATGTTACGTATTACATGTTTTTACATGTTACCTGTTAGCGTCGGGTTCGGCCCTCCGGTTTCTTTATTCATGCTTCAGGCACTATCCACTCATTTAAAAGCATCTCAATGGAAGTGGAGGACACTGTGGAAGTGGGGGCAGAGAGGAAGAGGCAGCGGTGGGGGGGAAGATGGGAGAGGAACAGGAAGCCGTTTGTGGCTGCCTTGCAAACAGACGCCCAGCGGTCCCAGTCCACGGATGCTCTGTGTGGGCACGGAGAATGCGGAACCCTGGCTGGCATGTTTCTCCATAAATTCCCAGCTAGAGAGACCCTCTCTGCAAGCCTCACTTGGATGCAGTGTTTTAGAACAGATGATTCCTACTGGGAGACCATGAGCATTTGAGATCCTCAGGGGGAAGAGGTGGCATTTAAGCTTTCTTTTTTTCTAAAACAGAAAAACCACTTTGAAGATAGGTAGGGTTGGGTGTTCTTGTGGCCCACGTGCTGGAGCCCTCGGAGCACAAGCTTTCCCAGTACTTTTTCTTTCCTTTCCTCATTTGTTTGGAGCTGGGGAAGCACCTCTCCTCTGGATGCCACCACGGGTTCCCAACGACAGAATGGAGAGTTGAGAGTGACCCACGGATTCAGCTCGTCGAAACTCTACAGAGGAAGATGACCGGGAACGCCAGGGGCTCGAAGCGCCGGGACAGACCTTAGCCACGCCCTCCCACTTGTCTCTTGATAACTCCCTCCCCAGGGTCTTCAGCAACTTGGGGCAGAGCTGGGATTAGAATTTGAGACTCCTGATTTCAGTTCAGTGCTTCCCCCCACAACCCCCTCCCCAGAACTCCATGCTTTCTCTGCAGCCTGCCGGCCAGGGCACAACTTATACCGTCAGGCAGGAGAATGAAACCCCGGTGTAACCTGATTGGGAAGGGTGCGGGGTGAACTTCCACCCCAGAACGATGCTCTCATCAGCGTGGAACTGATGCTTGACCTTCCACCATTAGAGATTCATTCCTTTGTCACTTGGAGGCGAGGCCGGCTTCCAGAGTCTCCTCCTGAAATTTACGTACCTCTGGGAAGGCCACCCATGGCTGACAGCTAGCAACCGGCTTGGGCTGTGTCTCCAGGAGAGGTGATAGCTGATGGTGGTAGGGGTGGAGGGGAAGGCGGGGCAGAGAGATATGAAACTCGCTGAAGCAGCAGGACAGAGCTGGGACTGGTGTGAGAATGGGTCCTCCCTGTTGTGGACCTTCCGTACGTGCTACCACCCACCTGCCCACTACCTGTAGGGCAGAACATGACCCGATACACTGGTGGGAAATTCCTGTCACCGAGGCGTGAGCAAATGTTTGGAAACTGAAAGGGAAAGACAGGACTGCCCAGCCATCTGCCCTCTGAGTACGCCCAGCCCGAGCCGTCGACGCTGGGGCGGTCCCCTCTGCTCCCCCAGGTATATCGTCTGCAGGGACTCGCCTGCATGGGCGCTTCCATCCACGGCTGAAGAACAGAGGTGCTTGTGCCGTTATTTTGTGATTGGAAGACAGGCGAAGAGACCGAGGCGGCGGAGGGGATGGGGTGTGATCTGTGTTCCACCCTGACGCGGGGCCTCGTGTCCTGGCAGACGAACGGAAAGGTTAGGGTCAGAAACGGAAAGGGCCGTTTCCCCAGAAGGCTCAGTGAGACTCAGAGCACGAGAAGTGAGCTTGGGGGCTCGGCAGATCTGCCCCAGCTTCTGCACGACATCGGGAATTGCCAGGCGCACAGGGAGACAGCAGCCTCCACGGCCATCAGCAGCTTCCTGAGGGACGTTGACAACACGGGCCACGGCAAGGCTCCGGAAGCAAGTTCAAGGTCACTGGACGTTGACCAAGGGGAGCAGAGACGAAGAAGAAGACTCAGCATGAGTGCGTGCAGTGTGGTCCTGCAGGGTCCCCTAGAGACCCTCAGGAGGGTCTTTGGGGGGCTAGGGCACTATAAGGGATTCTCTGTCACATGAAGTTTCAAGAAGAGGAACTTTGGACCCTTGTTACTTAGTTGTGACACAGGGTGGAGTGGCCTGGTTATACTGGAGTTCCTCTTACACCAGCCGAGCCCTGCCTGAGATGCTGATAGACAAAAGTGCCTCTGATCCCAGGACAGGAAAGGAGCCCTTGGTCCTGCTCAGAGAAAGTCCAGTAGTTCATGGGTGCAATCTCCTTCTTCCCCACCCAAGTCATGGCCATGATTCTACAGGACTGGAAACTTTGTCCCAAGCTTGGCTTGGGAAAGGGCAGAGTTTTCAGGGACTGCATTATGCAATCAGGAGAAGAAAGGGGGAAGCCTACCCTTGTTTTATGAACTTGAGGGTAAAATGAGGCGGAAGGAGGGGAATGAGATAGGCTCAGAGCCTCCCAGCTGGAAACGTGACCTGAACCTTCCAGGGCTGGTTTATGGGACAGCGGGGAAAGATACAGATGGGGATTTGTTTCAAAAAGAAAAGGTCATCTTCGCAGGCTGTAGAAGAGCCAGGGTGTATAAGCAAAGTTGTTCTGATGTCACTCTCCCCCTCTTCCTCAGCCATCCACCTGCCAAAGTGCCGACTCCTTCCTGCCTGCCTGTGATTAATCCCAGTTTGTTCAGGATGCGTTCACTGAGTCCTGAAGATGTTGAGTGGCAGATTTGGCCACTTGCATAAGCTGAGTTTTCCAGAAGATAAGGGAAAAGGGCAATGTCCTCCACACCTGCCAGTACGGTATGTGACCAGGGTGACACCACTCAGAGCTGTTACTAAGCAGATGTGACAGAAAGAGCTGCAGCAAGAATACGGTTTGATAGGTGCCATTTAGATGGAGTGGCCCTGTCTCGAGCCATCGCCCGGTTGACAGATACTGGGCCTCTGGGGGTGTTCTGTTCGGAGAGTCGAACATAACAGCAGATGCAGTTTTGCAGACTGAAGTTGGTCACATCCACACCCAGCACACCGTCGCGCCCGTTTACTGAGGTGTGCAATGAGCCTGGCTCTGGGTCACGCCGGATGCACCAACCTGACCCACCTTTGTTTTTTTTTAATTAAAGTAGAGTTGATGTACAGTGTTGTGTTCATTTCTGCTCTATAGCAAAGTGATTCAGTTATATATATATTTTTTCTTTTTAAAAGTCTTTTCATTATGGTTTATTACAGGATATCGAATATAGTTCCCTGTGCTCTACAGCAGGACCTTGTTGTTTATCTACTTTATATGTAATGGTTTTCATCTGCTCAACCCAACCTCCCACTCCGTCCTGCCCCACTGCCCCTCCCCCTTGGCAACACAGGTCTGTTCTCTATGTCTGTGAGTCTGTTTCTGTTTTGTAGGTAGGTTCATTTGTCATATTTTAGATTCCACATATAAGTGATATCATATGGTATTTGTCTTTCTCTTTCTGACTTACTTCACTTATTAAGTCTGTAGGTCCACTCATGTTGCTGCAAATGGCATTATTTCATTCCTTTTTATGGCTGAGTAATATTCCATTGTATATATGTACCACATCTTCTTTATCCATTCATCTGTCGATGGACATTTAGGTTGCTTCCATGTCTTGGCTATTGTACATAGTGCTGTTATGAACATTGGGGTGCATGTATCTTTTGGAATTATGGTTTTCTCAGGGTATATGCCCAGGAGTGGGATTGCTGGATCATATGGTAGTTCTATTTTTAGTTTTCGGAGGAACCTCCATGCTGTTCTCCATAGAGGCTGCACCAACTTACATTCCCACCACCAGTGTAGGAGCGTTCCCTTTCCTGCACACCCGCTCCAGCATTTGTTATTTGCAGACTTTTAAAGGACGGCCATTCTGACCGGCATGAGGTGCTACCTCACTGTAGCTTTGATTTGCATTTCTCTAATAATCGGTGACACTGAGTATCTTTTTGTGTGCCGATTCGGCCCACCTCTATTTGCAGGTGGGGATTTCGGGGCTCAGAGAAGTGGAGCGATGTGCCCAAAGTCACAGAGGAAAGTATCAGAATCTGGATGTAAAACCAGGTCTGTGGTCTTCCTCCTGGTGGAGCTGTGGGCAGGCGTGGGCTCTAGGCTGTGTTCAGTCCCCCATTAGGAGCGTACTCACCTCTGGGCTTGGTGTGGACTCAGTGCCTGGCCTGGCACTGCTTGGCCTGCAGTCACTGCTCTGAGGTCCCCAGGCTCCCCCTCCTCCCGTGAGGCCCTAGGAGAGAAGCGGCATGTCCACGGGAGAGGCCCTTAGCTTTTCCAGAATATTTCCATCCCAGGAGAGGGAAGCCCTTCCCTCTGGAAGCCACAGCTGCATTTGAATTAAACGGATACCCGGACGGCCCATGGAACCGAAGCCACTCTTTCCTTGCTGTGTGATTTTTAAATGTCACCCAACCTTTATGCAGTTTTTCCCATGGAATAACCCTGAGAGATATGTGAGGATGATAACTGATGCTTGTCTTCCCCACAGGCGAATCAGCCCCAGAGTGGACCGCCCCTGATAGGATCAGAACTCTGGCCGCTGTCTGGACCACCGCCCGTGGCCAACGTTGTGTACTGGGGACAACACGTTAATCTGAATAAATTTTGAAGCCAAGACTCATGAGACAGGTATAAATTCTATTTGCACGCACCTGGAAACATAAAATGGGGCAGACAAGCGATTTTTGGGTAATCTGCCAGTTTGCACGTTTATGCGTCGATACGGATCACTGAGACCTGATAGGGTTGTAATTGACCAGAGCCCCGCAGCCTGGGCTGGCAAGGAATTCACTGGTTTTCCCATTGAGCTCTGTTCCTTTGTAAGCGTCTGGGAAATCAAGTGATGACTATTTATAACGACTGCTTGGTGATGACTTTGAGACCGCTAAAGTCAAACAGGATGGTTTAAAATAATGGAATCTGCCCTTTGACCTCTGGAAAGCCCTAATCCTGGCCCCGTGCTGGAGTGACCATTGTAATGAGCGTTAGCTGCAGGCCCCCTTTGTAAGTCTCCGACTCGACAGGAGTGGACCTTCCATTTGATCACTCTGACACGTCAGGGGAGAGTGTGTCCCACTCCTCAGCCTTTGTTTTGGTCATCAGAGTTGAGTTTTGGTTTGAGATGCATGTGACCGGCCTTTGTTGTTTCGTGGGTGTGGTTAGAAACATAATTCATGCCAGACATAAAAAGGACAAAGCAGAAAGGGGATGTGGGGCTTGTCTCATGCAAACCCCTTCTTTTAAAGAAGAGGTGGGGGGCTCAGAGAGGGAAAGTGACTTCCTCAAAGCCACCGAGCTATTGAACGACAGAGCTGGGACTAGAGCACAGATTCGATGGCCCCCGGCAGTGATGCTCTCCCTGCGCAGCACGCCGTTGCTGTCCCGCGTGGATAGACATGGTCTTCTCCGGACAGATGCTGGGAAGGAAACTCACTTTTCTTAGAACGCTATTTCCTAGGAAACGTGCTTAATGCTTTATCTACGTTGGTTCATTTTTTTCTCCCAATGCATCTGCCAGAGAGCAATCACCAGGAAGCCACCCTTGTACCGACGGAGACGCTACCTACCGGTCCGCAAGACCACAAAGCCCAGGCCCTTTCTCCCAGGCTCTGGCCAAAGGTCTCTCCTTCCTTTTGCTTCTTCTTCCCTCGGCGTCTCTCACACTTTCAGGCATCCTCTGATAGCCTGAAATGGGAGGTTTTAAGTGGTGTAAGGTTTCCTTGGGTTAAGGGGTCACGGGTGGGTCACATCTTATGGGCAAGTCTGAAACACGACAAATGTTATATCAAAAGGGACCAAACAAGACTCCTCTGGGAGGTGGAGGCTGTGGTTTTCCAGGTGGCGGGTTTCTATCAGGCCCCGTGAAAAGTGGCAGTGGCATCCTGCCTCCAAGCCAGGCTCTCCTTCCGGCACAGCCTCCTGGAAGGAATGGGAAATGAAGGTGGCCCCAAAAGCCTGAGTATCCTCTGTGGCCATTGCACCCAAGTGGCATGTAATTGATGCCTACTTTTTTTTGTCTTTATTATTTTTCAGACTATAGAGCCTCTTGGTAACATCCAATTCATGCCTGGCTGCCTAGACTTGGAATCAGTCTGGTTTCCCTCTAGGGAAAAATACCCCACGTCTCAGCCCATCTCGTGAACACTTTGCCAGGCTGTCGAGCTCTTGGTGTCGAAATGCGTTTTAAACAAGGATCGTGTCTTTTATCTCATGGATCTTCCCCCTCAAGTGCTTACTCCAGGGCTTTGAATGCAGTAAATATTTTTGTACTCGACGTTGGAATAGCAGATGGGAAGGGAGGCTGGATGTGCACCTTCCAAGGGTTCAGGCTACACTCTGAGGAAGCACATTTTGGAGAGGATCTGGCAATAAAAATTAAAATGATATCACTTTTGGGAAACTATCTTATGGAAGCAAAGCTCCTGTTTATAAGGGTGTATGTAAAAGAACATTTATTGCAAAACTGCCTAGAGTGACATTCAAGATACTTAGAATGACTTGAAAATCCATCAGTAGGGTGCTGGTTTATGAAAGCATGGCTTATCCACACACTGAGACGTTTTACAGCTTTTAAAAATAATAACTTGGGGGCTTCCCTGGTGGCGCAGTGGTTGAGAGTCCGCCTGCCGATGCAGGGGACACGGGTTCGTGCCCCGGTCCGGGAAGATCCCACATGCCGCGGAGCAGCTGGGGCCCTGAGCCATGGCCGCTGAGCCTGCGCGTCCGGAGCCTGTGCTCCGCAATGAGAGAGGCCACGACAGCGAGAGGCCCGCATACTGCAAAAAAAGAAAAATAAAATAATAATAACTTGGATTTACGTGTAATAACATAGAAAGGAGTCTATAATACACTGTGTAACAAAGAAGCCAAGTTGCTGAGCCACGTCTATTATTCCACGTCTATACAACACATATACAGAGTTTCAATGTACGATTTTACGACTTTACCATGGTGTGAAAGTGGTCCGCATTCAGTAGGAACCATACTTTGAATGTTGAGTTTTGATCCTTTCCCGGGCTGGCGATAGGCAGGGAAACCCTCCCTCATGATGCTGGGCGGTGGCAGCCCCGAGATCACAGTAAACAACCGACATACTTATAACTGTTCTGTACTCAGAGAGCGTTCTGTGTTTCACTTTCAGTTCAGTATGCAATACATTACATGGTGTATTTGACACTTTATTATAAAATAGGCCTTGGGTGAGATGATTTTGCCCAACTGTAGGCTAATGTAAGTGTTCTGAGCACGTCTAACGTAGGCCGAGCTAAGCTGTGATGTTTGGGAGGGTTAAGTGTATTAAGCACATTTTCGACTTATGGTATTTTCCATCTGGGAGGGTTTTATCGGGAGGTAACCCCATTGTAAGTTAAGAAAGATCTGTTGATACGTTTGCATGACAAACAAATGGAGGATACACAGCAAAATGTTAGTGTCACGGTAGAGGGGTAATATTTTACACTTTAAAAAATCTAGCAGAGATTTATATTAAAGAAGAAACCCTTTGGGAATGGAAGAAGTAGATCAGGGTGGTTAACTGGTCCAGAAAGGAAACAGGTGGAATCAAGCACAGCTTTCTTTGCCGCCTCCATTCTCTGTGCACTTTCAGGTAGGGCCACCCATGAAACTCCAGAGATCAGCCCTGCACTAGGGCAGGTCACAGTGTGTTATATGCCCCAAGAGGCATCAGTACTTAATGCTTTTGGGGGGCCAAGGCTGAGAAACTTCCCATCCATAAAAGTTTTGGAAGCACATTTGGAAGAACTTTGGTATCTTGATAAAGAAGCTGTCCCCAGCCTTACCTGAATGGAGGCTACTGGTCCAGGCCTTAAAGCCTCCAGGGTCTCCCTGTCCATATCAATAGATAGCTCTTGCAGGGCCTTCCTGACTATAAGCCATTTATTATAGCTGTATTTAACCTATAAGAACCAATCCATATGACCTCTGATAGTACCTGAATCCCTAACCAACTCCTCCTGGAAGATAGGTCATCAGGGTAGGGCTGTCTTTTCATCTTCTAGTCCAGAATGCCTGGCACAGGGCTACTGTAGTAGCTGTGGTATAAGGGCTAATGGAAGAAAATGTGTGTTAAGTTCCTGCACCAGATAGACTGAGTTGATTTCTAGCTGGCTTTGGGGAGACTCAGGAGAGATTTTCCAGAAAAAGGGGAGCCTTTATGAGAGACTTGAAAAAGAGGAACGGAGTAGCGTGTACAACTTCCACCAAGAAGAAAAAGCTGATTTTTGTCGCGATAGCATTTTAGAAAGACTATTTTAGTATCTTTAAGGGCTCTGCCACTGTGTCCCTCTTCTGCTTTCTCCAGAGAAGTTTGGGTTCCATCGTAGGCCACTGACAAAACGTCTGGATGTCTTCGGAGTCCTTCTCACCCTGAGAGAAAGGCAGGTGAAAATAGTCTAGCTTTTCAGGGGCCTAAAACACCAAAGATTAAGCTCTGACTGCAGACCTACTAAGAAAATGCCTCCCAAATATAGTGAGAATAAACAGTCAAACCAAACAGTATCATATCCAGCACAAAACCACAGTGAGTTGATTCAATCAGACATTATCCGAGCAAGGAAGACATAACATTCCGGTTTTAATGGCAAGAAAAAAAAAAAAAAGGGAAGAAACCCAAATTACTTTGCAGGCGTTGGTGGCACTCTTACAAGTTGTTTTTCGGAACACAGTTTAAGAAATAATTCAGCCTTGGGTTGGGGAGAATTAGGGCGGCAGAGGCTCTCATGCAGGAGAACTTCCCAGGTGTGGGGCCGTCTGGGGGCTCAGCCAGGTAGCCGGCTGCCGCAGCCTTGGCTTGTCTCCCATCTCCCAGAAGACACGAAGCGCACTGCTGGGTTCGCTGCTGGGAGGTGGTGATGGATAACGGCTGTGGCCTGATTCTTGAGGAGCCGTGGATTCACCGCAGCGTGTCTCGGCCATATGTGAGCCCTGGCCACGTGTGAGGTTCCCTGAGGGGGAAGACACACGCTCTTTCTTACACAGCCCCTTTTATTGAAGCAAGCACACGTGAACAGGCTAGAATCTGGGCTTTCCCAGGCAGTATGGTCTGCAGGTCGGAGAAGCGGCATCCTGGCCCCCAGGCACTGGGTTTTGGGAGGCAGCGGAGGAACGGTTGCTTGGCTCCTGGAGTAGAGCTACTACACACAGTCTTCACCTTCCGGAGGCCTGGGAGGAGATGATTATGGGATGGAACTTCAGAGGCCTTGCTCAACCTTCCAGGGTTTGCAGCTCTGCTGCAACAGCGACACCAAATCATTAGTCCAACTGAAACCTTCTAGAACCACTCCCTTGTTCCTGGAACCTGGGTAACCTCCTGGATTCGCATACTGACTCTACCACTGGGGCAGTTCTCTGTGTTTCTGTGTCATCTGTTATGATGTGGGGACAGTGACAGCATCTCTCTACCTGAAAGAGTTGTCGAAAGAACTTCATGAGGACACATCTGGGAAAGTCTCCAGCACATAAGGGCTCTATCAAGTTTAACTCAGAGCCTAGCACAGTGCCTAGCAAATGTTAGCACAACGTCCGTGGTCTGACCCTAAGCCAGGCCTTGTTTTAAGCATTTTACATGTACTCTTCAATACATTTTGTGGCACTGAAGATCTAGCATAAGAAAAATGACATAAGCAAAATGTGTCTTCAGGACCTCTGTACCCAGTAGGACCTACTGTGCAGACCACTCATTTAACTCACATCCTGGAGAAGTCCCTGTACTCCTTGTCATACGTCCTTTTGCCTCCCAGCAGAGTCCTTTCCAAAGCTCTTCTACAAAAGTTCTCTCTATGTCAAAGCCTCCAGGGTAATTAAATTAAGAGCTGTTCAATGGTCATTCCAGTATCTTTTGTTGCCTGTTGCTAAGCCCAGGGCCTATTCATGAGCTAGGTATATAAGTGATGCCCAGTAAGTTCTTTGTGGAATGACTAGATCTTGCAAAAGACTATGTGACATACCTATACAAAAGAGAAGGAGAAAGACCGAATTCTTGTGAACAGTGGGGATGGTGAGAAAACGCTACCGGAAAATGCCTGCTATGTGCTAGGCACTTTTTATGCATCATGAATTTTCGCAACTCCAGGAGATGGGTATCCAGGTAATCCTTTGCTGTGCAGCAAATTACCCCAAACTTAGTCTCTTAAAAGTAACAGTTATTTTGCTTGTGAATTTGTAAAGAGGTGGGAGCGTAGAAGGGGCAACTCCTCTCTGCTCCGAGGTGGCTCTGCAGAGGACAGGAGTGTCCACTTTCGGGACCGCTCAGTCTTGTCCTCCAGCCTCTCTGGAGCCACCCTGGTGGCCTGGCCTCCTCAGGCACGGCCCCAGGCTGGCTCGGGGTTGGATGGGTCGGACTAGAAAACTCTTTGCTCTGAGAATACAGCTCTCCATCTCAGCCTCTCCACTCCCCCTTGCAAGGGGAGCCGTGCTTGGGGAGAAGCTTGGGGAGAAGCCAAGCGAAGCAAAAGATTTCAACAGAGAATGGAGGAAACACACCCACTGAGGTTCTCATAGCAACATAATCACGCACAGGCAGCAGCCTATTTCGGTGGGAGCTAGTCTGAGCCTCCCTCCCCGCCCCGGTTCGTCACAGAATGGATGCACTGCACAGGCTGCAGCAGTATGAGGTGGGGTAGGGTGGGGAGAGAGCGCTGGACTGGAAGCCAGGGGGCTGGGGAGCTGCTCTGAGATGCTCTGTCAGCTAGCTGATGGATCACAGACACGTGTCCTCTCTCTGATCTCGGGCTCCTTGTCCGTAAAATGAGAGGATAGGACTGAAGAACTGGGAAGACCCTTTCTGGTTTCTGTTGACTGTACAAGTACTGAGACTCTCCTGGTAGGAGATCAGATGTCTCAAGGTCTTTTGTCTCTGAGAAGGATGCTTAGAGAAAATGGGGCTCAAGAGGGTAAAGGTCACTCCTTAGATTCAGCTCATTTGCCCCCCACCACCTTCTGCGTTGGCAGGATGTGAAAGGGAAGGAGAATGACCAGGTGTTGCCAGACTCGGCTCGCTCACCCTGAACGCGCATCCAGGTTTGTGGTCTGAGGGAGGAGAAGGTTAAGGAGGTTAAGGTCATTCTTTCATTTAAAAGTACTCCTTCCTCAACACACACACACACTCACACACACACTCACCCATTAACTCAAGCCTCTTGCCCACTCTCCATCCCCTCCTCCACTTATTGCAATGTATCCTCTCTTTCCCGAGGACCAGGTGATGGAAATGTCTTTAGACCCTGGCCCATTTCTTCAATGGACTCGGGTTAGTTGAGGGCAATCAGGCTCACACCTCCTGGCTGTCAAAGGTGACGTTAAATAACAAATAGGGCATGCGTGCAGGACTGCTCTGCCTAGGTAAGCACAGGGGGGAAGTGAAGAGAGCCAGGACGCCCAAGGAGCCCCTTTTAGGTCCCTGCCCTTGACTTGTGAACTGAAAGCTTGAAAGTGCAGCTGTCTTCGAAGGAGTCAGCCCCAGAGGCCTGTTGTAATGGGGGACACAGAGCGCCCCCCCAGCCCGTTTTAATCCCCACCCGCCTGACAGATGGCCAGTAAGACAGAGAAAAAGAAGCTCTCAAAGTGAAGACAGGAATGCATTGTATAAAAATTCACACCCTCTGCTGCCGCCCAAACTCCCTTAAAAAAGGATCAAGAGAATCCTAATGGGTACGTGACATTCTCCTCCTCTCCCATAAAAGGGACTTCAAGATCTGGTGATGCTGGGGGAGGGGTGAGGAAGGAGAAGAGAGATGTGTGGGCAGGGGGCTGCCGGGGAGACCGGGGCAGGGGGAGCGCGGCGGAAGGCTCACCCATCTGACTTTCTCCCACCCTCTTTCCCAGGCCACCTCTGGCTGAACCTTGGTCCCACCCTCTCGGCCTGGGCGAGGCTTGGAGCCCCAGGTCCTTGGAGAGGGAGAGTGGGAGAAAAAAGGGGTCATGATGCTACACGTAGCCCTAGAGTTGAAAGAGTTAAGGACCCTCCCTCATCCAGGCATCCACCCCGTGGCTCCCCAAACCCCAAACGCGGAGGAAGGATGCATGAATTGGCAGCGGAGCGGGAGAGCTGGGGTGGGGGGGCGCTGGGATGGGAGCGAGGTGACCGTGGCCCAGCCTTGCCCAGGGCCCGTCCTCGGTGGGAAGACGCACACCGGGTCCGAGGACCTGCCGGAGCCCAGCCCCGGCGCCTGCCTTCTCTGAGCATCACGCGTGGCCCGGCTGCGTCCGCGCAGCCCTCGCCCCCCCTCCCTGCCCCCCCCCCCAGCAAGTTGTCCACGGCGCCCGGGAGTGGAGGCGGCCCAGAGACCCCCGGAGCCCGGGCGAGGGGGCGGCCCGGGGCGCGGGGGCCCTCGGTCTGCGCCCAGCAGCAGCCTCCCGCCCGGCCCAGCCTCCTCCCCGCCCCCACTCACCGGCTCAGCCCCCGGGAGGGACGCGCAGGAAGCGTGTTGCTTCGCCCGCTGATCGGCAGAAGTTGAGAGGAGTTGTCGACTGCCTCGGCCGGCCGGACTTTGCGAGCAGCCGGCGAGGAGCCGCCGCCGCCGCCGCCGCCGCCTCCGCGGAGCCTTCGGGGCTCCCTCCCTCCTGCCTGGCCCGCAGCGCGGGTGGAGAGAGGCGGGGAGGGGGTCGCGGGCGCCACAGGAACTCGAAACTGTGTGAAGGAATCCGAAGCCGATGAGAAGGGAGGAAAATAAAACAAAGTGGAGACTGCAGGAAAGACTCCACCGTGGTTGATGGTACCGGCTGATGCTCCAGCAGAGGGACTGGGTTGGGCTTTTATTTTATTTTTTTTTTTCCTCCCATTTTCTCTTTCTCTCTCTCTTTTAAAGCTACACCAGCTCTCTCTTTCGGCACTATCTCTGTATCACCAAACCCTTGCTGGCTCTTATGGGCATGAAACACTCCTCCCGCTGCCTGCTCCTAAGGAGGAAAATGGCGGAGAACACGGCCGAGAACACCGAGGTAAGGAGGCGAGAGGCCGGGCTCGGAGACCCCGCAGCCCGCCGGGACCCCCGCGCCGCGCGCCGCCGCCGCCGCCGCCGCCGCCGCCGCCGCCGCTCCGCACCTGGTGCCAAACTTTCCCAGCTCCATCCCGCTTGCTTCTGCCGGCCGTGTGCGCGCGTGTGCGTGTGTGTGTGTGTGTGTGTGTGTGTGTGTGCTGGGTGCGGGAAAGACAGTGCCTGTCTCAGGCCCCCTCCCTCTTGAAAATGCAAAAGAGTCGCTCTCACCCCAGCTCCCTCTCCTGCCCCCCCGCTGCTCGCTTTCCACCCTCCCCCACCCCACGTCCCAAACCCTGGGCGGCCGAACTCCCCTGCCCTCCCCTCTGGGCTCCGTTAGGGCTCCAGGGTGCCGGTTTCAGCCGGATCGGGATGGGTGATCCGGGGGCCAGGTCTGCTCCCTGCGGCGCCTTGACCGTCTCCGGCCGGCCGCTCCCTCGGCGTTACCCTTCAAGCTCGAGCTCTCGGTCCCCGCAGCACCGCGGAGAGCTCCGGGCCGCGGGGATGGGGGTCGGGGAGGGGGGCCCCCGTGCGCCGTGCCGGGATGGCACTTGGGCACCACCAACAGACCCTCGCGCCCACATCCGGGCTGGGGAGAGGTCTGCCCTCCAGCACCTACGAGCCGCCTCTGGGACGCTAACCCCGGGGAGGAAGCTCGGGCCGCGGCCACCTTCAGGACCAGGGACAGCGCCCGCTCCTGCCGCAGCCGAGCCCACGCGGGCCGTGGGGCCTGCGCGCCGCGCTGCATCGGGAAATGGGTCCGCAGCCGCTCGTCCCGCAGCAGTTCCCAGGAGGTCGCTCTAGCTCCGCAAATTGCGCTCTCGTCCCCCGCCTCCGGCAGCCCAGCGGCTGCCCTTTCTGTACTCTGGAGTTGGCTCGGAGCCGCAAAGACTGGAGGCTGCGTTCCCTGGCCTCGCTCTGACCCTGCTGTCATTACAACTGGGTTAGCCCGTAGGTTCTGGGCACCTGTAGTCACGAAGGGGATCCGCGTGGGCAGCCCCCTTACCTTCGTGGAGGAACGGTGCGCCGAGGGGGGGGGCGGAGTGGGATATGTGTGTGAAGATCATCCCTTACTCGGTGGCAGGAAAAAGGCAGAGAGCAAATTCCCGGGCTCTATTAATAGCCGGGTGTCTGGTGGGGCTGCCGTGCACTTCACATATGGTTACCCATATGCAGCGTGGGGCGGGATGGAGGTGTGGCACGGGGATTGTCCCTCTGTCTTGCTGGGCTGCAGAAAGGGGCAGAGACCCTTCCCGATCTTCTCCCCTCGAGGTCTGAACTGCAGCTACCCCCTAACCCCACCGCGTAGGCAGCAAAGCTTTTAAAGTCCCCGTTCTCTGAGAAACTAGAAGCAGCATGTATCTGGCAACTGTCGATTTCGAAACAAACACGCTCTGGGGGAGAACATGGGGTGTTCGGGAGTTAATGCCGTCACCTTGAGTTAGGGCAAAGCATGCGCGCCTGCGGTCCCCTCGCCACTTCCTCTTCGCCCCCCCACACCCGCCCCCAGGCAAGCAGACACTCAGAATGATGTGTAGTGCAAGGCAGAGAGCTAGCCTTACCAATCCCCTCGCCCTCCTCCCTCCCATCGCCCACCTGCAGAATGGGTTTCTAAAACTAGCTCAGAGTCCAGGCTGCACTTCTGTAATCTGTTGGACCAGCGGGCACGTAGCAGTCCCTGCAGCCGTGTGGCTGGAGCGCTAGAAGCAAGAAACAGCTTCTCTCTACCCATCCCCCTACCGCTCGGCTTCTAAAAAAAAAAAAAGTTTTCGCAGGTCTCTAGCCCCCCGGCCCTCCGGTTGTTGCGCCGTGTCTGGGTGCAGATCCCGGCCAGGTTCCGCACTGTGCACGGCGATGTGAGCTTCCCCACCTCGGCCCCGGTTCAGGGAGTCCGGAGCAGGCAGAACGACGCGCGCCCGGCTATTTTTACATGCTTCCCCCGCAGCTCCGCACTCCCCCTTCTCGGCGGTTGCACATGCCAGCTCTGTTCAAGGCATCAATGAAAACAGCAGTATAGGCGGCCGAGCTCCTGAGAGCACAAAAAGAAAAAAACGAAAAAAACCCATGTCGAACGCCTGGCACAAAGTGGGAGGGGCAGATCCAGCTGGGGCTCCGGGAAGGGGAGTGAGTCTGGGGTTCAGTTCTTCACAGCTTCCCCTGAGAAGGGGAAGAATTCAGACTTGGTCAGACGTGGCCAATGGAGGCATCCAGGCAGCGTGACAATCACTTGGTTTTCTTCCAGGAACTGGCTGTTTTTGGAATGAGCCAGGACTAGAGCAGTACTTCCAAAAGTGGGGTGTTGTGGGTCTGCCTGCATTTATGGTGAGAGAGAGGGAGGCAAGGATGCCTCTGTGGGGTGTGTGTGTGTGTGTGTGTGTGTGTGTGTGTGTGTTGTGTCTATGGTGGTAGCGCTCCTTGTTTTTAATTCAACACATCTTTATCAAACACTGACTCTGTGCCAGGAATGATTAGGCTCTCGATATCCAAAGATGAAGACACCAGGCCCCTGCCCTCAAGGAACTCACAGTCTGGTGGACAGTAGTGCCAGATGATCCAGATAGTTCAATAGCACCTTTTCCTGCCTTTCCTTGGTGTGGTTTACAAGCACTTTATCTCATTTCATCCTCACCATAATCCTGTGAGATAAGCAAAGATTAGTTTTCATTTCTTAGCCCCATTTTACAGGTGAGGATGCTGAGGCTGACAGGTCCAGCAAGTTCTGAAAGTTACCTGGTCAGCAGGACAGACAGCCTTGGAGCACAGACTGCCCCTGCTTCTGATTCACTGCCCTTTGCCCTGCATTGCTACTTCTATTCTTTTATTATTATTATTATTATTATTTTGGCCGCACTGTGCAGCATGCGGTATCTTAGTTCCCCGACCAGGGTTCGAACCCCTGCCCCCTGCAGTGGACGCAATGATTCTTACCCACTGGACCACCAGGGAGGTCCCTACGTGACTTCTAAAAAGATGCCACGTTTGGATGGGAGCAGGAGAGAGGGATAGGGAGAGAGGGTGTTTGGGAAGGGAGAGATGCGGTGTTGGGGCAGGCAAGGGTGACAGGGAGAAGGTGACCTCTCACAAGGTTTTTAGGGAGAGATATTCTAATCCTTAGGCAGGAGAGAGTGGGGAACAAAAAAACCTGCTTGTGAGCAGAGCCTCCCTTGACCAGTGAAGTTTGGAGCTGGGGCGGGGGCAGGGTGGGCACGGTGAGCTCCGTTTCTGCTTTTTCTGGCTCTGTCTCTGAGATGCGCTTCTCCTCCTCGGCCGAGGGCATCATCCCCTGCTCCGCATGTGTCATTAGAAACCTTCTACTGTCTGGTCTCCTTCCCAGCCGGCTGTCCGTGCAGAGGCCACCACCCTCACTCTGCCCTCACTAAGGCAACAGCCTCTCTCCTGTTGTCCTCTTCTCTAATCCAGCCCTCGATGGGCTTTCAGAAGTACAAATCTGCTCATGATCGGACATTGCTTTCAAAACTTACCATGTCGCCCTGTTGCCTTTAGGACACAGGATAGAGCCCTTTTCCTTAGCCCTTCAGTACCTGCCCCATGCAGTTCTCTGCAAACACTGACATCATGCCTGAATGCCTTTGTGCTTCCTGGTTCCTCTACCTGGGCTGCTCTACCCACCCCCCTTCTCTCTGGAAACAAAAGATCTTCCTCAACCAGCAAGACCCAGTCCAAAGGTCTCTTCCTCTCAGCAGCCTTCCCAGATCGACCATTTATCCTCCACTCCACGGAGAGTGAGTTTTCCTTCTCCTTCTTCTGTGTTCCTAACACCTGTCTCTCACTTTTCCTATTACAGGATAATTGGCTTTTTTTTTTTTTAAAAAAACATCTTTATTGCAGTACAATTGCTTTACAGTGGTGTGTTAGTTTCTGCTTTATAACAAAGTGAATCAGCTATACGTATACATATATCCCTGTATCTCCTCCCTCTTGCGTCTCCCTCCCACCCTCCCTATCCCACCCCTCTAGGTGGTCACAAAGCACCGAGCTGATCTCCCATTGGCTTTTTACATGTCTGTTTCTTCAGTTGGATAATGAACTTTTTTGGGGGGGAGGGTGTCTACCCTGTTCGTAACACGGTGCCTGACACAGAGTAAATTTAAAATGCTCACAAATGTTGACTGATTCGTGGGATTGTGAACAAGCTCGTGAGGCTTCTGGGTGTTAATCACTCATGGCTTTCTGAAAATTGGGCTTCCCATCCCCACTCCTGTGCTTAGGTCATTGTGGACCCTGAAAACTCAAAAAATGAGTGGAGTTTCTGGGAATCGAGGTGCTGCAAAGCTCGAAGCATGGGTGCACTCTGGTTGCCTGTGTACCTGTTTAATAGTCCATTGTTACTGCCTCTTCCCCTGGGGTGTTTGTCTGAAGAGCAGATAAAGGGATTAATCACAAGGCCCAGTATGAACCCTGGGGGATGATGGACCCTCAGAGCCTCTGCTTCACTGGTTCTCGGCGAAAGCCTGATGCATTACTTACGGTGCGACTCCCTGGTTGGGGTTTTCGCACCTCAAAGGAGAAGCCCCCGGGGTGAGAAAATAGTTTTAGCACAGGAGTCATTTTGGAGACTGGTTTTGGAATGTGCTGTTGACTTACTGGCCTGGGGAGAGAGAATGATTATGGGCTGGGAAAATTCCTGCAATAGGACAGTGGGGTTAGGGTACCAATGGGTGCTGCCCTGTGAGTTATGGGGAGAAATGGGCTAAATTCCGACGTCGCTCATGGTTCCCTCTTCTCAGGGTTTTCGGCTCAAGTGTGTGGTCCTATAGCACAAAGGTGAGGGGAGGAGAAGAAAAAGGGCAAGAGGAGGCTGGACCCAGGCCCACCTCTCTGGGGTCTGCATCGTGTGTCTTTCCGACGAGCGTGGGGCTCTGGAGCCAGACTGCCTGGCTTTACACTGAATCCAGTGGACGTGCTGTTATGATGAACGAGTCCCCGAACCCCTCTGGGCCTTGTACGGCTGTTGCGATGATTGAATGAATTAATTCGCGCAAAGGGTTTAGAGCATGGTGAGCTCCCGAGGCCTGCAGGATCGTCAACCTGTCAGCTTTTAGGAGTCGCGCCAGAAAAGCACCAGCTGGATGGACTCTCCTACGTCCTTATTTCTCCAGCTGAAATGATTGCCAAACCACAGTCTACATCCCTCAGCAAACACGGATTTCAGCCCTGAACTGAGCTCAGGAGAATTAGGAAGATGCCCACGTGTCTTTTGCGCCCCCCGCCCCCGAGAGGTGTGGCTCTGCAGAGAGTCCCCCGCTGGCTTTTGGCTGTCAAAGAGGGTGAAACCACACTCCCGTCTCTGACTCGGGAGTGGGTTTCGTTTCCTCCTCGGTGCTAACCGCGATGTGAAGTGATTATCACATTCCAGCGTGGAACGTGCAAAAATCTGTAAAAACAGCATTTACACCTTGGAGTCTACGGTGCCAGCAGGAAAAAAATGAGCAACGTGGCGAGATGTGAGCTGCCAAGGTAGCTGGAGGTGGGGTCGTGTTGTGTGACAGGCAGGCGTGTTGTCCCATTGTCTCTGCTTGGCAAGAGGAGGGGAAGCGCGGGCGGGAAGGGGCCTCGCGAAGGTCACTGTGTCCGCGCTTCCAGCCCTGAGCCCACTTCTTGCACCCACGACGCAGTTGGCCCCTTGGTTCCTTGTTACAAAGCTTCACAGGAGGCAACTTCCCCAAACCCCTCGTGCATCTCAAGAGTCAGGAAGTCAGATCTTCCTTAGGTCTGAGCTCCATCTCTTCCGGTGCAATTGGAGTCACCTTGGTTTATGTTATTCTAAAAGGAGATTAAAAACCGTCTGGTTGCCTTTGCATTGGGGGCTGCAGGAAGGGTGTCTCACCCTCTTTACCAGCCTCTGTTTGGAGCATTTCCAACCCCTTCCTCTGAAATTCTGGATTAGCCAGGAGAGGTGTGTTGGAGAAGACATGCCCCTCCGGTGGTACCCGGCCCGCTGGATACATCACACCTCAAATGGCTTTTCTCCTTCACTTGTTATTAGAAGTCCCTCAGGCATCACAGCTTTCTCCAGATTTGTAATGGGTGACCCATAAGCAAAGATCTCTTTTTAAAGTGTAATTTTATAAGAGCAAACAGCTCGATGTATACATTTTCATAAAGTCATAGACTCTTAGAGCCGGATGGGAACTTCAGATCATTCAAATTAAGAGACGGGAAAACATTGCCAACATCAGAGCGCTTCGGTGTTGGCGTTGGGTCCATGTTTCCTCTTAGGTCAATGCCGTTTCTACCCCCTTTAGCACCGGCTTGACTGTTTTTACATTTGATGCTAATTTTCTGGTATATCCTGATATGTAATATCGAAAACCAGTGTTTCCCTAGGTAAGATCTAAGAATCGTGCATAGCAAGGTCTCTGTCCTTTTCGTACGACACGTAAAATGCTTCGGCATATATCGTCTTGTTGAGTGGGTGCCGTCATACATTACACACATACACACATACGTTACATCCTGTACACCGTACATAACGCGTCAAGTTACATATTATTCCCATCGTACAGATGAAGAAACCAAAGCACGGAAAGTTAGTGTTACTTGCCCGAGATCCCACAGCTAGTAAATGATGGAACTCAAACTCTGGTTTTCTAGCCACTGAGACCTCTGCTTTTTCCAGTCCACCAGGCTGTGAAGACAGCAGAAGGAACAGAGTAGACACTTAAAATACAAAGAGAAAGAATGGAGAGATTAACAGGAGAAACAAAGAATGGTGGATTGGGAAGAAACCGAGGAAAAGATACCAGCCCCGGGTTTTCCTCCTGCTTTCAGTTCTCACTGCTATGCCCCGTGGGTGGCGGGGACCCAGTATAACTTGTGGCCAGGACAGTCCTCGTTCCTCCCGGATGTCCCTGGGTCCGGGAGTCCCAGCTGGTGGGCCAGGCAAAACTCTTGACTAACAAAGTATACCTTTCTGGAAGCTGGACCGAGGCCACCATGTTAAACCTGAACTCTCATCCAGCTTCTTACATGGGATGAAATGAATAGCAGAGACTTCAGGACAGGAACTTGGTTTTCTAAATTTATCTTTGTAGTTTTATTTCATTGTCTAGGGCTCGTGCAACATAGTGCCACAAACTGGGGGCTTAAATAACTGAAATTTATTCTCTCACGGTTCTGAAGGCCAGACGTCTGAATCCAGGCGTCAGCAGGGTGGGCTCCTGCTGGAGGTTCTTAGGGGGAAGTCTGTTCCCTGACTCTTTCTCCGCTTCTGGTACTTGTCAGCTATGCTCTGGCTGGTAGACACAGCACTGCCTCTCTGCCTCCGTCTTCACGTGGCCTTTTCTCCTACATGTGTCTGTATCTCTTCTTCTTCTAAGGACACTAGTCGTATGGAATCAGTGCCCACCCTGTCCAGTATGGCCTCATCCTAATCCGATTACATCAGCGAGGTTCTTGTTTACAAATGAGGTCAAATTCACAGGTAACAGGGGTTAGGGCTTCAGTACATCTTTTGGGGGGACTTGATTCAACTCATAACGTCATCTAACATGGTGCCCACACGTAGTAGGTCTGAGTAGAGAGTGGCTGGCAGATGGCAGCGAATCTGTAGAGAGGGCTTGGAGTAGTTGCAGAGTCAGTGAAGGTCGTCTCTCTCCTTTAAGTCTGTCTCCCGCTGCTTGCCCTCTGTCCAACTTGCCCACTGTTGCCGCAGAACCTTGGTCAGGCCCCCTTTTCCTTGAGTTGCAGCAAAATTATAACAAGAGCTGCCATTTTCACGTCCCTATTTTGTGTTGGGCGTGTGTTCAGTGCTTCGTATGCGTTGCCTTGCTTACTTTACACAACATTACAAGCAACTCTTCTTATTCGCATTTTGTAGTTGAAGAAATGGAAACTCACAGTGGTCGGTTGTCTTGACGGAGATTATAGGACCAGTAAGTAGTCCTATCCTACAGTCCTGCTGCTGACTGGGGCCTCTTCCCCCTCTTTTATTCACATCCCCAGCGGGAAGTGTGTCCTCACTTTTGCCCACACCAGGTCCCACCCACTGAGAGCCTTTTGGGGACTGGAAGGAACTGGTAGACGTCCGTCCGTGTGTGGGAGAGGGTGGAGGCTGGCTGGAGCCTCTGCCAGCCTGTACCCGGCTCCACGTGTTCAATCCCCTCGTCCTCCCGGGCGATTTGCTTTCTGTGGTTGCCAGAGAATTATCGTAGTGGTAGCATTGTGAGTCCGTCCCTAGCGTCCGTGAAGGGCTCTTCTGGAGGACGGGAGCAGTAAGGACTTTCTCGGCACCTTCCAAACAGTTCAGCCACGTGGGTTGCTGGCTTCTGGGCCTGAGGCGGTTTTGTGCAGAGGTTCGGGGCGCAGGACCTGGGGCTCGTGCCTGGGTGCAGACCTCAGCCGGGCTGGGTCCTGGCGTGCACGCGTTACACCGTCACCTGTGCCCGGTTTCATCATCTGTGTCGTGGTGGTAGCACCTTATCCCGCAGAGCTATTATGAGGGTTAAATGAGTGACTTCGTGTGAAGCTCACGTAAGTACACGGCAGGTACTCAAGATGAGCTATGATTTATCATCCGGGCTTATCCGGTGGTGTCTCAAAGGGGCGGGGGGCGCACAGGTGAATAAAGGGCCTCCACTGGTGACGTGATGGACTCACTGATCCAAGCATTCTCAGGAGGGACAGCGTTCTCCATGCCTCGCGGGCTGGCCTGCCCCACTCCACACGCACACTCAGTGTTGGGGTCCAGGGCTGCGGTGTTCGCAATGTCCACAGTGGGAAAACAAAACCTCACGGAGCCCCTAGGGATGGAGAGAAGTGGGGGGGTGTAGATGGGCACCCACTTCAGACCTCTTGGCCTTCTCCGGGCGCCCCCAAGCCCTGCTGCTGGGACAAGAGCCACTCCTACTGCTCGATAACTGGATTGATGTTCCCCACGTTCCCACGGCGGGAGAACAAGGCCTGGCGGGAGGGGAGGAGGACACAGGCGTCTCCCAGGCAGGCGCCGCAAATCGGGTGTTAATTACCGAGTTAAACACCCTGTCCTCTTGGCCATGAATCCAGTAAAGGACATTCACGGGGGGTGAGGCCCAACCAGAGGGTGGTACAGCTGAGACCAAACCACTACAAAGGGAACTGCGATGAGCAAATCCCTCCTTCAGGTCCCCACCTGTAGCTCTATGGTGAAGCATCGTCTCTTGTTAGCTGAAGGGAAGGAAGGGGTGGCCTTTAACAGCTGGGGCTGCCAGAAAACGAGAGGCTGCAATTCCCCCAGGCGCATTACATCCAAGGGCTTCATCTCGCCCTGACAGGCAGTTATGACAGCACTTCTCTAAGGAGACGCAATCAGTGAATCCCACAAAAATGATTGCAGCCCATCACGAGGGTAAGTGGGATCCTAATTAAGGGATGTTCGCTATTAACGTGCATCAGTGCAATTCTTGCCTTCAGGCACCTAGCAGGGAAGTGATGAATATTTATTGAATGAATAAAGGAAATAAACTCGCACATCACACGTACACCAGCGAACTTCCTTTTGTTACAGAGTCTGTCTACTCCCAGCTCTCCAGAGTGAAAGCTGCGGTTCCCAGGGTACCGTCGGGGAGGGTTTTGGAGGCAGACGTGAGTTTGAGTCTCATCCTCATGCCTCTGGGATTAACACCCATTTTTATAATCCATGCAGGTTAAATACAATCACAGGAGAAGACAGAAAAAAGAAACTCGACGCATGTTCTCACCTTTTTCCTCCTGTTGTAACTTTGCGTTTATTTGCTTAGCTTTTGTTTTGCTTTTGGGGGAAACTTCGCAGTGCAAAGTGCGAAGAGTCCTTGCGGATTTCAGCGCGGGTGGATGTAAACGACCTCGTCCAGGCTGCGGGGCGGCGGGTGTGTTTACGCGTGGAGGTGTGGACACGCACGTGAGTCTGCGGGGCCGTCACGCAGAAGCACGTGCTCGTGCGCTTATGTACTTGTCACGCGTGGTTTGCAGTTCAGAGCAGGTAACGCACCATGAGGTGCACATTTAACCACTAGCCTGGAGCTCTGGGGTTGACCCAGGGACTGATGACTCAACGTGGTAGGGTGGTTGTACGGGGGGCACATGGGGGCGGGGGGGCAGGGAGTGAGGCCCTGGGTGGGAATCTTGTAGAGCAGATCTGAGGGTCAGGGTCAGGAAGGTTAGCAGCCCTGGCTTTACAGCTGATGTACGACCTCGGGTGCTGTTTTCCTCAGGTGGGGGCTGGGTGGCCACCCTCTCTGGCGCGACACGCTCTCCCCAGGCCATCTCACGCCTCCTCCCTGATGTGCTGAGGATTCCCAGCCGAAGCCCAAATCCGGCCCTCGAGCTTGGGCTGTATGTCTGGCTGCCCGCAGGACGCCTCCGCTCAGGTGCCACACAGGGACCTCAGACTCCTCAGGCCCCTCCTGGTGTCAGCGCTTCCCACCCCTCTGCCCCCTCCTGCTGGCCGTCCTCTTGCTGAGTGTGGAGTTGCCCAAGGCACAGGCCCATCTCCTCTGTGCCGTCTCCATGGCTACGTCCTGGTGATTCTGCTCCTCATCGGCTCGTCCTCTGCCCTGAGTTTGTCCTCCTCTTTTGGGTCCCACTTTGGCCATCCTGGGCATGCCCCCCATCTCTTGCCTGGATCTCTGCATCACCTCCTGGATGCCCCACACACAGCCGCGCCTGGCTCTGGTCTGTCCTCACAGCAGCACGAACATGCCTTCTGAAGTGGCGACCTGACTGTGCTTCTCCCATCCTCAGACGTGTTCAGTGGCTTTTCCGTTATCATGGGAGAAGGACCCACCTCCTTGCCGTGGCTTAGCTGGCTCCGCAAGCTCATGCCCCTGAATGCTGTTCTCTGAAGTCCTTCCCTTCTGCTCCAGCTACACTCACCTCCTTCCCTCCCCTCATCACCTCCTACTCTTCCTTCAGGTCTCAGCTTAGATGTCACCTCTTCCAGGAAGCCTTCCCTGGCTCCATCCCCTCATCTAAGTCAGGCTTAGCTCTCCCACCATGTGATCCTACAGTACCTGTGCATCCTCTGTCGCGGTGTGTATCGCTTTGTACTCGCTGGCTGACTTCCTCGTCTGCAAGTCCACTGTAAACTCTGTGCGGGAAGGGGCTCCATCCGTGCTGCTCACCATCGGATCCCAGCACCTAGCACAGCGCCTGGTACCTGTTAGAGGTTGCAGACCTTTTGTTCTACGAGTGGTCATTGTGACGTATACCTTTCCTGCACTGAAAATGTTCTATGGACGCTGGCGTTTAAATCATTATCTACGGCTCCCTTCCTTCTACGCAGGTTGGGACTGTCCGTCACCCAGCGTCCCCTGAAAAGGAAGTCTCTGAGGTCATAGCCGTCATCTTCCAACCCAAAGCAAGGCTGCAGGTTAGCTGCCCCGGACAGATGTTCACCGCTGTGCGGCAGGGGCAGGACTGCAGAGAGAATGGTGACACGCAGTGCAAGCTGGGGAAGAGGAGATTTTTCAGACAAACAAGGGCATACGTTTCGTACCCTCCTGAACAGGCAAGCCTTAAGTCTCAGAAAGGGTGGAAGGGGGCGGTCAGGGCTCTGCCTGGGCCGTGGGGGCAATTCCCTGCACTTCTGCGGTGGGGAGAGAGGGCAGAGAGACCGTGGAGGTAGCCCTGCGCAACCTCCCTCGAAGCAGGGCAGTCTCGGGGTTTGTATCAGACGATATATTTTCTTCCCACTAGGCCTGATGCTTCATCATCGGCTGATGTGAGCAGGGGCCGTGGTGGGTTGGGGGAGGCAGATATGTCCGGACGAGGGGTCTGAACAGCCCTGAGGCTCTGGCTCCTAGCTGCAGGCTCTCGGGGGCCCCAACCTCCTGCTCTGGGGCCGGCGCTCTGCGGGAGGATGCGCCTGTCTTAGGCCTGCGCTGTCATTCACTCTTCTATTTATAAAGTTAAAAATAAGGTGCTCCATATTCCGGGAGGGAAAGAAAAGCAAACCGGCGGCTTGGGCTGCCGGTGCAGCAGGGCCTTGGGCTTCTGTCCGCACGGCCAGCTCTGGTGGCTCTTCCTGGAGGCGTCCCTGAAGCCGGGCCAAGCCTGTGCCCACCTCCCTCTCTTCTTCCAGCTCCGCTCCAGCATCAAGAGACCAGCGCTCTCAGCCCCGCCCCGCCCCGGAGGGCACTGCACACGCCCCAGTCAAGGCAGCCGGGGTCCCTCCCGAGCACCAAGGGGGCTCGGCCTCGGCCTCCCTGGGTTATTCACTCTGGTTCCTCGGGCCCTCGGCGGATACCAGGTAGCCTGGGAAGAGCCGAGAAGCTTGAGGCAGAACCCGCGGCCCCGACTCTGTTGCCATCCGCCCTCTGACTCTCAGTCACCCGTGTGAGAAACGCCCGAGTTGGTCCTTGTCTGTCCCACCTGGTAGGGCGTCCCTGAACCAGATGGAGGCCAGGGCATGAGGACCTGTGGAAAGCGGGGGGGCTTTGTGCCAGCCTTAAACTTCGCTGTGGCCGCCCTGCTGCTTCAGGTGCCTTCCAGCCAACTCCGTGCCTGTTTCCCCTGATCGAGCTGCCAGCGGGGATGGAGACAGCTCGTCACCATCCTCCACATGGCTCCCCCTCCAGACTTGCCCACGTGTGCTAAACTTGTGCTGCTGAGCACGCGAGATGCTTTCCTCTCGAGGTGGCAAATGGTGTAGAAAGTGGACGTTTGGGGAAAAGCAAAGAGGTGTCGTCCGTCTGGGTTTGGCGGGGAGCTGACCTCTCCTAGGGTCCTGACTTGAACAGGGCGGAAGGGGAGGAGGCTGGCAGGCAGGTGTTTGTCCCGGAGAACGAACCTCCCTCCGGAAACCTCTGCCTGCGCTTCTGCTCTCCGCCTGCTGGCTCGGGCTCTACCCGTCCCCGGGCTGCGCGCTCTGCGCTGCTGAGAGCGATGGCTCTTTCCTTTTCAGGCAGGAGAGACGCGCAGGGCTTGCGGTTCAGCTGGTGGGGCAGGCAGCCTCAGCTTCTTGGCCCCGGGCTCTGGGGACCTGCATCTTGGAGAGGCTCCCGTCTTGGGCAGTGGTTGCTTTAACCCCCGCATGACCAGACACTTGGTGTGCCATGGGTCTCGCCTGTTCCGAACGCGTACGGGGTAGAGGGAACGAAAGGGAAGGTTTGAGTTTCAAATCTGTCAGCGCCATACTTCCTTGTGTTCCGCAGTGTGCGCTGCTGGACCATTATTTCTAAAGTACTGGGACCTGGCATGTCTCCCAGGATCCAGGCCGAGCCAGGATGTTGTATTCCTTTGGTACCACGGCTGGTGCCGGCAGCCGAGCGCTATGCCAGGGGCCCAGAGGAGGGGTGATGCGACGGCCATCCCTGCAGTCACCGTCCTCTGACATCTTCTCGCCCCAGGCCTTGGAGGCCCCCTTGTTACCGACTGCAACGGTCTCTAATCTCACCTGGTCGATCGACGGCATCCGACGCTGTTTGTGTTTCGTTTTTCCCCCGATTCCCTCTCCTCTTCGGGGTCCTGCGTCCTCCCTCCTCCCATGTCTCCCGCACCTGTGGCTATTCTCTCTCCCGCCCTCCCGTGGATCCTTCTTCCTTCCCGCTGACACCGGCTTCCCGTCCCTGGATGACCTCATCCTCCTGCACGTCTTGTGACGTCCAGACCTGCACTCCTGGCTGGGTTTCTCTTCCTCAGTGTGCGGCAAGCACTTCAAGTCCACCACGACCCAAACCGAGCTCCCTACCTTTCCTCCGAGCTTGTGCATCTGTTCCTGCCCCGGGTTCCTGCCTCCTTGAAGGGCACTGGTCAGCAGTCATACCAGGGGCCTCCCCAGAGAATTTGCAAGAGAATCCTGCCAGATCTACCTTCTTCCCATCCTTTACTTGCATCTCCTTCTCCTTCTCCCGCTGCCTCCAGTCAGACCCTCATCATCCTTTGTCTGGATCACTGCAGCCGCCGCCCCGCTTCTGTCCCTGCCCTTTGCCAGGTCGTCCTCTTCACGACAGCGCGATGCCTGCACTCCAGGTGGCCTCAGTGGTTGCTGGCTGAGCGAGTGCCTGAGTTATGGGTAGAGACGCTTTGCTCAGGGGAGCAAAGGCGGGCGTTTGTTCTGTAGCTGCTGGGCGTTGTGAGTTAACATCAGGGTCACCGTTCTCCTTCTCTTCTGGCCCTGGTGGAGATGCTTGGGTGTTAAAGAACTTTAGGTTTGAGCTCATGGGGTTCAGGAGACCTGGGTGATAGTCCGGACTCTGCCGCTTGCTTACTAGGGGGCGTGTCTTTTCTGAGCTGGCTTTGACCCTGAGAGCACAGCAGAAAACAAAATCAGGGAGTTTGAGGTTTACCAAGGAGCCTTATCCTTTAGGAGGAAGAAGGACAAAGGTTATGACAGGGAGTGAACCTGGACAGGTGGCTGAACCCGTAAGGAGAGGTGCTCTGGTCGTTCCTTATGGGAAACGTCGTTCAATCCGCCTGGCATCACCCCACCCTCCCAGAAAGTGCAGATGGGAGGCTTCCAGGCTGTCCTTCTTCCCCTTGCCGTTGTGACAAAATGGGCTGGGTCTTGGGGGTTCCAGAAGCCTCTCTGCAGAGCTCTGATTCCTCATCCGAACAGGGCAAGTGCCTGTTGAGCAGATAACTCTTATTTAAGTTTCCGTATGTTTCGGGGTGAGTGGGGATTTCGTATTCAGGTTGAGGGGCTGGCTGAGTGACCCCAGGGAGCCCCTTGGACCCTTTGGGCTGGTTGATCACATCTTACCTGAAGCCAGGGGACAGGACCAGTGAGTCACTGAGACACCCTTCAGGTTTCCAGCGCTAACTCTGCTCTTCCCGTCGCAGTGTTCAGTGCATGAATCGTGCCCGTGACAGGGTGCATACCATCTTCTCTCTTCAAGTCACAGTGTCTACACCTCACTGTGCCTGGACCTTTTTGGAAAGCCGGCCACTTGCCTCTTACACGTCACTTTCCCGTCAGTATCAGGGAAGTGTGTGGTACCCAGAGAACACCACAGGTCAGCAGTGGGAAATGTTTAACAGCGATGGTTTTAATTCAGTCCGTTGCCTCGGCAGAACCATTCCCTACAGTGTATCCTTTTGCAGTACTTTATCCCGTCCAATTTTAGATAATTAATAATCACAGTCATATCTGTGACTGTGGCTAGATACGGCTCTAGTGATTTCATCCAAGGAGCCTAGTGTGACTTAACACATCTGGGAATCCTTTTCTAGGCCCCAAATCCTGAAGGCTAAGGAGGAGCTGGGCAAAGAAACAGGCAGGAGTGATAGTGAATGTCCCTTGGAGAGGGAGGCTCCGAGGAGAGGTCCGCTGTCAGGGCTGGAGAGTTGATTTCAGGGCCAAAGCCGGGCTCTGAGCCCTGACTGTCCCATGTGTCAGGTTGCTGTGTCTGTTTTCCAGTCTCGGCTAAATCCATCCTCTCTCTTCTGCTTCCTGCAGCATGGTCTCTTGTTCCCCACAGAAAGCCAAGGAGCTCAGTCTCCTTCGAGGCAGGTGCCTGGATGGCTCAGTGCCAGAGCCCTGGCCGGGGCTGGAACCAGGACCGTCCCGCTTACCTCGCTGGGAGTGCCAGGGACCAGATCCGTGTTGGGGTGTGGCTGGTATTTCTAGCCGCAGGATGTGGTTTGGAGAGGAGCTGCTCACCCAGAGCCTTGGAGCCTTTCCGAGTCCCCCAGCTCTTGGCTGGATTAGGGGGTCGCCCTGCCCCAGGGGGAGGGGTATGCATGAAACGATGTGCAAGCGTGCTGCTGTCTTACATCTGCTCCTCTAACGTGCTCTCCATCCTTCTCCACCCTGCTCTCTGCCCCAGAAAGCTGAACTGCATGGACAGGCTCCCCTCCCACCCCAGCTCCCCCAGGCTGCTGGCTGGCAGGGTCCCATGGTGGGGTGTTGTGAGCTGGGACGCCACCAACGGAGCATCAGCAGATCGGAGAAGGGAGGGGAGTGAGCTCAGAACAGTTATTCCTCCAGCTCCTTCCCTGTAGGCTTCCCCTAAACCGAGGCTTCCACGTAGCCTCTCACACAGCCCTCACCACCTCTGGGCTCCAGTAACTTCTCTCTTCCTGAGCCCTGACACATAGAGGTCACTGTGGGGTCATCTTACCAGCACGGGGGGCTTCCGCTAAGCTGCTCTTACGAACAGAAATACTTGATGGTGTTCACCCAGCACTTACTCTGCCCCACGCATCTTCCCAAGCTCCTTCCGTGGATAATCTAATTCCATTCTTAAATAACCCTGAGAGCAGATACTAATAATGTCCCTGGCTTGTGAGAGAGGGAACTGCGACTCAGAAAGATGCAGTGAATGTCCCAGGGTCACAGAGCAAGGAAGTGGCGGACGCTGGTTCCAAACGCGAGCAGCCACGTCCCAGGACCCAAGTTCCTGCTGGTTACTGGTGGAATCCCTGGACCAGCCACGCCCGCATCACCTGGGAGCTTGGGAGAAATGCAGATTCTCAGCCCTGCCCCAGACTGACTGGATCCGAGGCTGGGGGTGGGGTCCGCAGTCCCCTCTCCAGGAGTGGGATGTCCACCGGGGTTTGAGGACCACTGCTCTCACTGACCCCAGCTACCCCAGCCGCCGTCCCTTTCCCCCAGCCTTGCGTGGCTGGACTGCCGTGGCTGGTTCCTCCTCCGGCCTGCTCTGGGGAGCAGGCTCCGCCCGCACCGGCCACTGCCCCGGGCTCCGGTGCTTTCTGTTTTCTGTGTTTGGTGACTGTGACCAGCCCAGGCTCTCCTCCCAGCTGGCTTCTCAGGGCTGTGCACCTATTTTTCTGGGCTCATCTTCCACGGATCTTCTCCTTTCTCTGGGCTTCAGTCCCCCAGGTGTGAGCACAACGCTGATAAGTAACAGGGGGACGTGGGCCAAACCTCCCTGCACAGATGTTTCATTTGGCCTCCTGGTTCCTGCTCCCCACAGGGGCGTCCACATCCACCCCCTCCCTCCGCTTGTCCATGCGGCCCACGTGGTCTCCGCATACATGCCTGCTTGGTCCACAGTCTCGAATCCGGTGCCGCCACTTTCCGTGGATGGGAATCCAAGGCCAGAGAGGGTAAAGGTTGGTCAGGGATGCCCAGCGAGGCAGGGGCAAAGCCGGGGCTGGAGAGAGAGCTCCCAGGTCTCAACGTGGCCTTCGCTCATCGTGTGGTCCTTGCTCTGGGGCTGAGGGTCGCTGAACCTTCACCGGCTGCCCAGCCGGACACTTGCCTCTCCAAGATCTTTTACGAACCTACATAAAGGCGGGCCCTCGCCAGTTTGTTGGAGATGGGGTCCAGGGTGGGGTGATTCACGAGAGGGACCGATGTTTGTGTTCAATGGGGAAAATGACCAGGTGCTTAAGAGGGCCCAGAGCGCCGCACGGTGGGACCTAAGTGGGATGACTTTGCCGGGAAAGTGTTTTTGTGGAGGCAGGGCTGTCACTATTGGTTTCCTGCCCGTCAGAGTCTCGGCCTCGAGGCAGCCCTGCCTCTCCTGAGTCTGACTCCACCTTCCACCAGTTTCAGACTCTATGACTTGAACCAGTGACTTGTTGTCTCTGAGCCACAGGTATGCCCTGGGAAAATGGCCTCTTGGGCTTGTCTTCATCCTCTTTCCCATCATTATAACAATTTACTTTCTTCCTCCTCTCAGGAGGGAAGGGGCCTTGTGAGTGAATTTGCACTAAAGTGCTCATTTGACAAGTAAACGTTTAATGTGTTGTGTTCACCACCGCTCCCAGCCAGGTCTCTTGATTCAGGAGTTTTGAAGGGGATAGAAAAGATAAAATGGGAAATGCTGCATCCCGATTCCATAGGCTTTAAATCCAGGGATTGCTTATTTTAATGGTTTTCAGGCCACCAGAATAATCAGGTTTTGTCTGTTTTTCCTTCTGCTTCTATCAATTTTTTCTCCATTTTTTTCGTTGTGGTCAAACACGCATAATATAAAACTTACTGTCCTAATCATTTCTAAGCATACAGCTCAATGGTATGAAGTACATTCGTATTGCTGTGCAACCATCACCACCATCCGTCTCCAGAACTCTTTTCGTCTTGCAAATCTGAACTTCTGTGCCCATTCAGCAATAACTCCCGTTCTCCCCTCCACCCTCTGGCCACCACCATTCTACTTGTCTCTATGGATATGACTAATCTAAGTGCCTCACGTAGGGGGAGGCATACGGTATTTGTCTTTTTGTGTCTGGCTCATTTCACTTAGCATAATGTCCTCAAAGTTCATCCATGTTGTAGCATGTGTCAGAATTTCCCTCCTTTTTCAGGCTGAATAATAGTCCATTGTATGTATAGACCACATTTTGCTTGTCCGTTCTTCCACTGATAGACACTTGGGTTGCTTCCACAGTTTAGCTATTATGAATAATGCTTCTATGAACATGGGTGCACAAATATCTCTTCAAGACCCTGCTTCCACTTACTTCGGGCATATACCAAGAAGTGGAATTACTGGATCATATGGTAACTCTAGTTTTAATTTTTTGAAGACGTACCAAACTTTTCCATGGTGAATATGCACCATTTTTCATTCTCATTGCAAAAGGTTTCCAGTTTCTCCACATCCTTGCCAACACTTATTTTCCCGTTTTTTTGTTTTCTTTAATTATTAGCCATCCTAATGGGTGTGAGGTGGTGTCTCCTTGTGGTTTCAATTTGCATTTCCTTAATGATTCGTTCTGTCAGTTTTTGCTTCATATATTTTGCATCTCTTTTATTAGATGAATAAACATTTGAAATTGCTGTGTCTACTTGATGAAGTGACCACTTTATCATTGTGAAGAGATCCTCGTTTTCTTGATATTATTTGCTGTGAGATCTACTTTCTCTGATACTCTTATAGCTACTCCAGCTTTCCCTTTATTCAAGTTAACATGGTATATTGTCTTTCATCCTTTTTTAAAAACTGTTTTTGTGTTAAAAGTAAGTTTCAAACAGGGAGGCATGTGGTTGTTTAGAAAATCTAATATGATAGCCTCTGTTTTTTAATTGAGGTGTTCAGACCATTTATAGTTAATGTAATTATAAATATTATATTGATCCTGTAGGGTTTAAACCTACCATCTTGCTATTTGTTTCTATGTTACTTATCTGTTCTTTGTTACACTTGTGCTCTTTTTAAGCCTTTTTGGGGGGACGATACTTGAGTATTTCTTAAGATTCCATTTAATCTTCTTTGCTGGCTTATGATGTATAACTTTTTGTGCTTTTATAAAGTGGATGCCTAGAGTTTGTAGTAAGTGTAATGAACTTATCATAGTCTCTCTTCAAGTAATATTACAGCACCTCACATGTACTATAAGAATCATACAACAGTGTACTTCCATTCCTTCCCTTCTGGCCTTTGTGCTATTGCCATCATACATTTTATTCCTACCTATGTTATAAATCCTAGAAACATTGTTATTATTTTTTAATTTAAACAGTCAATAATCTTAAAGAGATTTAAATAATAAGGAAAAGGTCTTTTATGGTTATCCATAAAAGTTACTTTTCCAGAGCACTTCATTCTTGGTGTGGATCCAGATTTCCATCTGGTATCATTTTCCTTCTGCCCAAAGGATGCCCTTTAACATTTCTTATAATGTGGACCTGTGGATAATGAAATCTTTCACCTCTGTATGTCTATAAAAATCTGTACTTTGGCTTTATTTTTGAAAGATATTTTCACTGGGTATAAAATTCCAAGTTGAGAGATTTTTTTTTCCTTTTTGTATTTTAAAGGTGGTGCTGTCCTGTCTTCCTGTGTTGTTTCTTATAAGAAGTTGGCTCTCATTCCTATATTAGTTCCTTTGTATGTAACGTATCTTTATCCCCCGTCCCTGGATGCTTTTACGATTTTCTGTTTATCAGTGGTTTAAGCAATTTAATTGTGATATAGTTTGGTGTGTTTTTCTCCCTCTGATTTCTTTTCCTCAGGGTTTGCTGAGCTTTTTGGATCTATAAGTTTGTGGTTTTTGTCAATTTGGAAAATTTCAGCCACCGTTTCAATATTTCATTAAGTATTTTTCTGTTTCCCCTTCCTTTGGGTACCACAGTCACATGTGTACTAAGTCACTTGAAGTTCTTCCGCACCTCACTGATGCTCTGTTTAGCTTTTTGTTTTCAATCTTTTTCTCTCTGTGTTTTATTTTGGGTAGTTTTTATTGCCTGTGTCAATCTTTTCTTCTGTGACATGTAATCTGCTATTAATCTAATCTGGTGTATTTTTAAAAATCACATATAGTCTTTATCTCTAGAAGTTCATTTTCTACCTTCTGTGTCGCCACATAACACACTTAATCTTTCCTCTAGTTTCTTGGACATGTGCAGTACAGTTACAATAATAATTTTAAAGACCTTGTCTACTGATTTCATCATCTTCGTCCTTTCTAGGTTGGTCTGGAGAGATGGATTTTTCTCCTCATTATAGGTAGCATTTCCCACTTCTTTGGCAAGCCTGATCATTTTTGACTGAATGCTAGACATTGTGGAATCCACACCTTGTTGGGAGCTGGATACTTTTTGGATATTTTGTATTTCTAAGCTTAGTTCTGGGATGCAGTTAAATCACTTGGAGAGTTTAACCCTTCAGGTCTTGCTTTTAAGCTTTGTTAGGTGGAATCAGAGCAGTCTTTAATCCAGGGCTAATTTTCCACCACTGAGGGGGGAAAAAAGTATTCACGAATTATGAGGTTTTTCCACTTGGGTTGGGGAGACAAGAGCCCTTTACTGGCCCCGTGTGAGTACCGTAAAGTCGCCCCTTTATCTTCTTTGTCATTCTTTGCCTGGTCTCAGGTAGTTTCTTCACATGCATAGTTTGGTCAGTCTCAGCTGAAGACTTGAGGGGCACTCACTCCAGCTCTCCAAAGCCCCCTCTGTAGAGTCTTCTACCCTCCAGCACTCTGCCTTTCAAACTCTAGCTGTCTTGCTTTCCTGATTCCCACCTCTGTCTCTTCCACCAAGGCAGATGCCTCTCTCTGCCTGGGTTTCCACTCCCTACAACCCAGCTCAGATATACCAGGCAGTAAGCTGAGGCGTCATAGGGTTTGCCTTGTTTGTCTGTCAGCTTTCAAAGGTACAGTTCTTCATTGCCTGATGTTCAGTGTCTTGAAAACTGTTATTTCACATGTTTTGTTCAGCTTTTAAACTGACCGTCAGAATTGCCTGGGAGTGCTTTGAAAAATCCAGATTCTTGGGCTCTGTCATTGGCTAATTTGAGGCCACCTTTGGAGTAGATCTGGTGGCTGACATTGTTCCCTTTCCAGCTGGAACATCAGTATTTTCAGTAAATACACTGGAATCTCTGATTAAAGGAGTCAGTCACTTCTGCTAAGAATCTGGGCGGAAAGATATTTATTTCGACCAAATGGGTTTCCTAGAACTGGATGGAAAGTGTCTGGAGGAGTCCTGGGAAACCAGATGGGAATCTGGATTAAGCTGATGTGGCTTTGGTCTTGGCCTATAACTTGTGATTTTCTTTCTGATTTATGACTTTGTAGCTCGTTTATCTCCAGCCATTGGCTTATTGGACAGATGATGGGGCCAGAGACTCTGTGAAGGGCCAGTTCTTGGGTCCTGAATAGCCCCACTGTGGGGACTAAATCAGCCAGTCAGTTCCTCTGAAACTCAGCCCCATTCCCTGCAATTCTGGTCTTGCAGCACTTCGCTGTGAAGAGACTGTTGGAAAAGCGTCTACAAATACGCTCGAATCTGTACTTGAAGCCACTTGTAGTCTACGTGGATGGAGATATGGGGGTTAGTAAATGCATTCTGTATCTGCAAGATATTTCCTTTTCCTGGAAATCCTGGGAGATAAGACAGTTCTCGGTAAAGACACTTGGGGCACCACTGACTCCTCCGAAGAGTGTTGAGTATTATTCAGATTCTCATGATTATTCTTCTCAGTTCTGTCTTCCTTGCTGCCACCTCCCTCCCGCCCTCTCAAGGGGAAAGAAAGGTCTCTGGTTGCATGGTGGGAAGGAACCTTGCATAATATATTTATGAAGGGCAGCCTTGACCCGGTAGAAGGATACTTTAATCCTCACATCGTTATTGAGCCCCAGCTCTGTGCCAAGCATTAAGGAGGAAACAGTGACACGTAAGATCTGGGTCCCGGTCTGAAGGAATTTACTTCTTGGCTATAGAAGCAACACCTACCATTGTGAGAACATTTGCATGAGACTGTTTGCCGGTAAAAAAGGACAGAACGTAACCAGTAGCTTTGGACCCACAGATGCCACGGGAATACAGACTAGGAGCAGGAGAGACCAGGTGTCAGCGTCTGGAGAAAATGACTGAGTTGCCATGGTGGGCATGTTCTTGAAGATAGCAACTGCATAGTTCTCAGAAACCTCTGGGGAAGAGGGGTAGCTCAGAGCCCAGGGAGTAGACGGTGTGGAGGGCGAGGACAAGGCTCAGGCAGCCGGAGGAACAGAGTGCTAAGGGCAGCCAAGGCCACTGTGTCCAGGGCCAGAGGAGGGCTCAGGCAGCATCCCCAAGTAACACCGGGGCGGAGAGTCAGTTGGCCAGAGATGCAAGTCTTGTTCTCCTATATCACACTTTAGAATTGCCTCTGAATACTTACACACACAGCATCTTTAGTCATCACAGAAGCCCGTGGAAGAGGCAGGACACATAATTATTGCCATTTGACAGAGGAAGAAACTGAAGGTCGGAAAGGTTAAATGGATTTTGCATCATAACCTGAATAGGGGGAGAACCAAGACCAGAACCCACAGGTGCCCCGAATGTGTGACCTCTGTCTGACACCCTCTGCCTCCACGGTGACCCCGGCCGAGCATAGAGTCACCTGCCCAGCTCAGGTCCCACGGGAATGATGTGACCCATATCTGGGACGAAGGCTTCGTCCAACTCCAGGCAGGATGAGGGTGGGGGAAGAGATTGGCTGTATCTTTCTGCACATCTGTCCATAAAGGAAGCAGAGAGGGTGCTTGGTGACGTCCTTCAGGTCAAAGGAGAGAGAGGCCCCTGTTGGCTTGGGGAGGGGAGAGGGAGGGAGGGGAGGGGATGCATGGCAAGTCTGCTTTGTAAGCCCATTAAGGAGGAAGAGCCAGGAGCCAGGCACCCAATTAACCTGACATCTCTTGCAGCCAAAATATCTGAGGATGTAAGAAGAGAATTCAGTATGTGGAGGCTTGGGGGGAATGTGACTAATAGCTGGAAAACAGCCCCAGTTTATTTAAAGAACAGGTCAGGCGCAACAACTCCAATAGATTCCTTCCCAGCAGTTCCAGATCTGGGAAACAGAGCAGGTACCGTGCGGCTGCAACGCCATCCTGATGTGAAACAGGCATGGCCGTTGTGCCACAAACAGACTGCCAGGGGCTGCCGGGAAGCGCCGGGAAGCACCGGGACACCATACGCGGCTGCCAAGGGCTGCCCTTGGAGTTGAGCCACGCCGTGACCCTGGCCGTGACAGCGGGATAGGGACCAGCCCAGGTCACCCAGCCTGCAGGTGGCGGAGCCCTCACCCAATCCCGGGCCTTTTGCTGTGAGAGCCAAGGTGCTTTCTGTAACCCGTGGCTGCCTCTCCTTCAGGTGACCTTGGCCCGGCTCTGGCATTGTCTGGGAGCCTCAGTAGCACCGAGGCAGAGCCAGGCTGTCCTCTGAGGGCTGCGCCAGGGGTCGCAGAGGAATGGAGAAGGCAAGAAACTGTCCCCAACTTTGCCTGGACCAGGGCTTCACTGGGAGCCCCGGGAGGGCTTGTTAAAGTGCAGGCTGGCAGCCCGCACCCTCGCAGGAATGGATTCTGCTGGGGGGTGGGGCCTGATACCCACCCAAGGTGACTGACACAGATCGTAAGAGAGAAGCACTGCCCTCAGTCAGAGACCTCAGATGGCTTCCCTCAGAACAGTAATTTCTAGAGATGTTTATAGCTCTCTCAGGGAAAAAGAATGCCACAGCTATTACACTGGTAGCACTAGACACCCTCATTCCCTCCTGGAGATTCACGATTCATTTTAGCAAATTAAAGCCTTAAAAGGATTGCAATTAAGAAATCTCTTTATATTTTGTAGTATACACATATATCAAATCATGACATTGTATGCCTTCAACTTACGCAATGATATATGTCAATTTTATCTCAAGAAAGCTGGAAAAGAAAAGAAATCTCTTTAGCTTTTTTTTGGCCCGAACTCACTTGACCACAGAACCCCTTGTTCCAGGAGTGTCTGTTCTGTGGGAAACAGTGTGGAAAAACGCAACTCCAGACGAGCCATTCTCAGTCTCTGGGATGCAGCGGAATCACGTGTGTGGGCCTGTGTTGGAATAGATTGCTGGGCTCCACCCCAGAGAGTCTGATTTAGTGTTGCCAGCGAGGCCCGGGAACATGCATTTGTTACAAGCCCCCAGGTGATGCTGATGCTAGAGGTGTGGGGACCACCCAGCGAGAGCCACGGCAGAAGGCCCCTCTGTGAGCCCTAGGGAAAGAGGGAGGGTGAGAACTGAGAAAGGTGCGTGGCAGGACCCGGGGGAAGAGGCTTCCAGGGAGCACAGCCTTGGAAGGGGCTTGAGTCTGAAGTAATGAAAAAGCATGTGAGGGCGGGCTCTGCTGAGATGCCAGAGTTAGATTCAGGGACACAGTATAATAGAGAGATGCCAGCTGGTGACAGCAGCTGACGCTCTGTGACATGCATCAGTGTCTGGCCTCGCCACAGGGGGCTCTAGAGAGTCTGTGCCTTTAAAAAGCCAATGCTAGAGGGGCGCATGAGGGTGACAGTTGACAAATGAGCAAGCCTGGGAGCGATGCACAGGGAGACAGCTCCAGCTTGTAGGACCAGCGGTGTCTAGACCCTTCTCCCCGGCCCCGAGTCGTGCAGGCTTCCGACCCCCGGAGGGAAGAGCAGTGAGCCAGGTCGTGGCATCTGCTCCAGCACGGTGCTTCCTTCTGGGGAGGCTGACTGCAAGACTGCTTTGCTGAAAGCTCCTCTCTCAGCCCAGGTGATAGGAAACACGGGTGCAGGAGAGTGGGTGGGACGGTGGAACCAGGCCCATCTCTGGCCAAAGGCAGGCATGAAAGCTTTGTATCTGTGGTGTGGTCATGGGGGACAGGAGAGTCCCAGGTGCCCGACACAGCCATGCCTGCCTTGCTGCTGCCCGACACCCACCCTTAGAATGTTCCCCCTTCAGCTGAGCTCCGGCCCCTACCTAGAGGCAGACAGATGGTGCTAGAAGGTCTAGCTCAGGTCACTACCGACTGCATGGACCACGGTCAAGATGGGAGAAAAGGGTGATCCCAGGCTGGGTGGGGAGACGGTGAAGACAGCTGGGAAGGAACAAGCAGTGAGACCCGGGCCGGGAGCCCCCTGCTCCCACGCCCTCCTCTGCTCCCGCTGCGGCCCCCGCTACCCCCTGCAGGCCCCTTTCTGTCCCTCTGCGGGACCTCAGCATGGCACGCCGATGCTGAGGACAGACTCAGGTTAGCGAAAGCTGTCTTGACATTTGGAGACGGAGCAGGATTCGGCTCCTTCGGGGCGCCTTTTGTTCTCAGGAAAATCATCTGTACAGCTTGGGCCGGTGCCAGGGACTGCCGTTTATAGCCCAATGGGCTTGGGGTGGCTTCGGCTGCCTGGTGCAGAAAGCGCTGGCTGCTCTCCGCCCCCGGCCGTCTGCCTTCCCCTCGGGTCTCCCGCACTCCTCTCCCCCCTCAAAGCCTCTCCTTCCTCTCCCCATCCCCTCCCCTATTTTCTTAGAGGTCCCAGTTCTAGATTTGCCCACGTGACCCCAGACACCTTCCCTTCCTCACGTGGACCTCAGCTTCTCCTACAGACTGGAGCCCACTGTCTGCTCCCCTTGGAACTCAGTCACCTTGGCGAGGTGCCTACCTGTGCCAACCTCCACCGAGGCATTGTCCACATTGCCTTTGACCTTCATTCTCCCCTCCCAGGGCTGGGCTTCCTGCCTGGCCTTGCTTTGCCACCCGCTTCTGAGCACAGGGCCTGGCTCCCAGCAGAAGCTGTCAGGCTTGGTGGGACTGGACTGGTCCAGCCACGGTGTCAGGCTCGAGAGCACAGCTTTGCTGTCAGATAATAAATGGTTCGTGTCTTGGCTCTGTTACTCGCTAGCTCTGGGCTTAGCAACGGACTGAATTTTTGAGCTTCAGTTTCTCCACCTGTAAATTTCAGTACCTCACTTATTATTAGGCTTTTATGAGATAATATTTGTGAAGTGTTTAGCACAGTGCCTGGCACTCAGTGGGCCCTCAGTCACTGTTAGGGATCATCACCATCACCATCATCACCATCATCTTTACCATCATCACCATCATCATCATCATCACCACCACCATCATCACCATCACCACCATCATCATCACCATCATCACCATCATGATCATCATCACCATCATCATCATCACCATCACCACCATCATCATCACCATCACCACCATCATCATCACCATCACCATCATCATCATCATCATCACCACCATCATCATCACCATCATCATCATCATCACCATCGTCACCATCATCACCATCATCTTTACCACCATCATCATCATCATCACCACCATCATCACCATCACCACCATCATCATCATCATCACCATCACCACCATCATCATCATCACCATCATCATCATCATCACCACCATCATCATCATCATTATCATCACCATCATCTTTATCATCACCACCATCATCACCACCACCATCATCATCATTATCATCACCATCATCATCTTTATCATCACCACCATCATCACCACCACCATCATCATCATCTTTACCACCATCACCATCATCACCATCATCACCATCATCACCACCATCATCATCATCATCATCACCACCATCATCACCATCATCACCACCACCATCATCATCATCTTTACCACCATCACCATCATCATCATCATCACCATCATCACCATCACCACCATCATCATCATATCATCATCATCATCATCATCATCATCATCTACCCTCAGTTTTACGTGCAAGTGGGGTTAGGTAAAAAAATTCTGTCCCTGAATCCCCAGCCCTGCCCATGGAAATCCCACCCACCCTTTGAGGACCAGCTGGACGCCTCTTCGGCAGGGAGCCATCCTCCCGTCTCCAGCTTTGGTGCTTCCATAGCCTTTTATCTTATCTCAGCATTTAGGAGCCTGGGCCTGTTTGCTGCAGTGGGATGGGGTGGACCGGGGAAATCGCAGGTGAAGTACTGGGGAGAAACAGTGTGCTGAAGATGCCCCGGGAAAGGCCAGGCCTGGGGGCAGGACACAGCATCTGAAGAGTCCTGATCAGCAGTTGGTACTAAGAATAGAAGACAAAGTCACAAATCCTCTCAGTGGAAGGTGACCCTGAGCGGATTGGGGGGCAGGCAGCAGCAGGAGGTTTTCCACCAGAGCAGCGCCCTGAGCCCTGGGCCCTGGGGAGGAAGGGGGAGAGCAGGACAGGGCAGGCCAAGGCTGGAGACAACCATGTGGATATGTTACCAGAACCAGACAAAGAGTCTCAGGGGACCCCGTGGAAGGGACCTTGGACTCAGAGCTGAATGGAGCTCAGGGGTACAGGAGGCCCCTGTGCCCTTGACCATGCAACAGCCTGGTCCAGCTGGGACTTTTTCTATCTTTAATGTATTTAAATGGAGTCAAGATTGGGGTGAGCTTCACGCACAGAGCCTCCTCCAGCTTTAGAGGTGACTGCACAACTTCCTGAACACAGCGTCCTCTGGACACATGAGGCTAGACAAAGGTTGGCTTTGTTTTAGTGCCCTCGTCTGGTCACTGGAGTACAACGCCTGGGTCACACATCTTCAGAGGAGGAGCAGTCACAGAACTGGAGGCATGAGGACACGTCCTCCCAAGCCTCTCCCCCCAGGTCCCCTGGTACCTCCAAGGTCCTCAGAGAAGGATGCTTCCTGCTTCTCTCCCTGCCCCATCCTCACTCCCTCTACCCCCTCTCTGGGGGTCTCTCCCAAGTGAACCACTCAGCTCCGCTCTGCAGATGGTTTCCAAATCCAGAGAGCCAGCCTCAGTTTCCCGTCCGAGGTCTGGGATCACATTTCCAAATTTCTACTTTTGGCTGTTTACAAATGTAGTACTTGTTAGTGGCATACATTTAAAATATATATAACAAGCACAAGGAAGGAAAGTGTGCACTGTTCACAGCCCCGTGAACAAGCACCGTGACAACTGCGGCCCATCCCAGTGCCTTCCCCTCCTCAGTCACAAGCATGAAAACGTTTTAATTCTAAAAATGCGATCACACTGTGTACTCATCTCCCACTGGTTCTCCTCAACCCACAGTTTGTCACGATCACGTTTCTGTCATTAAACACTCTTCTGCGACATTTGAAGTGGCTGTGTAGCCTCCAGTGTGGACGCCCCGTAGTTTGTACAATCGGTTCTGTTTCATGGAACCCCCAGGTTGACTCTTTATTTTCTGCCATGACGAATAGTGTCGTCACAAAATTCGTACAGCTACGTGCTCAAGGTTATCCACGATCCTTTCTTTAGGATAAATTCCCAAAAATGGAATGGCTGGGTTAAAGGATTTGTGCTTTTCAGTGCATTTTGTCAAACTAGTTTCCCAGAAGTCTCACTAAAGGTCTATGTCAGCACCTACTTTTCTGCAACCATTACAAATGCCGTTTTAGTCTTTTTGGAAGGGGGAGGTTTGAGCTTATTTGATATTTAAAAGTTATAACTTTCTGTGTTCATTTGAAGTTACCCGATTTCTAGAGAGGTTAATGTATTTGCAGCTCGTTAATTTGCCGTTTGCGTTTAGCCTCATGTGAATTGACTGTAAGATCCTCTGTCCAGTGTCAGATTGGACTGGCTTGTCAGGGCTCTCTCCATATTAAGGTTATTAACCTGTGTCTGCCATGTATGTTAGAGATGTGCTTCTCACTTTACCGTTGACCTTTCGGCTGTGTTTATGGTATTTACCGGCTGGGACGGCATCACTGCCTGCTGGCCAGACATCTTTCCTTATATGATGCAATGACACGTCCAACTTCTCAGAGCCAAACCGAAGTTCATTATTTCCCCCCGCCCCACATGGCTCTTCCTGCTGACTCACTCATTCCTGTTAATGTCACCACCACTCTCCTAGCCACCCAGGCTTGAAATGTTGAAGTCATCTCTGATTCCAGCTTCTCTCTTCTCCCCTCCGTTCCGCCAGTTGCCAACTCCTGTGGGTCTATTTCTGCTAGTTCTCTTGCAGGCAGCCCTTCTGACACCACAGTGGCTCGTTATCTCTTGACTGGACTTTGGAACCAGAGGCCTCAGAGGTCACACCTTGCCTCCCCAGCCCGAGTGCCCCCCTCTTCCTTCCCCCTTGCCCCTCCTGCAGGCTACCAGCGCATCAATTTTCCCCAACTAGAGCTCAAGCCTAGAACTCCCTGGTTACAAACTGCCAACGGCTCCCCGTCGTCTCGTATTTAAATACAACCTCGGGGCTTCCCTGGTGGCGCAATGGTTGAGAGTCCGCCTGCCGATGCAGGGGACGCGGGTTCGCGCCCCGGTCCGGGAAGATCCCACATGCCGTGGAGCAGCTGGGCCCGTGAGCCATGGCCGCTGAGCCTGCGCGTCCGGAGCCTGTGCTCCGCAACGGGAGAGGCCACAGCAGTGAGAGGCCCGCGTACCGCAAAAAAAAATAATAAATAAGTAAAATCAATCAATCAATCAATACAACCTCTTAGCCTGGCTGTAATCCCTGACAGCCCCATCTCCCACTATCTGGGCCGCGTTCCCCAGGAACACTCACTGCTGTTCCACGCTTTTCCTGGTTGCGGAAGCCACACCCTCCAAGAGCTCCCTCCCACTGTCGCCCAGACCACAATCTGTGGAGAAAGCTCCCAGCAATCCCGGGCCTCTCTGACTCTCTCACTGAAGTGACTTCTCTCTCCTTTGAACCCCCAGAGCAACCTGCTTGACCTTCTCTTGTAAAACAAATCTTTCTCCGTCATCCAGTGCAGACTCGGGGTCTTCCGCTTCCACCAGACAGCGTCCTTTGAGGGCACGGTTCCCGCACGTCTGTTTCTTCCACGGGACCATACAGCACTCACAGCCGCCGACGTTCAGTGGGTATTTGTGGAATAAGGAGCACCAGCCCAGGTGGTGATGCCTGGGGATCATACTCCACTGCTGCTCCCCACCCCAGGCCCAGCCTCCTGGGACAGGGCACCCTGTTAGCCGCTGGGCAGAGCGCAAGTCCCCCTCTGCAGGAGGCCGAACTGGGCTGACAGCCTCCGGCCCCAGGGCCTGGTTCACAGTCACCTCTTTGTCCCCGTGACCGGTGGTTATTGAGGTGAACGGACCCTCAATCCATCCATCTTTGCCTCGTGATGCCACGCGTGACGCGTGATGCATGGTGTGTGGTGGGCACTTCGTAAGTTGGCACCGTCGAAAGAATCTCAGGGGACCCCGTGAAAGGGACCTTGAACTCAGGGTGGAGTGGAGCTCAGGGGTGCAGGAGGCCCCTGTGACCTTGACCATGCAAGAGCCTGGTCCAGCTGGGACTTTCTCTCTCCTTAATATATTTAAATGGAGTCATGATTGGGGTGAGTTTCAGGCACAGAGCCTCCTCCAGCTTTAGAGGTGACTGCAGCCAGCACGGGAGTGTGCAATTGACAGTCTATTTTTAGCCTCCTGGAGACCGTGACCAACATCCCAAGTGGAGGGTGGGCACACCTGCTGCATTCTAATGAGGCAGCCCGTTGCCTCTGCTGCCAGACAGCCCGGGATCGTGCCGACCTGAAACCTGATGTTGCTAAACTGGGAAGTCTGCCTATTTCCCAGAGGCTGTAGCCTAGATACACCAGGAAAACAGGACCATCACCCCACCCTCCCCAGCTTGCTCCCCTCCAGCCTGGGAGTCTGGGCATGATGGAGGGGATGGACTCAGATTTCTTGATCTTGCTCTAGGACCTCCCTGTTTCCCTTGCTAGAAAGGAGATAGTAAGTCTGCATTGACCCAGCTTACAGATGAGAAAACTGAGGCATAGAATAGGGAGATGTTAATGTACTCTGAGTACTGCTGCTACTACTAATGAGAATAACAATAATAGAGCACTCACTATATGCCAGAAACTGTTCTAAACTCTTCACAAATATTAACTCATCACTGAAAATAGATTTTTCAGAATTCTGCCCCTTTTGAGGCCTTTGCTGTGCCGTGCACATCTGGATTCCCTACACTTCAGGGAAAGGTGTTTCTTCTCCCGGCAGAACAATGCTTCTGCAGTGAACTCTGAGCCTCTGGGCGTCCATCTCCTCCTCTGTCCTCCCGTTAGCCCGTGGAGGAGGAAGCGCTGGTCAGTGCCGGGCAGCAGCTGTGGTGTGTGGAGCTGAGCTGGCTGTCAGGGTCGGGGAACCCAGGAAAGGGCAGTGCACTGGCAGGAGGCTGGCTGTCAGTGTGGGCGCTTGCATTTCAGAGGAAACTTCTGCTGATGTTCAGAGTAAAACTGTGAATCGGAAACTGGGGGTGGTGGAGCGGCAAGACAACAGGTGTGAGAAACCAGAACCTGAGAGACCTGCATTTTGGGGGCCAGGTGCTGCTTGCGGGGTGGAGAGAAGTCCAGGGGCTCGAGCTGCCTAAGGATGCAGGTGGGACTCATTTTAAGAACTCAGACTCACGATGCGCTGGGCCCTTTTCTGAGCACTTTCCAGACACCAACTTGTCTTATCCTCAGGATGACTCTAGGACGTGTGGACCATTTTATTCCCGTTTTAGAGTTGGGGAAACTGAGGCACCAAGAGGTGAATAACTCTGTCCAAGGTTGTGTAGCTGCGAGTGGCGGGGCTGCGATTCACGTTTCGGGGGGCTGGCTCTGGAATCCATACTCCAGCCACTCTGCTCTGGGATGCTGTGTGATGCCATTACATCCTTCCCTTTATTCACCTCTAAGAGATGGTATTATTGTCCCCATTTAACAGATAGGCCAACTGAGGCCCAGATCTGCTCAGGTCACCCACTAGTAGGAGATGGAACTGGGTTAAATTCAGGTTGGTTGGGCTCCTGGGTAGCACACCACCATCCCACACAGCACAGCCAACAGCTTGGGGACACCATTGCCCCTTCGCTGGGGCTGCTGGGGCTGATTGGAGCCGGCTTGGGGCGGGGCGGGAGGGGGAAGGAGGGAGGGTAGAGTCTCAGAGGGCAGGACCTCATGGGTGCTGTTCACACCTGCCCCTTCTCTTCCCCGCAGGTGAGCAGCCCACCCTCGCAGCCCCCGCAGCCCGTCGTCCCAGCCAAGCCTGTGCAGTGTGTCCACCATGTGTCCACTCAGCCCAGCTGCCCGGGACGGGGCAAGATGTCCAAGCTGCTGAACCCGGAGGAGATGACCTCGAGGGACTACTACTTCGACTCCTACGCCCACTTTGGGATCCACGAGGTACAGCATCCGGTGTTGGTGGCCGAGCGAGGCAACCCCAGTTCCGCTGTGGCCGCCCCGTCTCCTTGGACAGCACCATGTGTGCAGCTCTCTGCTGTCATGAAGGGAGTTCTCCCCGTCGCTCGAGGGCCCTGGCCCTGTCTCCATCCCGGGGGCCCCACAGGCGGGGGGTCAGGGCCAGGCTTGGAGCAGGTGAGCACGTGAAAGCACGTGTTTGGGTGTCCCTCAGCCGAGAGCCAGGGGTGCTTCCGTGGTCCTTGTTTTACGGGCTAGCACCCTCGCCTCTTCCTGACCCTGAGCCTGGGAGGTCCGGGAGGACCGGACGTCCTTGGTCCTTTGCTACAGAAGCTCGGGTGCTTTGCAGCTAGCGTCCCAAGGCCACAATGACCTTCTGGCATCATCATGTCCAGTCCTCAGTCAGGCACGAGCCCTCAGGTTCATCCTGGACCAATGAGCACTTCCAGGGAAGAGTCAGCAGGCTTCCTTGGAAACCTGGCTCTGTCTGACACCCTGATTGATTCTCAGGAAGTTCTTATGTCTCAATGCTGTCTTCCTCCATAGCAGGGAAGATTGATGTTAGCTGTAGAACAGAACAGAGCTTCCCAACTAGAGGCTTCCTGACTGCAGCGGGGGCCCCAACAGTATTTTTATCTCCCTCCCCACCATCTCCAGCACTTCCTCACCCCAAATAAACAGCTGACACGAGCCGAGTGCTTGCTCAGGGCTGGCCACTCTGCTGAGTACATTATATGTGTCGTTTCATTGATTTCCCAAGAGCTGTATGAAGAAGGTACTTCTGTCATCCCCTCAGTGTGAAGACATCGAGAAAGGAACAAAAGCTTGCTCGCTATGCAAATGCTTTCTGAAAACAAGTCCCCAAGCTCCCCTTTCAATTAGATGCTTCTGTAAACCCTTCCTGTATCCAAACGGTGATGCGGCATTGCCAGAAGTGTGTTTACTAAGTAACAGGCAACAAGTTTTTGAGTGCCTGCTCCGCACTGGGTATTGCTCCCAGCATTTTATGTCACTGGCTCATTGATTCCTGAGGTCAACCCTGTGAGGTTGGTATTATTATTTGTCCCCATTTCACAGATGAGGATATAAGACCTTACGAATCTTATCAACCTTCATGCATCTTTGCTGGTTCCTTTCCGTGCGAGGTCACGAGCTGATACACGCAGAGCTAGAAATGAAACCTTCACGTTTGGGGAACCCGGGGCTTCATCTCCTAATTTCCAGGCCATACAGCCTTTCTTTCTTTCTGGAAACTTGGGCTTTGTTCCTGCTGGTCCTTTTGCAATTTCCCATGGAGGTAGAGGGGGGAGGGGTTTGGCCCCTGAGGACTGCTCTCCCCGTCGGAGCATTAATTAGGCCTGGGGCCTGCAGGGGAGGGGCTGGGCCCTGTGTTTAGTTCTGGGGGCCTGGCCCGGGGGGGCCTGTGCAGCTGAGGCTGCAGCTTTCGGTGACTTCCACCGGGGTGGGGTTGCGATGGTGCACGGAGCCCAGTCCTAGGCCTGAGAGGTGAGAAGGTCTGGGAGGCAGGAAGGGTGCTTTCAAGAGCTTCCCTCCTCAAGACCCTGCCTCTAATTAAAGGACAGTCCTGTGTCCTTGGGCACCTGTCTCAGAGCAGATTGCTGGGAAGAGACAGCAGTTCCAGGGATCCTAAAATGCCCCCCTTGGGCCTGCCTGGACCCCCATTAGGGACCAGCTGAAGGCAGTGTGCCCCTCCCACCCGCCCTCCCGTCCTCAGGCCCCAGCCCCGCAGAGCCCCCTCCCATTGATTCCTCCCACCCCTCCCTGCAGCACACGTAGGCACCTAGGATGTGCCCTCCGGTGCTGTTACATCTCTATGATTCCTTCAGGACGGGGCTCCCCGGCGCTCCGCACACTGTCTGGTTTGTCTGGGTTTGATGAAACAGCAGCTCAGCTCATCACTCAGGCACTGCCTGGTCCCCACGAAGGCCGGGCATCCGGAGGGTCTGATCTCCACTGGGAGAAGATACCCAGGGTCACCAGATACATATAGTATGTACCAGGCTCCCTCCATTTCATGCATTGCTAGAAAAATCAGACCTGTTCCTGCACATACACAAACACAGTGCAGACTGAGCTAATGAACTTGGAGTAAAGGATCTTCAGGTCACCATCTCATTTCTCTCCTTAGTAACCTGTCCGAGAATAGGTTTAGCAGCCCTTCGCACTGGGAAGTACTTCTGATCACCCAGCTTAAATCCTTCTTGCTGCTGCTGGGGGCCAGGCCTAGATCCTGGCTCCTGGGGAAAGGCACAGGTCTTTAATGCCGGGGCAGCTAGCTGACCTCCCTTCATCCCTGAGCTTCCCCTCCGGCCTGTTTGGGCTCCACGATCATCTGCTGTAAAAGGAGGTGAGGGCAAGTAGATGGCCTCCTACCGTCGTTCTCTGCAGACAGGGCCTGTTCGTTTCTCGTTGTCAAACACAAGGGATCTCCTTTCCGTGCCAGACGGCTCGTGGCGATGCCTTTGCTTCCGCAGTCTGGACAAGACCCACGTCTCGCCGTCCCATCCGGAGCCGAGCTGGCCCTTTGGCAGCCTTTTCCCGTCATTAACAAGATGCTCACACGGGCGGGCAGCGGCACTGCCAGCTCGCTGATTAACGGTGATCAGTGAGTGTTTGGGAAACGTGGTGCAGGCTGGATAGGGGTGATTTAGTCTATAAATGCAAACAAGAAGTACCGAGTGGCAGGGGGACAGTGCAGGGAGCTGGAGAGCACAGCAGGAGGTGCTTCTGGACGCTTTTCTTCTTGCATCCCATGGCCTCTCCTGAGATGACTCCATGCTCAGCCTCCGGAGGTCAGGGGCCTGTGCATTCCGGACCAGGGCCTCTGTGACAAGAAAGGAGTCCTGGACAGGAGCAGATGTGACAGATGTGTCCTTGTGCACAGAGGGGAGCGGCCCAGCCCCACGGCCTCTGAGATCCTAGCTCTGAATTCTCGGCATCTTGAACGGTCAGCCTTGGGCATGGGGCCTCAGCTGCCAGAAGAATCCGCCCCAGTGGGGCCCTGTTCCCAGCCCCCCAGCCCTGGGCGCTGAGCCCACTCCTGGCCAGCTATCTTCTTTTCACAATCTTACTGCAAGGTTTTTGGAAATAGATTCTTCAGGGCCTCATTTCCCAGCAGTTAGTCAATGTGCTGCCATGTGTTCAGTGGGCAGCAGATAAAGTCACCCACAGCTGGGGGTGGGAATTGTTGTCACTGAAGAGTGGCATGCTCCTGGCTGAATGTCTGGAGACGTCTTTGGGCTATTCTCCTTCAGGGGTGATTAAAGCAGGGGTGCAGGAAGGGTGGGGGAGACTGTTTCTTTGAACGAGGTGAGTAGGGGAAGCCTTGCTAAGCCACAACTTCTCCACTGCCCCCAGAACTTGTGCCTTCGGAATGAACTCCTGTGGACTGGAGCCATAAAGAAGGGAAAGGGGGGCCGAAGAAGTGATGAAAGATAATGAATTAAAGGGGGCCCCTTGGGGGGATCCCTTTTAGCAGCAACAGGACCTGCAGAGATACTGGGCCAACCTCATTCCATCAGGAAAGGCAGTGAGAACTTTGAACGACGAGTATGATTGAGAGATTTCTGAACCTTTGTCATTATTCTGCCTCCGTTCCTTACTCACCCTCAACAATTTCTTCACAGAGATGAAAAGGTCACAGTTTTCACAAAGAGCAAGAGCTAGCACTTTTGTAACACTAACTCTACCTATTGAGTCATGACAACAGCCCTATGAAATAGCTTCTCTTTTTACCCCATTCTCCAGATGAAGAGATTGAGAACCGGAATGCTAAATGATGTTCTGGGCTGGCCGGAGAGCTCAAAAACTTTGGAGCTATGATTCGTGTGCAGGAGTTGGGCTCTGTCGTTACAGAGCACCAATTTCACACCGTGCCCTGTGCCTGGTTCTAGGGATACCGTCTTGCAGTCTTGTGGTCTCACAGTTCCGAGGCCTTGTCCTTTTGATGTCGAGCAGTCTTGCAGTGTTTGGTTCCAGAGAGCTTCTGGAGGGAGAGGTTGAGCTCACTTTCGAAGTAGTTAAGAGTCAGCCATGAACTCAATTTAACCAAACCCTCACCTTATTCAGTTTCTAATATGACCAAAGACATAAGCCTTGGGGCAACACAGGAGGCAGTGCTGGGCTGAAAAGCAAACACAAATGTTTTTAGCCCCTGTGGGGCCCTAGGCCCTGATACAGGAATTAAAGTCCCGCATCCCAACCTACTCAACTCCTAAACCTGCTCAGCCCCTGATTGGATTGAACTGACCAGCCCATCATTCTAGCTGCCTAACAAAAGAAAGGCTATTCCCTCCTGGAAAAAGAACAACAACAGACTAACTTCACCACTATTGATCCTTGGACACCATCTATGACATAAAATAAAAATGATAAGACCTGTGAAGAAACAAGAGAATTTGGTTCATAGTCAAGGGAAAAATCAGTCAATAGAAACAGATCTATAGACAGCCCATGTGTTGGAATGATTAAATAAAGATTTGTAAATAACTATAATAAATACGATTTAAAAAATTTCTAGGAGGAGATGGATATAATAGGTGAAATTGAAGTCCTACAACTGAAAAATGCAATAGCTAAACCAAATATTCGCTGGATGGGATTAATAACAGATAGGATACGTAGAAGAAAATATCTATGACCACGAGGACAGGGAAAGAGAAATCATTGAAACTGAAGAATAGAGAGAAAAAAATTGACAAGTGAACAGAGCCTCAGTGACTTTGGGGACAGAATTCAGTGGTAAAACATGTGAGTAATTGGAATTCCAGAGGAGAAGAGAAAGAATGGGACAGAAAAAAACGTTTGAAGAAATACAGAGGATAAATGTCTAAAATTGACAAAACAAACAAAACCCCAGCAACCCTCTGGATTGATTTGCTCAAACAATGAGTCCACATCTGAAACAGCCTCTGCGGTTGTGGTCAGCATCTGATTACGTTTAGGATGATCCGTAGCCATTCTCCAAGCTCCATCTCTCTTCTGCACAGCCCAAATCGGCAAATTGGATGTGGATGTGGGTTTCCTGGAATTAGTCCCCTGGATTAATGGGTCTCATGGAGCTAGTGTTCCAATAGTTCAGAGCCAGTGTCCAACTATCCTCAAAAACCTGTTTATTTTCCTTTCTCCAATGCACACATGCTGGTAAATGCCTGCAGGTCATCTTGGGGAAGACTTGGAGAAAGATTAACAGTACACATTTTTGTCAACATAACAGGGTTTCTCCTCATATGACATGGCCTCCCCTTCCTTTAAGGGCTCCTACATCTATAAATTGGCTCAGGTCTGGGAATCCACCGAGGGGCCATGACTCCCTGTTTTGGTGATTCAAGCCTGACTTCCATTCATGAGACCTATAACTTTTCTGCTTAAACAGATTGAGTAAGAATTTAGCGTGTTTTCCACTGGTTGTTTCCTAGAGGTACTTTAATGAACTGGCCAGCACCGTAGGTCTTGGTGAGCCCGACTGCCCTGTACTGCTTTGGCTCTCCTCTCCTTTACAGTAGCCATGCCCACCTCATCTTTGGCGATTACACACTACAATTTGGTCCCCGATCCCCCAAGATCCTAGCTGGATATTGTTCCCATGGCAACTAGGAATCTCAGTTCCCAGTGTAATCTCCGATCTATAGAGAAGGGCACACAGAGCTCTTCAAGGCTACTGGACTTCCCTCATAAACTTCTTCCTCACAGCTGCGGTGAGAGGTCTGTTCTCTGGCATTGCTGAGCGAGTCTCACGTGACAGATGGATTTTAACGTTCCAGTCTCCTGAAGTCTTTGGATGCCTTCCTCTTCAGCAGATCAAGGAAGTTCTGGCATTTCCACTTCATTTAGTGTAGACTAACTTTTGGTCCATGTTTCAGTCAATCAACCATGCCAACTGTTAGAGGCATTCCAAGACCCTGGAGGTAAAACAGTGAATCCACAATCTTTGCTTAGTGGACCTATGTCAATAGACTTGGCTCAATCCAACTTTATGTTCCCTCCATCTTGATCCCTCACCCTTACTATACATCCCCACGTCTATTCCCTATATTTTAATCTATCTGTTAGAAGTATCATGCAGTTCTTTTGGTGTGTATCACACCTCCTCATGGGTCACTCTTTGTGCCTTGTTCTTTGGGGTCTGCGTGGAGTCAAATCCAGTTATAGGGTTTTTGGGGATGGGTCCTGAGGAGTATTAACATTACCTGGCTAGCAACTACCTCAAAGGACACCAGTACGACTCTTCAGGAAAAGGAAAATGAACTTTCTTGGGCAGGGGTAGAAGGTGTTTCTACTGGCAGAGAATACGGTAATTTAGGGACTTGAGGTCCCAGCTTCATCAGAATCTGCCTGTATGTTCCTATTCCAATTTTCAGGACCCTATTCTTTCCCAACAGATGACTCAACTTTAACAAAAGAGGCCTTGCAAGGATGGGAATTCAATTTGTGTTGTAATTCAGGCAGGATTAGACTTTGCCTTTGGTTTTCAGAAATCTTGACCCTGCAAGAAAATAAGGTTTTTGTTCCTTTCTTTTATTTTCTTCCTTTTCTTTTCTTTTTTTCCCCAGAAGTCATAGACGTTTTCAGGTGCTCTATGAAGACCTTGAGCTGGGAATTTAAATCCCTGAGCTCATCATTTTCTTTTTCTAAGTTTTCTAGCACAATTAGCAATGACCAACCAACAAATCCACCCTATTACATTCCTTACTTTGACTAAAATGTTCTAAGGTGGCAAATACTTGGTCATCCGGAGTCTTGCCTTCTGTGGGAACTTTGTCACCGGTGTCTAAGGCTAAAACTTGAGTAACTCTTTTGCCATTTCACCAGTGCCCTCTTCACCAATGGCAATAGACTTCTTAGTGCCTTTAAGTCTAATCAGATCAGAAAACCAATTCCAGAAAACTCAGAACCAATTCAGAGAACCCATTCTTAGATTCTGCTCCGTAGGAGCTATTCTTGGTATGAAATTTTGTATCGGTCGGGGCTCAACCGTGGAAGTATCTGTATAAGTTCAGTTCAGGATTGCAGGGAATTGGCTCATGCAGTTGTGTAAGGTTGTTGTCTCCATGTCTGATGCTGAAGCTTGAAGTAGGTAGGTTACAGGGTAGGTAACCAGGAAAGGACTATGAATGCAAACTAAGGGGAGATCAGGAGTAGCTACAACTCATAAGCACAAGCTTGAACCCTACGAGGACGGGCTGAAACACACATCCATTCTATTGCCTTTGACCTTGGTGGGGAGCATATCCTATAGAGGCTGGAGTGTTTCACCTTGGAGCTAAATACACACACACCTGGCGCAGGAGTCAGAGAGGCTGAAGGCAAAGGTAGAGCAATTGTAAGCCCAGCTGCTGCTTCATGCCAACAAGGTGGACCAACCCATCAGCAGTGACAAACGTGAACTACAAAATGCTTCCTGCTTCCTTTGTATCTTCTGAATCTCGTGGGAATCTCCCTCATGAACCACCTTGACTAGAGACATAGTAGAAAGACAATTCTGGGAAATATAGCTCCACCTGGTAAGGTGACTGATTACAAAGCCATCACACATGTGTGCACAGAGCTTCAAAAGCATGAAGCAACATCTCCGGAGCTAGAGGGAGAAAAATACATCCCACTGTTGAAGATTTTTGAACACTTCTTTCTTGGTGATTGATAGAACAGATACACACACAATAAACAGTAAGGATGTAGAAAATCTGAACAACACCATCAAACAACCCAGCGTAGTAGGCATTTATACAACATTGCATCCCCAGAGTACAGAATACACATTTTCTTGTTAAGTGCACATGGAAACATTCACTAAGATAGATCATATGCTGGCCCATAAACACATCTCAATTAAGTTTCAAAAGACTGAAATCATGTAGAGTATGCTTTCTTGGTCATAATGGAATTAATTTAGAAACCAGTAAACAGTAAATTATCTAGAAAATCTCCAAATATTTGGAAATTAGGCAACAACTGAGAACAGGGTCAGAAATCACAAGAGAAATTAGAAAATATTCTCAACTGAATGATAGTGAAAGCACAGTGCTATGGACCTGATGTTTGTGTGCCCCTCTCCCCACCCCCGCACCAAGACTCATGTGTTGAAATCCTAACTCCCCATGTGATGGTGTTAGAAGGTGAGGCTTTGGGGAGGTAATTAGGTCATGAGGGTGGAGCCTTTGTGAATGGCATTAATGCCCTTATAAGAAGCCTTGCTTCCTTGCTCTGCTCTCCATCATGTGAGGGTACAAGGAGAAGGCAAACCAGGAAGTAAGTCCTCACCAGACACTGGATCTGCTGGCACCTTGATCTTGGACTTCCCATTCTCCAGAACTGCCAGACATACATGTTTAAGTCACCCACTCTATGGTAATTTGTTATAGCAACTGAAGTGACTAAGACATACAACATATGAGAATTTGTGGAATGCAGTTAAAGCAATCTTTAGAGGGAAATTTATAGCTTTTTTAAAATATTTATTTATTTTTGGCTGCATTGGGTCTTCGTTGCTACGTGCGGGCTTTCTCTAGTTGCGGCGAGCGGGGGCTACTCTTCATTGCGGTGCACGGGCTTCTCATCGCAGTGGCTTTTCTTGTTGCAGAGCATGGGCTCTAGCACGCGGACTTCAGTAGTTGTGGCGAGTGGGCTCAGCAGTTGTGGCTTGCAGGCTCTAGATCGTAGGCTCAGTAGTTGTGGTGCACGGGCCTAGTTGCTTCGCGGCATGTAGGATCTTCCCGGACCAGGGCTCGAACCTGTGTCCCCTGCACTGGCAGGCGGATTCTTAACCACTGTGCCACCAGGGAAGTCCCCTCCTGTGATGCTCTTAATGACACTCTGAAGTGGACACTGCAGTCCCCTTAAGGGAGGCACAGAGAGGATAAGTAACCTGCCTGAAGCCACACAGCCAGGCAGCATCAGAGCCAGGATGCAGACCCCGGCTGTCGCCTCCCTCTTACCAACCTCTTGCACCTCCTCTCTGGCTACCAGAACAGGCGCTGCCAGCCCCGGCATTGAGGCTGACGTGGCGTGGGTGCCGCGTGTTTGGGAGCCCCTCGGGTTCACCACCTGGTGAGAGGCCCGCATACCACAAAAAAACAGAACAAAACAAAACAAAAAAAAACCAAGCAAATAGAAAAAGTACACACACACACACACACACACACACACACAGACAGACACACACACACACACACCCTCCTTTAATAACCTGTTTCACGACAATTCTCTCATGATGGCAGAAAGTTCTGCTTCAGGTCTAACTTAAATCTCTCATGCTGTGTTTGTATTGCTCCTTTCTTTGGGTTTTTGTTAAGTTGGAGCTTTCCCAGGTCTGGACGTGAGTTTCTCCTTTAATGGTACAAGGCGCTCTTTCGCCTTGTAAGGGGCAGAGTTTTAGGACGTTGTGTGTACTGATGTGGGGAGCCCCTGGCACAGCTACTCTTCCGTGGCTCTGCCCCATGACAGAACTGAGGTCCCTGAGGAATTCGTCGGGACAGCCCTGGGCCCATGACCTGACAGGTGTGCGCCCAGGTGCCCTGAATACATCAGCTCTACCTTTCCTTCCATACAGGAGATGCTGAAGGACGAGGTGCGGACGCTCACCTACCGGAATTCCATGTATCACAACAAGCACGTGTTCAAGGACAAGGTCGTACTGGACGTGGGCAGCGGCACTGGGATCCTCTCCATGTTTGCTGCCAAAGCAGGGGCCAAGAAGGTGTTTGGGGTGAGCATGCCACTCCCTCCACTGGCCTCTGCGGGGACGCTTCCTTGCTGGGGTCACACCCTCCAGACGGAAGTCAGACATAGCTCTCAGGAGGTGGGCAAGCTCCCGGGCTCCCTGTCACCTGGGCATTGCTCCTGGCCTTGTCCCGGAGTAGCTGACATTTGTGGGGGACTTTTGACTTTTCTGAAACCATTTTGGTGTCATCACTACCTTAGAGTCCTTAGCCCTACTGTGGGCTGTGGTGGCAGGGCAGGGTGGCTACACCTGTGAGCTGTGGTTGGAATCTCCACTATTCCACTCCCGAGAAGTGTGATCTGGACAATTCACTTCTCTTCTGTACCTCGGTTTCCCCATCTGTAAAATGGGCATAATTCCAGTCCCTCGCCCACAGGGTGACTGTGAGGAGTGAGTGATTTTTATACGTAAGCCAAGTGCTTAGAAACGCACCTGGCGTAAGTCAAGTGCTCAGTATTTATTAGTATAGTCGGGGCCCTAGCTGGTAACAAGACGGTCTTCTCTCTCTGTTCTTTAAAGGCAAGTTGGTAGATTTAATTCTGCTGTTCTGGCCGCTGTTGCCTCTCCAGCTAGAGGTGGTCGTGGTGGACCTTCTGGGAAGGCTCCCACAATGCAGCTGCACACAGCCTGAGGACGGGGGGCTGGGAGGCTCCGGAGCTGGGAAGAAACTGAAAAAGAAGAGCTCTGAGCTTCCGACTGACATTTGAAAAATGCAGTGGGTCTAGGGCTGGAAAATGGGAATTCATCTTGATCAAAATTCAAGGCACACTGCAGTCAAACAACACGCAGCCCGTGCACAGGACAGCCCAGCGCAGAGGCTGGCGGGGAGCTTTCAGTGGGCTTCGTTAGCTCGGTCATCCCGCAGCCTGTCCTGAGACCCCCCTGGCTCCCGGTTGACTAGAGCCCTCCAAGTCCCCGTGTCCCCCCATCAGTGCCTGTCCCTAAGCCCCGGCAGGAACAGCATCCTCCTCCATGCCTGACCCGGAAGGTCCAGGGCCCTGGCTGGAGGGGATCTCTGGGACCCCTGACCTGTCTCAAGACACCTCTGTTGTAGCCTTGACCGGGAAAGCTATGATGTACTCACCTGAGGTGCGTGTTGAGGGTACGGGTCCAGCCCGGACGCCCAAGGTCAAGTCCTTCACGGTACTGTCCCTCCCCACCGGCCAGCCTTCCTTCCTTCACAGGGCCTCCCCTCCAGGATGGGGGCTTCTGGCCAAGGGACCGACTCCCCTTCCAAGGCTCTCACAGAGCCTCAGGGCAGGACGTACACCCCCCTGTAACGCCCCGCCCTCCCTCCCAGGGTGTCTCTGAGGCCCCAGCTCAGCTCTGGAATGGGACGGGAGCCCAGGGCTGAGCCAGGCTAGGCAGGGCTGCCCGTCCTTCTCTTCCAGGTGCGGGGTTCCCTCTGTTTCCAGCAACCTGGCCTCCCCGCCTGGCCCAGGCCTCCTAACCCCAGGCTGGGGCTTGGTCTGTTCGCACAAGGTCCTGCTCTCAGCGCATGGTCAGCGAATTTCTCAAGTACCTTGGCCCTTTGCTTAGGAGATCTGGGGAGCCTGGAAAGACTTCTAGATTCAAAAGAACCAGTTCTTTCAAAGGTGGAGACTGCAGAAGGGATGAGAGTTAACAGGCGTCTGCCCGTGGGGTGGGGAAGGATCTTAAGACGCCCGGAGGCCCTGGACCGTGCCGTTTAACCAGGGAGGGCTGGGGGTGGGAGGATGACCTCAGGGAGGCTCACAGCCACTCTGGGGGTCTCTGCCTCCCACCTCCTCTCCCGGGAGGGCAGTGACTGTGCCAGGAGAGTGAGGCCTGCCAGCCCCTCCCAGATCTCCCAGCTCAGAGACTGGGCCCTCCATGGTGGGGCAAAGGCAGACCAGCGGAAGAGCCCGTGAGTCGGGAGGGCCGCGGGTTAGGTTTTCATCTGCCACGAAGTAGCCGTGCAGCTGTGGGCAGGCCACCTCACCCCTCCAGACCTCTGCCCCTCCGTCTGTTACACTGGCCCTGGACATACGGTGATTCTTTCTCCTTTGCTCTGTGTCCTTTCTAGATTGAATGCTCCAGTATTTCTGACTATTCAGAGAAGATCATTAAGGCCAACCACTTGGACAACAGTAAGACTTACCTCTGCGTGCTTTCCCGTGGATGGAAGGGGGTGAGGGGACTTGTACTTTCTTGTCTGGGTGGCAGAGACTGACATAAGAGCGCTTGGCCTTGGAAACGTGGAGGCCAGCTGAGGCCCTGTTAGCAGGACTGTGCCCACGGGGCTCCGAGGGTCGCATTCCCTGCCAGGTCGGCCAAGGGCACGTCTGTCCCAGTGCAGCCTCCAGTGAGCCCAGCCTGAGGCTACAGCCTTCATTTCCAAGCCCTCTGCCTGGCCCCCAGCTGTAGGCATCTGTTGAGTTTTGCAAAATGGCAACCATTCCTCCACCTCTTCTCGCTCCACGAACCCTAGCCCCACCTCTCTTGACACCCACCTAGTGGCGTCCCCCCAGACCCCAGGCTCTTCCTTTGGAGAGATGCAGTCCTCTCACGCCACAGCCCCTGCCGCCGATGGGGCTGTCTTGGCGAGTAGGTTGCCCTCGGGAGCGGGACCTTCTTGCAGCTGGAGTCTGAGTATAAAGATATGTGCGTTCCCTTCCCTTCCTCTCCTCACTCCCTTCCCACGTGTTTGTGACATCCCCGGCCCCTCCCTCTGGGACCCGTCCTGAACACACTCACCCCCGCAAGCGTCCCCGACCAGAAGAATTTCTGTATCTCCCATCAGTCGGCGGGATGGGATTTAGTCCCCAGGCCCTGTGCTGAGCGGGGCCACATCACTCATTTCCTAGTTTATAAACTAGGAAAACAAGGTCGGACTTTCTTCCTAAGGATGATGAAGACTTTTTGAAGGATTTTAAGCAGCGGAGGAGCATTCTCTATGGTGAATGGGTTGGGATAGGCTGTAGGCATCAGTGTGCGGGTAGAAACTACTTCATAGCCCCGAGGCCGGGGTGGGGGGGGGCGGTTAGGCCTCTTGTGTGGCCAGGGTGGCAGCCGTGGAGGTGGGAAAAAGTGACCTCTTGGGCGATGCTGGGAAATAGAGGCCAGAGGACCCGCTGACGGACTGCCTGGGGCAAGAGAAACAAGACGGGCGCAGGGCTGGCTTTTTGCCTTGAGTAAGAGTGGCTGGCGGAATGTTGAGTGACAGGAGGGAGGGATCAAGGGTTTTCCTTAGCGTGCGTTGGGTTTGCGATCCCTGGGGAGATGCAGGTGGACGTGCAGAGTGAGACTCGGAGATGAATCTGGAGTTCCAGGGAGGGTCAGGCTCTGTGCTTGGGGGTCTTCAGCGTATAGATGTTCTTTAAAGCCCCAGAACAAGTTCCCTCAAGGATAATGTAGAGATACAGGAGAGAAATGGGCCAAAGATGGAGCTCCTGCGTATTTCAACATTTGACGGTCAAGCAGAGGAGAAGAGGCCGCAAGAGGCAGAGGAGATACAGTCAGTGAGGTCAATGGACCTTCGGGAAAGAGGAGTAAAGGAGGACGATGCCCACGGATCAAGTAAGATAAGAACAGAGACGTGACCGTTGAACGATTGTGACGATGGAGGATATTGGGGTTCTTAACAGGCACAGACTGGATGGAGGGTGGGGATGGAAGTCCAGGTAAAGTTGGTTAAGGAGAGACTGGGAAGGAAGGGCTATAAATAACTCCTTTTGCTGTGATGGGGGAACAGAAAAACGGAACTGTAGTGACAGGGAGAGGTGAGACCAAGGAAGGGAGTTGGTTTTTAAGGATAGGAGATATGGAAACATGTGAACAATCCTGCTGTCCTATAGATAGACAGAAAAAATTGCAGATTTGGGAAAAAGTAAATTCAGAAGCAAGGACTTTCAGTAGGTAAGAGGGGGTGGGATCCAGAGCACAGGTGGAGGAGTGGGTCTTCTTCTTGGAGAAGGGACAGCTTAGCCACGGTAACAGAGGGGACGTGGGGAGTGTGGGTCCGATGGAGGTGGGCTGCTGGAGGGAAGCCCCGATTTGTTGCTTCCATTTTCTCAAGGAAGAAAGAGGCCGTCGCTGGCGCGGGAGACGGGGAGGGGAGGGTGTGAGGGTTTTGGAGGGAGATGAGAAGTGATGGGACGGTCTTGCAGAGGGAGGGAGGGAGGGAGGGCTGGTGCGGGGGAGGGTCAGCGCCCGCTGGAGATGGGCGGACACAGACCTGCAGGGGCCCCGACCTCCCTGGTGTGCGGCTGTTCCCAACCACGTCCAGCAGCCCCGGTCGGAGCGGAGGGGAGGGCCAGCTGGATCTGGGCGCCGCTGGGGACACAGTGGAGGGAGGGAGGAGCCAGTGGTTGATCACAGTAATGGACCACGGAGTCTAAGCTGGGGGACGAGGGAACGAGGGAGTGAGGGGCGGTGGTGGGCAAGTGGAGGGGGCCGTGAAGAGTCCAGGCGTCCTTCCAGCCTGGGTAGGGGAAACGCGGCTCACATCCCCCCGCCCCGCCCTCCGGGTTGGTGTCCAATCTCGCTTGTTTGGGGGAGCAAGGTGTCTCTGCACACTCGTTGGGAAAGTCCTTGACCCGGGCAGAAGGGACAGAGAGGGTTCCTCTCGACTTGCCTACGAACGATGGAGAAAGAAAACCGGCCAATTCTTTCTCTACAAGGGAGACGGAGCCCGGCGTCCTCGTGTTTTCATCTGACCTCCCTCCCCCAACTCTGAGAAATACGGCAAGTGTTCCTCCCCACTTGAGAGGTGTGGAGACTGAGGTTAGGAGATGTGGGGCAGAGCCTCTGCTCTCGGCTGCCGTTCCTGTGCTCTTTCCCAAAGTGTGTTTAGTTTGACGAGGAAGCACCGGGAGCGCCTGCCGATCCTGAAAGTGAAAGTTCAAGCCTCTTAGGACGGGAGGGTGTGTGCAAGGACCTGTGGGATCGATTCCTCTCCGAATTACTGAGTCTCAACCCTGGGGGCCCCCAGGAGCCTCCAAAGAATATTTGGACCCTCCCCTGCCTCTGCCCTTGTTTCACTGCACAGTGATTCCTGCCCTCGGGGGTCTGTCCAACCCCCTTGCCCTGTATCTGTCTCTCTCGCTTCCAGCTTTTGGGGTCTGGTGGGCCAGCCTCCCTGGCTCACCGCGGTCCTCTGCAGAGGGTGATGGCCCTGCCACCACAGCAGAGTGGGGACGGGCGCCCAAATGGGAGGAATCCCTGGCCTTCGGGAGGGGAGGGGCAGCATCCTCAGAGGCCCCTCTGGCTCACAGCTCGAGGTCCCTCCTGCCCTCCCCTGCCTCCAACTCTTGTAATGTTTTTATTCCCCTTCCTTTTTCTCTTTCCTCCTTTTCCTCTTATTTCTTTAAACCTTCGGAATATCCCAGTTTACAGAAAAGGGACAAATACAGCTGTTTTTTCCTCTGAGTCTTGGAGCAGGCTGTTGACACGATACCCTGTCATCCCTAAGCGTGTTAGTGCGTGTTTCCTACAAACAAGGGCACTTCCTACGTAGCCACGCGCAACCATCCGAATCGGGAGGCCAGCTTCCACCACCGTCACGGTCTTGTGCTCAGGCTCCATCTGAGGTGGGCTTTTGACGCAATGGCATCCTTCTCGGCAAGAGGACTCGGCTCTGACCCGCCCACTGCACTTTGTTGTCCTGTCCTGGTTTCCTTCAAGCTGGAACTGTCAGACTCCCATTAACCTTCGTGGCCTTGATGCTTGACAACCACAGGCCAGTGTTCTGTGGGATGTCACTCAGTTTGGAGACGTGGGACACCTCCTCACGGCTGGATTCAGGTCACCCGTCCTGGAGGGATGCCTCGGATGGGATGCTGCGTCCTCACGACATCCTGGGTGGCGTCCCCGCGGTGTAGATGTGTCCTGTTGCGACAGCATCTGCCTGGATCCCTGGCCTGGGTTATGTCCGCCAGCCATCTCCCCGTTCATTAGTGATTAGTAAGGTTTTCTAGGAGAGGTACTTTGAACCGTGGAAATACGTCCTTCCTCCCCGTTAATTGCCTGTCTTATTCAATCGGTCATCACTGTTGGTGTCAGTACTTCATCTGATGCTCAAATTCTCCCTGACTTGGTTCCTGGGAGCAACCTGGAGCTGCCTCTATGTTCTGTCCACGTAACCCCTTCACTTCGCGTGAGCTTCCTTATCTTGTGGGACAACTGTTCCAGGCCCATCTCGTACTTTCCACGTCTCTGTTCTAGAATCAGCCATTTCTCTGCGGAGTCTTGAATCCCCTCAGTGGACGATGGCTTTTAGAAATGAGGACACGGGGCTAGGTGTGTGCATTGATTTTAGGGTGTCGAGGCTCCCAGACTGTCTCCGTGGGAAGAATTTGCGTGTGTGCTCACACATGCTCACGTCTGTGGTGTCACGTACGTGGACATGCATTGATGTAATGCATGTTTCCGCATCTATGCACGTTGTCCAGGACGCCTTCATGTGAGACCCCTGCTTCTAATTCAGCACCTCGGGGTTTCCTCTCATCTTTCCCCCTTTTCCATGTGATTCCGTCCTCTGACAGTGAAGCCCTGGCTGTCGTCCTTCTTAATGTGTTTACATACTGTGTCAGCCCCCGTGTGTAAACAGTCGCCCACTGTCACCACCTCCTGCCCACGCACCTGCCACCCTGTGCTGGGCTCCGACCCCCATGCTGGGCAGCCCCCCCCGTATGACCACCTCGTCTCTGGGCTCAGGCTCCGGTGGGTGCAGCCAGGCTGCCTCTGCGCACAGCCACCCCCCCCCCCGCCAGCCAGGTCCCTCCGAGGGGCCTCAGATACCCCCTGGCCTGTCGTGTGCCAGTGGCGTCTGGTTTGCTCAGCCCGCCTCATGGCCCCCCGGAGGGAATCATTCCCTGCTCTGTAGTTTGATGGCTCACACTTGATCCTGTGCCCAGGAGGTGACGGCCCAGGAGGGACAAAGTGTTGTCCCAGGTGAATAGCCACCCCCGTGCCCCGTGCCTGTCCTACTCCTCACACGGTCCTGGGGGCCTTTTCAAGGCAAAGCCGCCTCTATTTCTTCTTCCCCGGGGGTAGCAACAGGTGGGTGGAGCTGGCGAGGCCCCCGGGGCGCTGTCCTCGGCCCTAGCTCGCTCTGCCTTGGCACGTGTACTAGAAAGAGGACAGCTTGGCTTCCATGGAAATGCTTTTGAAACACTGCAACAGCCAATTGTGTGGGTCTCGGGAGCGTAGGTGTAGAGACATAAATAACAACCCAGGACATAAAATACCTGCTACCCAGAAGCAATCAATCTCCCTCCCTCTCCACCTCCGTACGGCTCCCGGGATGGGTTTGTTCCCAGCAGACGCACACCTCCACGCAGCCACCTGCGGACGTGCAGCCTTCACGTGGCTCCTGCCACCGAGAGGCCCGCACACGTGCTCAGACTATCCTCTTGCACTTCAGCACCGACAGCTCCCGTTTCCTCTGTTTCCCTGCCCAGGAGACCAGTGGGCTGCCGGGATGCTTAGGATGCGGATTCGCTTGTGAAAAGTGACAGAGGAGCTCAGGGACAGACACGTCTCTCCTTCTGCCCTGGAGCGTCAATGCCATAGACGGAGAGGCCTGAGAGGAGCACGATGCGCAGAGAGGCCGCAGGAAGGGCTTCGTCAGTGGCTCCCCACGGAGGAGACACCTCCATGCGCGGCTTGCAGGGCTCCTGGGGGATTAGATATCACACGCGTGAGGCGCCTTGTACCACAAGCATGAACTGTAGGTCCTTCCTACATAAAGGAAGGACCTTTATGTAGGAAGGACCTACAGTTCTGCACTTGGCTCATTCCTGGCCACTCGCCCCAAGCCTCTTATAGATGATGCTTGAATTCTCCGTTCCCGTGACATCCCTCCATGCTTGCAGCCGTCCAGTCCTGGGATGACTCCCCTGATGGGGACCCCACTTCCAGCCGCCTGGGGCTGTGACTGTTCGAAGCACTTCCTTCCACTGAGGTGGAGCCTGCCTTCCTGCAGCCTGACCCATGCTCTGTGTCGTCGCTTGGGGACCGCAGAGAATGAGGGGGACGCCCCTTCACCTGGCAGCCCTTCTCCCTCAGATACAGGCGGCACACCCCCAGTTCCCTCACACTTTGCTCTGGTCTCAGCCCCCTTCTCCTCTGCCATGCTTCAGTGTCCCCCTCACCCCGCCCAAGGACCCAGCCAGGCGGCTGGAGGGGCCCAGATGCCTCCCTGCTAACACCTCCAGCCTGCTTAGCAGCTGCGGGGAGCGCCGTGCCACACTGGCGCTGAGCTGGCATCAGCCACGATCTGCAACCTACCCTCCCGTGGCTGCCGAGCAGCGGCTCCTAACCTGCGTCCGGTCCGTGGACGTTTTGCATCCAGACTGAGAATCACACTTTATGTTCACATCAAACCTCATGTTGTTAGAGTTGGTCCTTCCTTACAAGCTACTTGGAGTCCCCAGAGCCTTACTCTTTGGGGGTCACCGTTCTCTGCGTGGTGTCATCTACACACTGATAGGAGCCCTGGGGGAGTGGGGCAGCTCCCATGGGCCGGTCTGGTTCAGCTCTGAATCAGCATCTTTGAATACAGTCGGGGAGCAGCTGTGAACCCTCACAATCACTGGTCAGCTTCCCCGCCACAAGGCCGCGGAGGGGCTGCCTTGACAGACCCCTGTGGAAGGCTGGCGCAGTGATTAAGAGCTCTGGCCGGTTCACACTCAGCTCCGGCAGATCAGCTCGTGATCTTGGATACCTGACCTCCTGTGCCTCCGTTTCCGGCTCTGTGAAATGGGAATAACAGCGGTACGGACCACAGAGGGTCATTGTGAGCCGTACGTAATTACCGTATGTAAAACCAGGGCGTGCTGGAGCCCGCAGTTAAATTTTCAGTGAATTTGCAGAACAGATGTGGGCATTTTGGTGGCTTGAAATTGGCCACAGTGGGAGTATTTACACGGAGAAATCAGCAGATGCTACAAATCAGGGCTTCTTTCCTGGAGAGCCCAATGGTTAAGTGTCTCTCAGCACAGCCCTCTGTAAAACACAACAGTGTACGATGTGCAGTTCGCAGCTAATAAATGTTAGCTATTGTTATGATTATTTCATTCATTAACTTGACTAATAGCCCTGTCCAAAGAAGGCAAGAGATTAATCAGATATAATTGTTTTTAATGAACCTGTACTAGTGGCTCCTGCCAATGGCTGCCTTCCTAACCGATCAGAAGTGGCCCATGAATAATCTCAGGACTGGGTTTCGTGCACCACTCCAGGGGAGGGGGCAGTTGTCAGCCACCCTCCAGGCCCTGCTCCAGGTGCTGCGGAGTTGGCAGAGAACGGAACTGTCTCAGGGAGGGGACAGACAGAAAGCAAGTGGACACACAACATCACAATAGAATTACAAACAGTGATGGTGCTTTGGAAGGACAGGATGGAGTAGTTGAGAAAACTGGGGGTCTGCTTTGGATGGGGTGGTCGCCCAGGCATGCCGGACCCGACTCACACCACCCGGCGAGAGATTCTCTCCCGGCCCTGCTTTCGGTGCTATCATGGGTGAGCCGGAATTGGGGGCGGTGGGAGCGTGTACACTGCTGACAGCGGTGGGTAATCGGGTCGTGATTCTGTTCGCTCGCAGATGCAGGACAGGGGTCTCAGGGAGGTTGGTGACGTGTACCAGGCTGCACGACAGGCCTAGATTTGGGCTCCCCTTTTGACGTCCCAAACTCTGCTCCTCTTATTAGACAAATGGAACAATAAAACCAACCACACACGTTCCCGTGAAGATGATCGAGGTAACATAGGTGAAATCCCTCTGCCAGCTGCTAGTCAAACACTACTGGTGTTTTATTCTCAGAATTAGGACTAGTTTGAAGATCCTTTGTCTCTGAACTCCGTGCCCTCTTTTGAAAATTGCTTATTCATCCATCTGTTCACTCGGTAAGGATTTCAGTGAGCTGTCGAGGGCTCTGCTCCATCCTGGAACTAGGAAGCTGAAATAGACAACGGAGAGGAGGGGATCAGAGGCTGGAGGTGGGTCAGGCCCTCAGGAGGGGTGTGCAGCCGGCTCTGTGTCGCCCAAATAGGCGTGTGGGTCACGTGGCTTTGGGGCCACGGGGGCGGGGGGGGTGGCATCGGGGCGGCTCCACGGCCCAGTAACCTGCTCTCCGTCTTAACGCTCACGACCCTCACGCCCACTCTTCTGTGGCACAGGGTCTGCTCTGCGAGCCGGGGAGGGGCCTGAATGGGGACACCACGAACTTCGGGTTCTGTGGGGTCAGCTGACTCTGGTGGACACAGTAGGGACCCAAAGGAGATGGGTCTGGGCTGATTTTTTTTTTTTTAAGTCAAACAAGGGACCAGGAATCAGAATGACTACATTTCTGTAATAATCACTCAAGACAAAAAGAAAAAAGATTCCACTGAAAACAACCCCCCAAAATATCTGGGTGTCTAATTTGAGAACTTGAAGTTACAGGGGAAAAATCTCCCAGGTTAGAGTTCATGGGTCCCCATCGTACACGGACGTATGACAAATCCTTCTAAAACTTACCAGCCAGGGTCCTGTCACAGCTGGTTGAACAAAATTTCATCATCCTTATGGAATAGAAGCACAACTCCAGAGGACGACCTCAGTGCCATCCTGAGAACTGACACAGTCTTAATGATGTGGGCTCCAGATTGGGAGTGGGCTTCTGCAGCCGGTAGCTAATCAGAGCCTAAATATCGGAGGCCGAGATCCCCCTTGAAAAGGTTGCCATGGAGACGAGATGCCCGGGGCTGCATGTGCCCACACAGGCCTCGGAGACAACCCAATGCCCTCACTGGGTTGCCATCAACCCCACCACGAGAGGCAGCATTTTGCAGATTGGACACTTACATCGGGGAGTTTCAGTGGTTGCTAGTGGCGACTCTGGAAAGCAGGAAGAATGTCCCTGATGATTCAGGGGGGCGATTGTATTTGGGTCCATAGAGAAAATGTAACCTCTTTTTCAAAAATCAGGATTGAGGAACTGCTGCAATTTAGAGTCAGACTGGACGTGAAGGCACTGCTTCTTCATTGATGTCAGCCGTCTCCACAGGCAAACTTACAGAATGCCTTACACATGCTCAATACATATTTGAAGACTCAAAGCATGTTGGAGCTGCAAAGTATCTGAGGGATTTCTAGGTTCAATCTCTCTCCTGTTTTACCCCGATAAGGAAATTGAGGAAAAGAGGGGAGGAGCTATTTGGTGGAGGTTACTTGTCAGATGGAACGAGAATATAAGTCGTCTGCCTCCAGGACCCAAGCGTAAGGTTGTGAAGGTTGGGCACTGCACAAAAGCACCTGGACAAGGGGATGAAAGGGGCCTGGAATCCAGGCCACAGCTGGACTGAAGTGAGGTGTGCATTTTTCCTTTCACAAAGGGCCCATCTACTCAACAAGCCAAGTTGAGGGGGGGTCACGCCTGTTCGCAGAAATATTTGGATGCAGAAGGGTGATAAGAGGACAGAGGTCCAGGCTGTTCAGCATTGTAGGGGGTTAATTGATTCCTTCTGCATTTGGTAGGCAGAAACTGTGATTTTTGCTGTTCTGTGATCCACTGCACCTATGATATATCTTCTATCTATCTATCTATCTATCTATCATCTGTATCTATCAATTGTCTATATCTATCGTCTATCTATCTATCATCTATATCTATCTATCATCTATATCTATCTATCATCTATATCTATCTATCGTCTATATCTATCTATCTCTCTATCATCTATATCTATCTATCATCTATATCTATCGTCTATATCTATCTATCATCTATATCTATCGTCTCTATCTATCATCTATATCTATCTATTGTCTATATCTATCTATCTATCATCTATATCTATCATCTATATCTATCGTCTATATCTATCTATCTATCATCTATATCTATCTATCTATCATCTATATCTATCATCTATATCTATCTATCATCTATATCTATCTATCGTCTATATCTATCTATCATCTATATCTATCTATCGTCTATATCTATCTATCATCTATATCTATCTATCATCTATATCTATCATCTGTATCTATCGTCTATATGTGTCTATCGTCTATATCTATCTATCTGTCTCCCTACCTATCATCTGTTGCATCCATATAGATCAGGATAACAGCTAGTGGACAGGAGTGCTAGGGCAGAGATCAGGAAGAGCATACACTCTCACTGGGGGGCACCCGAGGAGTATTCTGTACATTCCTGTCTGTTGGACTGGGTTAGAAGTTCTTGTCCACATCTGCTTCCCACGGTCCTATGGAGTCCTGTCTATGGAATCATGGTTGAGCCTTGTCCTAGGCACCCAGAGTGGAGGCCATGGGGCACCAGAGGCAGGAGAAAACATCTTCCTGTGCCTCGGGGAGGTCGTGATTAATGCAGGAGGAGGAGGTCGTGATTAATGCAGGAGGAGGGACCGACCCATAGCCCCACAGTCACGTGCAGACATTACAGAAGAGCCTTCAAGAGATGTGCAAAGAGAAAGAAAACACTTTCAAATGTTTACAAAAATAAGACAAATCAGGCTTTGCATGCAAATGATTAGGCAGGTGGATCCGGCATATATCTGCCAGGTCTTTTTCGGAATAAACTAAATTAGGTACTCTGTTTGCATTTTCAAAACTCCCATGCTTTGTCCCCTTGTGAATGTTCCTTCTGCATCCTGGGTCCTGCTCTAGCTTGAGTTCCTGCCCTTGGGTCTCAAGCCCCCGAGGAGCAGAGCTTTGACAGCCCCCTCCCCTTCCGAGCCTTTTGGTGAAGACTAGCCCTTCCTACCCTTCCTTCCCAGGGGCAGGGCTTCTGCGCAGGAAGCAGGAGGACCACACAAGCCGGGGAGTGATCAGGGCCAATGTGCCCTCAGCCACCCCCAAAAGAAGAAGACTGCCAAATGCCCAGAGGCCACAGTGCTGGAGTCGCCATCACTCTCTGGAGACCAGTGTCCCCCTCGGAAGCACTTTGCCTCTTCCCCTGGCAGCTGGGAGCTCACAGAGGAGGAGAAGGCTGAGGGCCAGGATGACAGCTCCGCTGGGGTTCTCCCATCCCCTCACAAAAGGGCCCCCCTCCAGAGTCGGAGGCTTCGGCAAGCCAACAGCCAGGAGGGGAGGCTCTGGTCCCGGCCCCCTCTCAATTACTTCCACCTAATTGCACTGGCATTAAGAAACGGTTCTCCCTGTGGCCCCAACGTGCAACAGATCTACAGTTTCACTCGACAACAATTCCCCTTTTTCTGGACGGCTCCTGAAGGCTGGAAGAATACCGTGCGTCACGATCTCTGTTTCCGAGACAGCTTTGAGAAAGTGCCGGTCAGCACGCAGGGTGGGACCAGCACACGGCGCCGGTCCTGCCTCTGGAAGCTGACCGATGAGGGACACCGCCGCTTTGCAGAGGAGGCCCGCGCCTTGGACTCCACTCGGCTGGAAAGTATCCAACAGTGCATGAGCCAGCCAGATGTGATGCGCTCCCTCTTCGACCTTTAGTTCCACAAATCAACCATCAGCCCATGCCTTATTAAAGTTATCTGCAGGGAAAAAAAAAAAAAAAGAACCCCACTTTGTGCCGGAAGTGCCTGACACCTACTCCTTTCAGAGGGGCCTTATCTGATTAAGCTTTGATTAAACACCACGCCCTGGAGAGCAAATCATCATTAGACACTGCTGATGGGCACCCCGGCACCATCCACTGTGAGGGCGGGGAGTAAAGCCGGTGACCTGAGTGCCCTTTGCATCTAGGAGTCTGTCATCTGCATTCATTTTCAGGAAACTCAGATTCAGGACAGAGGTGGTGTTTGTTTTCTTTTGTTTTTTACTCCTGAGTACAGGCCATTGTTTAGTTTTCCCAGAAAAGCTCAGGCATTGGGTGGTTTTTTCAGAGGATGGCGCAGACAGAGTTTCCTTCTAGAGGAAAGGTTCTGATGGGAGCAGCCAACCCATACATCACCCTGTGTCAATTGCACAGCCAGTGGCATCTAAGATAGCTTTTGCTCTGATCTTTACAGCAGTGAATGCAAAACGAGATTCCCAAACTCTGTGTATGTCTACGTCAAATGATCAAAAACTCAACTGAGAAGTTTCTCCTGTCGTAGAGGGAGGGGTCTTGGAAGGGACTCAGGAGCAGAGGCCATTAGAGAAGGGCCTTTGTCCCGATCTTACCCCCGTCACCTCTCCATCGGCTGGTGCCAGATAATACTTGCCTTCTCTAGAGCCCCAACTGCGAGCCTGCACCTCACCCGTGACATTTCATTACATCAGTACAACCTCCCACTATGTAGATGTCACTTCCCCCGGTTGTTCTCTGAGGAACTGGAGTTCGGTTGGGTCAAGTGACTTGCGGAAAGTCATACAGCTAGTGATGAGAAGATCCAGCACTTAAACCCAGGTTTCCTGAGTGCGGAGCCCATGCTCTTGTCTAAACACCAAATTTCCTTCCTCTCCAGCTCTAGATGGGCACCTCCTGGGGCTAAGCCCGGGCTGTGAACAGATACAAGGGTAGGAGAGGCAGCCTCTCTTCCTGCTGTGGGTTTGAATCATCACGGTAGCCTGACATGGGGTGGGGACTCCGAGAAGTGTGAGAGTCGCTGCTTATCAGACCCGGGCTCTGTTTGCACGGTCATCCTTTAACCCCTCTAAGCCTCAGTTTCCTTAAAGAGGAGAATAAGAATAGAGAGTTTACTTCAAAGACTTGTTGGACGATGACAGGACAGGTGCCTGTCTTGGGCTGAGCACAGTGCCAGCCACACAGCAACTGCTCAGTACGTTTTAGGGGGAACATGCCAAGAGTTTTCAATCCTCTTAGGGTAAACTAGCTTGGTGAAGGGGGAGATAGGCCACCTCCTAGAAGGAGAATCAGAACAGCGCTGACACCTGTAGGTCGATTGGGTCCTGATGCGGGGTGCTCATGGCTCCCGGTCAGGGTGCCCAAAAAGTGTGGCCATGGGGTTCTTATTTTCCAGTCATCACCATCTTCAAGGGGAAGGTGGAGGAGGTGGAACTGCCCGAGGAGAAGGTGGACATCATCATCAGCGAGTGGATGGGCTACTGTCTGTTCTATGAATCGATGCTCAACACCGTCATCTTTGCCAGGGACAAGTGGCTGGTAAGCCTGCTGCATGCTGTCCCTTCGCCGGTCTGCCGGCTGCCTCGCTGCTCTGCCCCACCGCCTGCAGCCCAGGAAGAATACAGCCACTGCTTCCGGGCCCCTCTCTTTAAACTAGATTTGCTTCTGGGGACAGAATGAGCTTTCTTAGGTCTAACCTTGGCCTCTTTTGGTATAATTGACACCCATTCTTTGCTGTCCAAAGTCGATGCTGGTCACCAAGTGCTAGGGACTTGCATGGCTGCCAGAGAGCCCAGTGTGCTTTTGACCTTGGTTTCTCCAGGCTCAAAAGTTAAAACATCTTCCACCGTCCCTCACTGGACATACCTCTGCCCCTCCTCATGTGTCCCATTGACCCCACCTCGGCCCCTTGAGTTTTCCCACGTACCAGAGTCAAAACTGAGCTTCCCTGCCCAACCCTAGTCCCGGCCAAGGTGACAGACAGTCTGCTGAGTGAGAAATACTGGCAAGGGGGTGCCTGTCTGGTGACTCTATGTGCAGTTCAAAAATGTGATGTCTTTGTCAGGTGAATAGATTACGAGACCCATTTCTCCACAATTCATCAACAGAAACCTGGAGGGCTTATGTTTCCAGACCGGGCAGCATTGTACGTGGTAGCAATTGAGGACAGACAGTACAAGGACTTCAAAATCCACTGTGAGTCACCTTTTGATTCTCTGTTGGGCTTTTTTTTTTTTTTTTTTTTTTTTTTGCGGTACGCGGGCCTCTCACTGTTGTGGCCTCTCCCGTTGCGGAGCACAGGCTCCGGACGCGCAGGCTCAGCGGCCATGGCTCACGGGCCCAGCCGCTCCGCGGCACGTGGGATCTTCCCGGACCAGGGCACGAACCTGTGTCCCCTGCATCGGCAGGCGGACTCTCAACCACTGCACCACCAGGGAAGCCCTGGGCTTTTTAATTTACTTATTTTTGCGCGTTTGGGGTAGACAGTGCTTCAGCGATGAGCAGCTGCTCTCGCGGCCACAGCTGCCGTGCCTCTGGAGTTTACCTGTGACGCTTTCTGGATTCTTCTCTCTGGATGTTTTCCCCTGGTCCCAAGAGTGGGGTTCTACAGAGAGGGAATAAGCAGCGTGGCTGGTGGGAGATAAAGCGGGGAGAGAATGAACGCAGTGCGAATGGAAAATGGACGAAGCAGCAGAAGCCGAGGTTTTGCAGAGCTGGCCGGGGTGCTGGAAGCTGTTAAGGGTCATTTATCCCCAGCGTCCACACAGGGGCAGGGACCACGGGTCTCCAGCCAGGCCAGTCGTTTTGAACCCTGCTTTTGTACCCTTCAAACTTTTCAGCATTATATCGATTCTCCTTCCCATTAAGTAAAAGATGGGGAGAGATGGGGTCTGGCCATGTAGGTGTGGGGGGCAGGCAGGGGACTTATCCGCACCTGTGTTCATTATGCCTCATCAGCTGAAAAAGTGTTGTCTTAGAAAAAAGCCCCCCAAACCCTCCAACGTTTTATCTGGTCCCCAAAGTGTTGTTGTGTTCTATTTCCTTTAAAGGGTAACCATTCTCAGTGACACAAACCTGGTCCTCCACGAGATTAAACGGATTATGTTTTCATAAGGTTTAGAGACAGCCATGTGTCCTCAGTCAGAACTAAAACGACCAAGGGGCAAAGACCCCCCCCACACAAGCATGCGTGCGATGTGACCAGAGCACAAGGAGAAATTCCAAACGGTCTAATGGGCTCTGCAGATCTGGGTTCCAGCCCCTGCGGTGCTAAACCCCCTTGGCAAGACTACCTACAGTGGAGGGGTTCCCAGACGGGACAGATGGGCCTCCTGCCCCCAGAGGCTAGGCCTCCAGAGCTCCACAAAATCTTGTGCCGTCTAATCATTGTTCGTGCTGCTGGCGATACCACAGAATGAGTGCATCTGCGTGTGTGTTCACACTCTTCTGGAAATATAAACTCAGAGCATGAAGTTCAGAGACGGGTTCGGGAGAAGACAGAAACGGGACGATTGTCTGAGGCTCTGTGCCCTATGCCTACAGCCCTTCTGGCATCATTTCCGACAGTCGATAAACAATGAGAGGTAGGGGGGCTGAGGTTAGATGATCCTGCTCTGAAGTTGGCCAGCCCTGGCTTCACATCCTATGGGTGACTGTGAGCAAATTACCTAACATCTCTGAGCCTCGGTTGAGATGAAGTCCCCAATCCTATAGACTGGCCATGAGGATTAAGTGAGGTGATATATACTAAGGGACGTGAGAGTCGTTGGTGCTGCGTGCACCAGCCTGGTCTCCGAATGTATCACTAAACCCCTTCCTGCTCATGGCTCTGGCCCCCGAGCCTGACTGCCAAGCTCGTTGGCCTCCAGTGGCTCAGAATCTAGGACAGATGTGCCCTCCTGATAAGTTTCAGAAACAGCTCAACAGGGAATGTTGATCAAATGCATATATAAGTAGGACATGTTTTGCCCTGGAGCTGCGCGGTAATGCTGTTTTTGGAGTTCTTGCCGTAACTGTGTAAATCGTGTTTGGGGGAGAACATTCAGACCCATTCTTTGTTCTCACGTGCACTAAATATTGATTGAGCTCCGACCCTCGGCACAGCTCTTTAAGGAACCTCCTCATGGTTTAAAAGCAAACATACCTCACCCTCCTCCTCGCCTGGATCATAGACCTTGGCTAACGCATCTTGCAGTGAGGACTGGACCTGTCCTGACAGGCGCTGGGGCACTGGCCGCTACTCAGGTGCCAGCCCAGGACTGGAGACCGTGGGGTGGAGTCTTGTCCTGCCCATTGCAATGTTCATACCTTCTGAAAAAGAAAAGAAAATGAAAAGTCAGCCCCATTTTTTCTTGTGGAAACTCTGTAGTCTGTCAACACCACTGCCCCCCCAAACCAAAAATCTCACACACCTTTACATTTTATTTAACATATTCTCGTTTTCTATTTAAACGTTGTTGTTTTTTTTTTTTAATGCCCTGCTTCTGTTTTTAGTGAAGGAAGCAAGTCCATTTAGAAATCTGTTTTAAATAAACAGGGATTTTGATTGCTCTCAGGTCTTAATCAAGAGTGAAAGCATAAAGGTTAATGATTGCCAAGGGAACAATTGTAAGCAAATTCCAGTTGGCTCAAGAATCAGCTAAAAAAGAAAAACCTTAAAGTGGGGCAGGAGAGGGAGACAAGCCCAGTCCCTTGCAGAAAGGAAATTAAGAAAACAATTTCTCCCCTTCCCTCCCCGCTTCTCCTCCCCTTCCCTCCTTTCTCAACCACGTGCAACGCGGGAACACAGGCATGAGTGAAATACAGAGCCTGCCCCCAATTTGCTCACCGACTACTAGAGGACACACAGAAAGAGAGACGTGATTGTCATGTACGAGGCTCACAGTGCATATTTTGTTGAGTGAATGAATGAGAGAATGAATGAAGGACTAGAAATAAACCAGCAGACGGATGTGCAAGGTGGACGGTTTAACCCTGAGAGAGGAGCAATCATTAAATTTTTTCTTTACTCTGGGGATTTCTAGAATCTCAAAATTGGAAGGAAATTTGGTAGATATTCTATTTGATTTTTTTGCCCAGTACATGAATCTAGAACCTGCTGAGGGTCAGAGGATGGGCACCAGCTTCCCCACCGCCGAGAAGGTGACATGGAACCCCTCGTGTAGATGTGGTGGTGCCTTGTAGCTGAAGGGTTGAAGGGCAGAACCTCTTGGAGGGCTCAGACGCTCTCCATGGGTTTCCCTTCCACCACCACCCCGACATCCAGAGTTCCATTTCTAGCCTATTTTACACAAGGAGCTGACTTTGATCTGAGAGCCTGAAGTGTATTAAACTATTACGCGCACTTTCCTTTCTGACTAGAGGAGAAGCTGTAAGTGGCTCCTGGTAGCACTTGCTCTGATTTTCTCGGAGGCAGAGTCCCATTTGCCCTAGCAGGGAAGCTCCAATTACTCGGGCCAGGGAAGGGAGGGATTGTGTAGCTACAGGTCTCTCCAATGAAGAGTGAAATTTGTTTTCCGGTCTTTCATATTCCTGTCTTTGTTTTCAGTTTTATTATCTCCTCTGATATATCCATTCTGCTCATGAGCCCATTGGAAGAATTCTTCATCTTTGATATTGTGATTTTCACTTCCAGCAGTTCCACTGGCTCTTTTTTATGGTTCCCATCTCACCGATGAAATTCTTCATCTGTTCATGCATGTTTTCTCCATTAGATTCTTTTTCTTTTTTTTAAGTAGGCAGTCTCTCTCTACAGGTTACATTCTTTTTTTAAAATAATTTATTATTTATTTATTTATTGTCTGTGTTGGGTCTTCGTTGCTGTGCACGGGCTTTCTCTAGTTGTGGTGAGCGAGGGCTACTCTTCGTTGCGTGTGCGGGCTTCTCATTGCGGTGGCGTCTCTTGTTGTGGAGCACAGGCTCTAGGTGCGCGGGCTTCAGTAGCTGCAGCACTCGGACTCAGTAGTTGCAGTGCATGGGCTCAGTAGTTGTGGCTCGTGGGCTCAGTAGTTGTGGCTCGTGGGCTCTAGAGCACAGGCTCAGTAGTTGTGGCGCATGGGCTTAGTCGCTCCGTGGCATGTGGGATCTTCCTGCACCTAGGATCAAACCCGTGTCCCCTGCACTGGCAGGCTGATTCTTAACCACTGTGCCACCAGGGAAGTCCCTCCATTAGATTCTTTAAAATATTTATTACGGGTACTTGAACGTCTCTGTTAGATAATCCCAACACCTGATCTCTGAGTCTGTTTCTATTGACTATTTTTTCTTTTGATGATGGGTCATGTTTTTCTTTCTTTTCCATGTGTCTTGTAATTTTTATTAATGCTGGGCCTTGGGAGTAATGCTGGACAGTAGAGACAGATGCATAATTTATGCCCAGAGAAGAGCATACCTTTTCCCCTGCCAGGCCATTAAAGTGGGACTTTTAGTCCATCTGGTCTGTAGTTATGGTGGGTCTGGGCTTTGTTGCTGCTTTAGTTACATTCATTGCACCATAGCATGGTCCTTTTCAAGAGTTTGTTTTAATACAGAAACTAAATTTCACAGGTCCTTCTGATGTTATTTTTTTAATCCCCAGAAAATTAATTACAGTATTTCCTGCTGGCTGGTGACCCTCACCCCCCATTCACTCATTCAATAGACAAGACAGAATTACAACAAAAGATTAATATGCCTGGTGTCTATCCTCTCCCATCCCTGCCTCGCGTAATGTAAATGAATGGTCAGCAGAAAGGAGAGAAAAGTCTAATGTCCTGGGTGATCGGTCATTGAATAACTGGAAGTGGGGCAGTCTGGCTGGGGAGATAAGACACGAGTTAACCCCTAAGAAGATAACTAAAACACGAGGCATTGGGAAGCAGGACAGGCTTAAAAGTTTGGGAATACGTTCCAATTAAAAAAGCGTTGTCTGTGGACCTCCACTGTGCCAGGTGCTCTGCTGTAGGTGCTGAGGGTACAGGAGGAGAGGCCCCATGGTTGAGAGTCGTTGGAGAAGGTGTCACAATGGCCATTGGAGACTTTAAGTCCATGTGAAAGAGACTTCGAAAATTATTGAGCCCAAGGATTTCTAACTGGTTGGAATTACCTATGTAGTTTAAGTCCATTTGAAAGGGACTGGAAGGGACTTCGAAAATTATTTAGGCCCAGGATTTCTAACTGGTTGGAATTGCCTATGTAGACGTGAAAATTCCAGCTCACTGGGGCGCAAATCTGGGGATTCTGATGCAGTAGGTCTGATTGTGGTCCAGGAATCTGTATTGTAAAGAGTGTCCCAGATGATTCCGGAACACAGAACCACGGAACCAAACTCCTCACTTTACAAAACAAGCCAGAGATAAGGGGACCGATCTGCCAAGGTCACACAGTTTGGATGGTGGCAAAGCCAGGGTGCAAACCACATAACGGCGGCAACAATTGTGTATCAAGGGCTTTCTATGGGCCAGGCGCTGTATCATGTACTTTACATATATTATCACATTTAATCCTCCTAACAACTCTATAGAGTAACTAGCATGATCGTCATCTCCATTTTAAAGAAGAAACCAGCTCTTTGGGAGGTTAAATTCTTGCCTGGAGTTGCACAGCAAATAAACAGCAGAGCCCCGATTTGAAGCCCAAAGCCCAGGACTTTAACCATTACCCACATAGACTCTTAGATATCTGCCTAACTTTTTTTTTTTTTTTTTGCGGTACGCGGGCTTCTCACTGTTGTGGCCTCTCCCGTCGCGGAGCACAGGCTCACGGGCCCAGCCATGGCTCACGGGCCCAGCCGCTCTGCGGCACGCGGGATCCCCCCGGACCGGGGCACGAACCCGTGTCCCCTGCATCGGCAGGCGGACTCTCAACCACTGCGCCACCAGGGAAGCCCCCTGCCTGACTTTTTCACTGAACCTTAACTTAAAGCAGGGCTGGGAGAGGGAAAGAGCAGATACGTGGCTGCAGGTCTCTTGAGGAGGGGTTTTAACCAAAGGCAGTGTGTTTTGGTGTGCATGTTCTATCTGGGTGAGCAGGGACGGCTATTCCCAGATTCTAGAAGGAGGTCTTCTCTGAAGCGTGTGCTGCTGACACACTTCCCCAAACATAGGTAGGTTCAGTTGGGACTTCGGCACCAGCCTCGTGTGTGTAATGGGATCTGACTGGCATCTTATCCTCAAGCCAGAATTTCACAAGTGCTCCCCCTCTGGGAGATGCTTATTTTCTCGGCCTCTTCTCCCCGAGGAAGGGCTTTGCGTGCCCTTGAAAGGAATCTGAGTAAAAGGGGCAGAGCTTTCCCTGACCATTCACACCTCCCTCCTCCCACCCCCCTCTCCTAAACACATGCAGGCTCATGAGTTCCCTAAGGTACCATTTGTTTGGTGAACATTTAAAAAAAAAAATCCTGTAAGATTTTAGAGAAAAGCGTCTCTATTGCAGTGTATTTCTAAACCCCTCCGAATAAACAGACAAGTGAGATTTCAGCTGGCCAGTAACTGAAGACTCCGCTAAGGCACCCTCTGCGCTGTGGGGAGAGCAAATGGCATTCCTGGTTGCTCTCACGACTGAGTCAGTGCAGCTGAAGGATTGGGACCCAAGCTGGGTTTGAGCCCCAGCTCCACGGTTCCCCTGCTGTGGGATATTGGACCAGATACTGCATGTGAGCCGGATGCCAGCTTCTGCAAGCCCCTGTTTTCTCATCTGTCATAAGGAGGTGTCCTCATGGGGTTGATGGGGAGATTCAGTGAAGGGTCTGGCCAGGGCTAGGTGATCAATCAATGATTACCATCATTTAAGGGTGATCTTGGACCATCAGACCTGCATTCATTTACCCTCCAACCCTGCATCCTGAATACGTCCCCTGCTTAAAGCATCTTATGAACAGCCCCAAGGGGCCAAAGAGCACTGTTGGGGTGCTTTGTGCCCCAACGGGGGGATATGTCTTACGAGATGCATCCTTAGAGAGAACATCATGGCGTGTAAGAAAGTTAAGCCCTCTCCTGGACTACCCCTGCCCCTGCCCCTCATTTCTTCAGTTGAGAAAATGGGGGTTCAGAGAGGTTAGGAAATTCGCACAAGGGCCTGGCCAGTAAGTGGTGGTGCTGGCATTCACGCTGCAGCCTGTTTCACCGAAAGCCCGTGTTTCTTTCTGCTGCTTGAGAGGTTCAGCTGGCGGGGATGGGAGGAGGGAAAGAGATGGGCCTCGTAGGTGTGGAGAACGACTGGAACAAAGACTCCGGGGTAGAAATGTGGACGGCAGAGGAGAGAGTTCGTAGGAGACTCTGAGGCTCAGAGAGGGGGCAGGAGAGCAGGTACAGAAGAATCAGGAATGTGGGCTCTAGTCTTGACCCTGTGGGAGTCTGCTGTGTGACCTTGGAGAATTTTCTCAGCCTCTCTGGGCTTCACTTTTCCTAACCCTAAAGTGGGACCTGTACAGATGAGAGGGTGTGAATGAGCGTCTGGCACGTTGCAGAGCTCTCTACCAGGCAAGCGACTCTCCTGCCCTCAGGCAGGGGGACACAAGCTGCCCCCCACCCTCTAGGACTCAGGGGGGTCGGGAGACTTCTGGGGGTCCTGCTGCCACTTCTCGCTCTCTTCCCACAGGGTGGGAGAACGTCTATGGCTTTGACATGACCTGCATCCGGGACGTTGCCATGAAGGAGCCCCTGGTAGACATCGTGGACCCAAAGCAAGTGGTGACCAATGCCTGTTTAATAAAGGTCTGCAGACGCCGCTTGCTCGGGCCTGGGTGTGCGGGAACCTGGCTGTGTCACCTGGACTCTTGGGCCTGAGTAGAGGCCACACCAGCTCCTCCCAAACTGTGAGGCAAGGCCACCCTGGCCAGAGCCTCTGGCAGCCCGTGGTGACCTATCAAAGCCGGCACTGTCACTGAGCAGAGCTGGGGAGAGAGCGCCACTGGACTCCACGTGGCACAGTTGGGGGATGGGGGGTGCATGTCCCTTGGTGAGGGAGGGGTGGGGTGTGAGGGGGGAGGGGTGTCGGGTGGGCTTGTAGGAATATCCGAGGGAGGACACCCTGGAGGCTCAGGTGGGGGGAAGCTCCTGCATTCCGAGGGCGCTGGCCTCTTAGGCAAGAGATCCCACACCTCAGTCTGCCGTGTGAGCAGCTCACGCCCGCACCTCTAAGCACACATCTGACCGGCCGCACGGAGCTCCCTCCTCCTGAGTGCCTTGTTGGTGCGGCCCTCACCTCTTGTCCTCCAAGGCTTTCTTCAGCGCAGACGGAGAACAGCTCGCCAGCACCCTCGGCAGACCAGTCCTTACCCAGTGCATCCTTATCACTAAATATCAGACGTGCCAAACTTGCTGGGGTACAGATAAAAGCCCCCCGAGACCTCCTTCCCTCCCAGCCCACACTCCTCCTACAGGTAACCGCTGTCCACAGGATGAGCTGATCTTTCCAACCCTTTTTCTAAGTATCTGCATTTACAAATGCTAATCTATCCTGTCTAACGATGGAAAACTCCTGCTATTTCACTACTTTTTTTAAAGTCTAGAAAGACATCTGTCTTATAGGCTTCAAGTTAATGTTTTAATCGAAGAATCTGGGTTCACTGTGTCCGTTGTCATCAGCCCTCCCAGCCCCCATCTTGCTGAAGCATACCCTCCCGCCCTGGTCCTGTGCACCTCACTGCTTTTTCGGGAACTCTGGGTGGATGCAACGGGGAAGAGCCCAGGGGTGCGGGGAGGTTTCTGCAAGACTGATGCAAACGACTGCTTTGTCCAGGTGAGAACGGTCCCTTGTCCCTGGTCACAGTCTTCCTGAGAAGAAATGCAAGCCTTGTCACCATGGCATTTCAAAGGGACCTCAGAGGACAAATAAAACTAGATGTACCTTGTACAGGTCCCATCAGATAGACACCGCCTCCCTTTCGGAACATCCTGCCTGAGGATGCTGCTTCTTAACTCGGCCCTTTCTGAGTCCAGGCAGCGTTGATGAGAAGCAAACGTCCTATTTCTTCCCACCGGCCCCTCTGTCCCCGAAGCCTCTCTCTCTGGCATCCCAAACAAGAGCCAGCAAAGTCCACCCCAGATAACTACCCCGTAGTGCAGAGCATGGCTGCCAACACTGTAGTACGAGTGGAGATCACCTGGTGCAACTGCATTTGCCAAAATGACGCATGGCAGCTGTATGGAACCGATAGGCGTCTGCCCATGGTGGCGCGGGGATACGATTCCTTCAATGTGCTTGGGCCCTGGGTCGCTCTCTGCCCCTGCCCTGCAGGTGTGGCCACGGCACTTGTGCACGTCCAAGGCTGGTCCCAGACTGGCCTGCTCTGTCCCCCCCCCCCCCGCCCCTGCCTCCCTCTCCCCCTCCAGCCAGGAACAGGCAAGGGTCTCTCCTTGGTTACACCTGAGTGCAGCCTGGGACTGTGGGTATGGCGGAGCTGGAGCTCTGGGCCCTCTGTGCGTGCCCCCTTTCTTCCTGAGCTCTGAGAAGGGCAAGGACGGCTGTGTTTGCTTCTGCCACCAGGAGAGCCATCCGTCAGCTCTCGCTAACGTGCTCAGTACCGTCTTCCCTGGGAAAACACTCGCCCTTCTTCACACGCTTAATTGCTATTTTCATCGCTATTAACGTTGCGGCTTGTGACACTTTATTATAATTAAGACTCTGTTTTGACCAGACTTCTGATCTGAGACATCCATTTGTAACATGATGTAGTGATGGGGACAGCATCGGCCGGGGACCCTCTGAGTCACCGACGCCTGCGGAGCCCTGCGCCTGGTGGGGCGGCCTGAGGCCGAGCCAGGGGTCTCGCTGGGGTCTCAGAGTTGCTGAGGCGGCTGCTGAAAGAGAAAGCCTTCTGGCAAAGGGATCAGGGCTCTGGGGGCCAGCATAACGTGTCTGCCTCTGGACACGTTGGGCCTGAGAGGAGGGAGGGCCCTGACCAGAGGCCTTTGTGTCTCTGAGGCCGGGTCGCAGCTGACTCACCCACACAGACTGCCTGTCCCCACTCCAGAGGCCAGCAGTCGCCTCCCTGGCGCCCATTCTAACGCAGATCATCCTTTCAGTCTGGACGGTTTTTGTTCCTTCGGAGGCCCCTATTAAGATGCAAATATCCGTAGGACCTAGAGAACGCTGTCAGGGCACTGGTGGCCGACACTGGTTGATGGACGTCTGAGCCCCTATAGAGACGGAATCCCCGACAGATGGGGTGTTTCTGTGTGTGTGTGCACAGGTGCATCGTTGTTCTTGTGCAGGCTGAGTGGTGAAGAAGTGAGGCGAGGACAGAGGAGAAAGGAACCAGGTCCAGATGGGTCCTGGGTCTACTTCCCAGGTCCCCCTCTGAGTCCAGGCCAAGAGGCTTGGGTATTTTTAGGTAAACCGTAGAAAGTCGTGGAAGGCTTTAGATCCAGGGAATGGCACAGTGTGAATGCATCTCAGAGAGATTAGTTGGTTGGTCCGAAGGAGAGGCCTGGGGAGGGGATGGGAAGGAGAGTCCTCAGGCAGGGAGACAGTTTTAGAAGAGTGGCGCATGTCGGGGTTACATCGCTCACTGAGGGCGGACAGACCATAACGTCCAGACCCCGCGTCTAAAGGGCTCCAGTCTAATGGTGGGGACAGGGGCGGAGGTGGTGAGACCCCTGAGAGGAGCCAGAAGCAGGGTGGAAAGACCAGGCGAGGCCCGTGGCAGAGGGCGCCCGAGAGAGAGGGACAGGGACCTTGGAAGGAGCCTGGAGCCTGGCGGGCTGGCCCCAGTGGAGAAGGAGCGGAAACGTCAGTGAACGTAGACAGCGTGAGCCCAGCCTAGGGGACTCTGCCGAAGCCCTTATCAAAATCACGGTTAAGCGCAGCTGCGCTAAGAGTGTTTGGGCTGGAGGGACCCGCAGACACGTGGCCCAGACGGGTGGCAAACGTCATAAGCTGACAGGTACTGGGGCTAAAAAGATTTCCCCACTCTGGGCAACGGCCCAAACTAACAGGGTGACATGTAATGAAGGACCCTCCCCCCCGCACTCGGGTCCCAGAAATAAGGATTATGAGAGGGATGTTGTGGGGAGGGGCTTGGCCGGCTAAAGGCAGCTGGAGCCGGCAGCGTGCGCTTCGAGGTCAGAGGCTGCTAGAAGCGGGTCCCAGATCAGGAGGGTGACGGCGTCGGAAGCCATGACTCAGGAGACGCAGTTTATGCTGGAGGAGAAAAGGTTTAGGGGACCCACGTGAGCACGAGCGGGCGGTGGCTTGTTCCGTGGGTGGAAGTTACAGAGGCTGCTGAGGGCCCTGCTCGCTAGTTTAGAAGCAGGACCTACTGACTGGAGACGTCGGGGAAGGATTGGCTGCCTGATAGGCAGTGAGTGCATCCTCCCAGGGGGAGTGCAGGAGCCCACGGCAGCCACTACCTGGGGATGCTCCCCAGGGCTCTTGCATTCTCGGGGTAAAAGGGGACTGGCTTTCTAACCCCATCGAATTCTGCACGCCTGACCCGGGCTCACAGGGACCTTTAGCCCTGTTCCCGTACTTGAGCTTTGCATGTGAAGTGATGTCACCGACCTCGAGGGCTCCCACGGTCCCCTGCACCTGCAGTCCCACCCTCTTCCCAACCGACAGGGCAGAGGAGGTCACAGCTGCCAGCCCGCACCGTAACAAGGCTCTGGGCTGTCTGGCTGCCTCGACCTCACCTGCGCCTCTGTCCACTGCCCTCCTGTGGAGACAGGACTTGGCTTTGAAGTCCCCAGGATGTTTTGCATCAGTTTTTCCTTTATTCATCCTAGAAACGTGTAGAGATAAAAGTCTCTGTCTCTTCGCTGCTCTTGTTTCCCCACCCGGAGACCCCTCTCTCCTAGTCACTCCCAACATCTTCCATCATCCGGGTCTCAGGGGCACCCCTGGGGACCACTCCAGGCACACAGGTGTCTGTCTGGCCCGTACAGAGCTTTCAGGACGGAGGTCTCTGCCATACAGCCCGGCAGTGGGAGGTTCTTCCTTAGACCTCACTGAAGGCGGCCTGGATGCCTCCTGGGCCTTGGGAGGTCTGCCGTGTCTTGCTGGAGCCGGCCAACGACGGGTCAGCATCTTTCTCGCAGAAAGAGCACCATGTTGCAAACCATTGTTCATTTTACTCCCGCTCCCAGCAAGACTGATGTGCAGCCGCTCCCCAGCTGACGCTGTTAGAACGATGAGTCCCTTGTGTTGTCCATCCCTAGCTGGAACTGAAACGTTCTCACCTCTCATTTCCCCCTTTCATTCGTTTTTAACTGTCCGGGCTTGTGCTGAACGGTCGGCTGACTTCCCCAGGCTCAGTCCGTGGCCGTGCGGGCTCGGTCCTCACTCCTGAGAGAATACTCCGTACCTCGTATTGCTGGGAAGGGAGCAGTCGGCTCTGCCGGAACCTGGGAGGGCTTGACGGGGCACACACTGCTGCCTTGATTCAGTAGGTCTGGGATGCCCTGCCCTCCCCGCCCCACCCCCGGCGATGCCGACGTGCTCCTCCAGGGACCACAGCCTGAGAACAGCTAGATGCACTAGTGATGCCGAGGGGGACTGCTCTGAGGATATCTGGGTTGGGTTTACAGAGGCTCTAATTCATCCTCTTCTCCTCTCCCCTCCCCCGCATCAGCACTCATCCCCAGAAGATTTACCGTCCTGATTCTGTTATCCTCAGGCTCTGACTTAAATCTGCTCGCAGCATTGCCTTAGCCGACTCCACCCTAGAAAGGATGGAGGAGGTCATGGGGAGGGGGGTGGGTGGGCCTGGGAAGTCCCCCCGAGAGCCATGACACCCTGGGGAGTCTGCCATCCATAGTCTCCCTGGGGAATGAAGCTGAGGACGGCCCAGACCCGGTGGAGGCACTGAGCGTCCGCATTCTCTCTTCTCTGGGCTGCAGGAGGTGGACATCTACACGGTGAAGACGGAGGAGCTGTCCTTCACATCCGCCTTCTGCCTGCAGATACAGCGCAATGACTACGTCCACGCCCTGGTCACCTATTTCAATATCGAATTTACCAAGTGCCACAAAAAAATGGGGTTTTCCACAGGTGAGCCTTCTGCTGGCCTTCCAGACCCTCCTGGCCTCGTGCCAAGGCTCTGTGGGAAGTGACCTCCCCGGCCTGGACGTGGGGCAAGGGCCGGGGGCATCAGCCAGGGGCCCTCACTTAGCACCTCCTAAGCCTCTCCAGCTGTGGAGGAATCGCACGTCCCCAGGGTTTTGGATGCCCGATGAGAAGGTAAAAAACTTGTGGCTGGTGTGGCCAGAGCTGAGAGCAAGTGTCGGGTGGGGAGAGGCAGGCGTGGAGGCCACCTTTCAAATGCACGTTTGTTCATTTAGTGTTTCCCGAGCCCCCTCTGTGTGGGTGGAGGATACGGAGACGCCTCATGACAGATTCAGCGTCTGCTTCCCTAGGCTGCAACCTGGCTCTACGTCTCCTTCCTGTCTTCCCAGCTTCTGTCCCTCCCCATTAAGTCCCTGACGTGCTCCAAACTCCTTCAGAGGTGCCTCATTGCCTGTAGCAGATAAGCCCAGATTGCTTAGCCCGGTAAATGGCAGGGGGTTGGTCCCCTGACCGGCCCCATCCCACTTCCCCAGCCTCATCTCTCAGCACCCTTCGCGCTGTGCCGTCCACCCCACCCCTTTGCTGCCGCACACGCAGCCCAGCACACGCTGGCCCTGCAGCTCTCTGCGCCCAGGCATCTTCAGTCCCTCGGCCGTGGCCTCTGCCTGCCCCAGCCCCGCTTCCATCCTCAGGGCAGGAGGGTCTTCTGTCAGATTTGTCTCCTTCCCTCCTGTATTTGTCTGCTGGGGCCACTGTAACCAAGTATTCCTCATGGTTCTGGAGGCCTCTGGAGTTTTCTCCTGAGGCCTCTCTCCTTGGCTTGCCAACGGCCGCCTTCTCGTGGCCGCCTTCCTCTGTGCTCATCCCTGGTGTCTCTGTGAGTGTCCTAATCTCCTTGCTCTACAAGGGCACCAGCCAGATTGGATGAGGGCCCACACTAAGGGCCTCGTTTTAACTAAAGACATTCTCTCTGAATACGTTCATAGTCAGAGATCCTGGGGGTCAGGGCTCCAGCACATGAATTCTGGGGGGAGACGATGCAGCCTCTGGCAACTCCCCCATCCCTCTCCTCCCCTGGCCGCCTCCGGCTCAGGCTGCATCTCTCAGCTCAGGTACTATGATCCCCTCCTTCCCTCCAGGGTCAAGGTTAGGCCTTCTTCCTGGGACTCCCTAACATCCTGTGCTTATGTCTGTCATGGCCATGCTTAAAGTGATACGGGTGCAGTCTAACAAAAAGATAACAAAAGGGTCTAAAAAGGGGCATAAAAAGTTAAGGAAAAAGACCTCTCCCCTATCCATCCCAGTCCCGTGCCTGAAAGGCATATTTGCTCACGACTTATTTCGTAGCCTCCGAAAAATTTCAGTGGTGCACAAGCAACTACATACCTACATACACTTTTTTTCCTTTTTATTTGAAATAATTATAGGCTCACAGGAAGTTGCAAAAATAGTCCATAGATTTCTGTGAATCGTAGACCCAGCTGCCTCCGCTGGTGGCATCTTCCATGACAGGAGTACGACATCCAGCTACTCTTTTCTTGAAAACACAGGTCGGCTCGCACCGTACGCACTGCCCCTGCTCCCTGTCTTTAGTTAACCATGTGTCTTGGAGATGCCGCCAGAGCCGCGCGGAGATATATCCAATCTCTTTTTTTTAAACAACTACCCAGGATTCCAGTGTAGGCTGTGCCACTATTCACTGAACATTTCCATCGTCTTCTGCAGACCTGGGTCTCCCCCAGCTGGGCTCACATCTCATTAATCTCTGCCTTCCTAGCTCCTCCCAGCGGGGTGTGGCTCCGAGATTTCTAAACAAATCTCTGTTCAATGCGTTTATGGAGCTAGGATTCCTGCCCTGAGCATGTGTTCATCCTGACCGCTCATGGGAGGTCTTCCTGGGAATTGGGAGCTTGTCGCCGGGGCTGAGTGTGCACGTGGCAGGGATAGGTGAGTTCTACCAGAATTTGAAGATACGATTATTCACTTCCTGCAGCCATGGTGCCAATGGTCCTCTTTCACATGGTGACAGCGATCCCACTTGATCATGTTGTTTCATCCTTTGTCTGTGTTGCCCAGTTTTCTGACACCTCGTTGATGTATTTTTCATCTATACAGATGAGTGACCCTGGGTCTGTAGATCTGTTTTCTTGTGAATCTCTCTCTCTCTGACTTTGCCAACAGAGTAATTCTGATCTCGTAGAATAAGTTGGGGAGGGTTTCCTCCTCCTTTTCCTGCTGGAAGAGTTTTTGAAGGATCAGTGATATTTCTTTTATAAATGCTTGCTGGAATTCCTTAGTGAAGGCATCTGAGCCTGGAATTTTCTCATGGGAGAGAACGGACAAGAGACTTCACCTGATCCCTCACAGAAGGGCTTCTTCCAGAGTTGGTGTCTCCTGACCATCAGGACTAGGGTCTTCTGGTCTCCATCAGCCAGGCCAGCGCTGGTGCCGCCTCGTCCTGGGGAAGTGACCAGAGAGCCCCGATCCGGGTCACTGTCAGCTGCTACCCTCCCTACGGGAGCAGCAGGCGAGCTTATCCTCTCGGTGGGTGCGCAGGAGCAGCCAGCAGGAGGAAGGGGTATTTTACCTGGACCTTGAAGGATGGGTGAGACTCAGCCTTGCCATGGTGAGGGTTGGGGCAGTGAGGGCTGAGGAGGGGCCCGATCGAGGACGGTGCCTGTGACTGGAGGCCAGGGATGGAGCCACGGTGGCTGGCTCTGCTTCCTCCATCCCTGGGCGATGCCTCCCCCAGGGCCCGCCCTGCCGCAGGTGATGGGAAAGTCAGGGGGCAAGGGCACTCTGGGAAGAGTTCTGTGTCTCTAAAGCCTGGGCTCCAGCCCCGTAGCTCCAGGCTGCGTTTTTCTTTCCCTGAGATGATCTGTTTCCGGCGGATGACAGCGTGGTTTTGGTCCAGCCTGTAGCATCTTTACCATCTTGGCCATCTTCCAGCTGGCATGGCTTTGGCAGTGGGCTTTACTCAGACCCTCTGCACTCTGACCAGCAAGGAAAGAATATTTCTCCTTTGTTTTTAAGGACCTCAGATGCACGGAATTAGATTAATCCGAATTCGTGGTTCATGACGTGCTACCATCATTGGATCACACACAGTTCACTTTTGGCTTATTTTTTAATTAATACAAGGGACACCTGTGAACTTGCCACCTAACTCAGTAACAGATTGTAAATAAAGTGCTATTAATTAGAATGTAATAGTAACTAGAACGCATTATTAACTAGAAGGTAATAATTCTAATTATTATTAGAATGTAAATACATTAGTTAATATGAAGAGATAAACTATTGTTAATTAGAATGTAAATATTAACCAGAAATACATTATGAATAAATATAATATGATTATGCTTATAATTAATACATGCAAGTCAAGTAATTCAGAGTCACATAATAAATCCCTGTGAGCTCACCATCTAACTCAAGGGCTTAAATACTACCAACACCTTTGCGGCTACCTGGATGGTCCCATCTTATCCCCTCCCTCCACATCGCCTCTAAATGAACATTATCCTGAATGTTCAGTTCCTTGTCCCCTGCTATTTTTAAAAAGTTTTATCATGCGTAAGTGTAGGCCTAAACAAGGTATCGTTTGGTCTCAGCTGGCTTTGAACTTCAGGCGAAGTGCAGCCTGCTGTAAGCGGCCCCTCGCCATCGGCCCCCAAGGTTTGCAGCTGCTCCGGGAGACCCACGCGAAGGCGCGTCGCGGCTTGTGCAGCTTCCAAACCGCCCCCGTGAACGGTGCTGGTGTCTGCCTGCTGCGGCTCCGGGCACAAGCACCCAGGGTTCCACGCTGTGCCAGCACAGCTGCCCCGCCCCTTGGACACAGCCTCGGAGGGCGGGGCAGGAAGTGGGAACTGGGCCCCCTGGGGCTCCTGCTGGAAGGGCAGTACCCAGAGTAGAAGCAGGCCTGCGCTAAGTCCTAGTTTTTCCAGGAAGCCCTTCAGGCCGTGGAGGTGCTGTTAAGCGAGCTCCTTTCTGGGCCTTGGGCTCATTAGTGAAATGACACGGTTGGACCTCGACTGCCTGGAAGCCCCTTCCCAGCTTTGCCACCCTGTGACACTGAGCCATTTTCTCAGGTCAGAGAAGCTTCTTCATGCATCGTCTTTAATTCTCCAAAAAGCCTGTGAACCCCCCCGGGAACAGAGTTACAAATTTACAGCTAGAAAAAGTATTAAATTCCAGAAAGAACTACCAGCCACTTAGCCATGGGGAAGAGAAAGAGGAAGCAGGATTCCACGCTCTCTCCAGAAGCACCAGGAAAAATCTTCCTGTGAGAGGCCCCAGACGTTTGCTCCTGCAGCCCCCGTGCACCCCTCCTCCATCCTCGGTCACAGCTCCCACCGGACCTTATGGCCAGCTACCTGAGTGTCTTCTCACTTAGGCTGCAGGATCTCGGGGGGCGAGGCTGTACTGGCTGCTGCTCCCCACGTTTAGGACCACATCAGGCACGTGGCAGGCACCCTGAGTGGATGACTGCTGAATGCGTGAATGATTGAATGAATGCCTGAATGAGTGAATGCACGCGCGAGTGAATGTATGAATGAGTGAATGAATGCCTGAATGAGTGACTGCACGCGCGAGTGAATGTATGAATGAGTGAATGAATGAATGCCTGAATGAGTGAATGCATGCGTGAGTGAATGTATCAATGAGTGAATGTATGAATGAGTGAATGAATGAATGCCTGAATGAGTGAATGCATGCATGAGTGAATGAATGAATGTGTGAATGACGGTACGGTCATAACGAGGAAGCCTGAAAGCCACTTACACTATCTTGAAGGTTGTAGTTGGGGCAGAGCGGGAGGGAAAGGCTTGTCCACTGACCAGAACTCTGGGTGTCGTGGTCCACAGTGATACTGAACGCTCACCCCTGTGCACAGCAACTTTCTGGAGAATCCCTAGAACATTCCAGACCACGACAATGAGGCAGCACCGCTTTACAGGCCAGAGCCATAGTTGATGGATACATGAAATGATATGCCACTTTCCACAATGATTAAATAACCACCTAATGCAATGGCTTAGCAGTACCCTAACCTGGGCCTGCTATGTTACAGATAAGGGGACCGTATAATTCGTCTTTCAAATGAGGACACTTTGAGAGTGAAAGGGAGAGCTACAGATAATTACACCAGGAAAACGGTCCTGGGCACAGCAGGAGGCTGGTCGTCCTCAGTGTATCCTTTCCCCTTCCCATCACCTGTCTTCACAGGGAGGTAAACTTTCTGCAGGTGTAGAAAATGAGCCCCAGGGTCACAGTGCAAATGCACGGCAAAGTGGAGACTGGGCACTGGGCCTGCTGTTGCCTAATTAAGTGTCCCTTCCACTGATACCCACCCAAGAGATGTATTAGATGTAAATGATTGAGTCTGAACGGCAACTGGCTGTGTATCTACAACACCTGGGGGGAGACTGCCCCCATCTCACACCCAGAATTACTGAATTCAGATCTCTAGGACTAGAGTCAAAACATCTGAATTGTCATCCACTTCTCCTGGACACCCTGATGGAGAACCTGCATTGAGAAAACTGCTTTAGCAATGAGTCCGTGGACCCATCGTGGAAATGAGATGTTTGGGGAAGTTCTTAACCTTTTGATGTTGATGTCAAGGGGAAATGTCGCTCTCCTCCAACCCAAGGCTGGTGTCTTTTGGGCGACCAGCATCAGAGGTGGACTTCTGGGCTCGCTGCTGGCGGAGCTGAGCCAGTGAAGTCTCTGGGAGTCTCACAGGCATCTGATTAGGAGGCAGAAGGTAGCTGCCGGAATCTCCTTGCCTGAAGGTCTTTAAGAACAGGAGAGACACCTGTCTGGGTAGGCGTGGGTGGCAGCGGGGGTGACAGTGCTGTCAGTCATACGCTGCCAGCCTCTGCACACCCCGGAGACGAGCTTTTGACAATTCGTTTAGATGTCGTTGGAAGGGAAGGTGCTGGGAGCAGGTGGACTTTGCCTGTGGGCCGCAGTATGCATCGGAGGCCAGGAAGGCTGGGCGTGTTTGGGGATCCAGGATCTGAGCGGCACAGACTCTATGTACATGATCCTCCTTCAAGCCCTTCCGAATCCTCAGGCTGCCTCCCCTCCGCTAGACCCTGAGTCTGCGTCGATTTCCTAAATGCACACACCGAAGGCTACTCGAGTGTCCAAACCACTGACATTTGATCAAGCTGGTTCATTGCAAAGGACACAGACAGACAGACTCTTCACCACCATTAAAATAGATCTTGGGGTTTGAACGATCTTGGTCTGACTGGGCATACGATAGATCCCCAGCCAGGTTGTGTGTGCACTCCTCCGGGCCGGACCGCGGGTGTGCATACGGTCGTGGGGCAGCCCCAATCCTTCCTGTGATTAAAACTCTGCCTTCTAGTGATTCTGAGTGCCTAGCCTTTGTTCTGCCTCCAAAGCCATCTATAAGGCCACATATAAGTCCTTCCATGTGACAGCCTTTGAAGTATTTGAAAGGCACTTACTACATCCTCCCTAAGTCTTCCCACCTTTAGCTCTGGTCCTAAGCAAAGAGGGAATCAGTGTTCATGAGTCCTGCATCCTGGTGGAGGGAGGTAAGAGCCTGAAGGGCAAGAAGAACTGACTGTAAGACGGGTTCTTCTACAACCCTTAGGTTCCAAAGCCGCGGTGTCACCGAACACCTCTGGGTACCTTGAGGCGTCACAACGCGCCCCCTCTGGGGCTTTTTACCATCGTTCATTTATTCGGTACTCACAGACCCAGCAAGGGTGGTGATGGGCTCTGAGGACAGAGCAGTAAGCAGACCCCGGCCCTCATGGAGATTGCAGTCTTGCGGAGGACACAAACACGTAAAAAGAGACAGAGACGGTTATGCAGGGGCATGACAGTCACCGTGGTGACATAAGCCCAGGGTGCCCTTAATCCAGCTGGGTCAGGCAAGGCGTGCCCAAGGATGTGACCTTGAAGAATGAGGAAGGGAGAGGCCGGTGATGAGGGAGGGAAGAGTGTCCCAAGGACGGCTGCTGCTGAGGAAGGGGGCCCATGAGACAGGACCCCTCATCTAGTTGTAGAATTGGTAGTGTGCCCAGTTGTAGAATTGGTAGAGGGATGGGTGGGATTTCGTGGCAAATGCAGGGGAGGGGACGTGCAAGCCTCAGTCAGTGTGGATGACGTGTGAGCTGTGGAGCAGCGTTGGGTCCGTGGAATGAGAATCTTCCCCTATTCCTATTCATCCAGGTAGGAAGGCACGGCTGAAACCCCAGGGCAGGCTGGGCCAAGGGAACTAGGATTGGTTTTAGGACAGAGAGGCAGGCAGGGAAAGCTATGTGTAAGACTGGGGTATCAGCGGAATCGGCGAAACCGGCTTAGCCGTGGCGTTGGCATGAACGGTGTCATTTAAGCGGAGACAGGATGCACCACCCTCCCAATCTCTCCCCTACAACGTCTGAAAGTCTCACTCTGTTGAACTAATGAAAACCAGTAGCATTTTGAGATTCGTTGTTAACGCCGCCCCCGTATGGCTTTGTAATATCAGCTTGTTTCTCTTCTGATCCCCAGCGAAGACCCGCAGTCCCGAGGGGGCGGGGCCTCGACCCCGGGAGGAGTCCCCGGGCTGAGCGCGGCGTCCTGCGGGCTTAGAGCAGGCGCAGGGGCTGGGTGCCTGACCCAGTGAGAGCGCTCGCTGCGGTGTTCAGTGGGTCGTCCGCGCGGGGTCCCGGCCCCTCTGAGACGTCTTCTCTAACTCTTCCTTGTCATCCTTCAGCCCCCGACGCCCCCTACACCCACTGGAAGCAGACTGTCTTCTACTTGGAAGACTACCTCACCGTCCGGAGGGGGGAGGAGATCTACGGGACCATATCCATGAAGCCAAATGCCAAAAACGTGGTGAGTGCCGAGGCATCCTCTGTGAGGCCGGGGTCAGAGTGGAGGAGGGACCCGGGGGCCGGCTTCCAGGGAGCTGCCAGGACCCACTTGCCCCGGGGGGCCTGGCTGCCTTGTGCACAACCGGTGAAGTTACAGGGGAAGCGGTAGGAAGGCGGGTTTGGATGTGATGGCCTCCTTCAAGGACTCCAGCCTGGACCCCTTAAGACTGGGGAACTGGAGCCTTTCTGTAGGACACCCTGGACACCCTCCCAGCCTTGAGGACAGCTTCCCGCCCTCGGTGGGAGGTGTTTTGAGAACAGAGGCTGTGGCCATGGACTTTGCCTCATTTAGGACCAGCTGAGCCAGGAAAGAACAGTGTGTGGTGGCTTGGAAGACCGGGTTCGCCTTCCTCAGGCTGGCCTGGGGGGCTGGAGGCCGTGTGATTCTCTCTGAGCCCCCTGGGGTGCGGGCACGTGCCGGGCAGGCGCCGACGGTGCGCCGAGGCTTCCGCCCTGGGAGACTCAACCGCCCCACTTCTCCCGGGATGAAACCAGAGGGAACACCTCTGTATTCTAACAGGAAGGACTTACTTAGGTTAGAAATCAAAGGCCTCCCCGTGAGGGTAACGAGGCACCGGAAGAGGCTCCCGAGGGCTGTTGGTGGGGAGCGGAGTCCTGAGCTGGAAAACCCTAGCGGCGCACATGCGCCCGGCCCTCTGCCTGCGGGGAGGGGGGCGGTCCCTGCCGCCTTCCGCGCTGATGCCCCGGCTCCTCCTTCTTTGCAGCGAGACCTCGATTTCACAGTAGACTTGGATTTTAAGGGACAGCTGTGCGAAACATCTGTATCTAATTACTACAAAATGCGTTAGCACACGTGGGAGGCTGCAGAGAGCGAGCGAGCACGGAAACTCACCTCCGTCTGAGGCGCCGCCACAAGGGACCCTGTTTGCAGGACTACACGCTCCAAACCGGAGTCTGACACTCTGCCCTTGAGATTGGTAAACTCAGCCGGCCTCCTGAGGCCCCTGCCACTGGACAGAGGGCCTCCAGCTTCTCGGCTCTGCTCTGGGGGCCCTTCTCAGAGGCTCTGTCGTCCCGACAGAGAGCCACGGCCAGCGCGGCAGCCGGGCCCCGATGGAGGAGTCCACGCGTGTCCCCATCGTCCTCCTTAACCGTGACTCTCGGATCTTCAAGTTTTGCATGCTGCAGGCATCTCGGACAGATTGCTTCACTAGACCCTGGAGACTAGCGTCTTTGATAGCATAAGCCAGACGCTGTGCGTGCGGCGGTGCGCGTGCGCATGCGCGGACAGCATACCTATTCGTTCCTTTACCCGGCACGCGGGTATGTGCTTGCATATACAGCCAAGCGGTAGCGTCCGTGTTCATCCAGGGCTGTGTGCGTGTGTGCGTGCGCGTGTGTGCGTAGAATATATATTATCTCAGAGGAGATTCTGTTGCTTTCGAATAGGAATTTGTTTTGTGATTAGTTCTCCCCCTTCCCCACCCCTTCCCCGCTATGAAATGTCCTCTGTACAGCTCCGGTCTCCTTTTGACTAGACTGTGGCTGCGAACCCTGGACATAGGACCATGCACTCCATGGGCGCTCAATAAATGCACATGAGAGCGAAGCGATGGGGCGGCTGTGTTCTCGGCGCTCTGGGCAGGGGGGCGGGAGGAGGTCGGAGGCCACAGTGGAACAGAGGATCCAATCGTGCCGCTCCCAGAAGGAAGGTAGCTCCTTGGAAAAGGGAGCCTTGAAGCTAGGACCAGTCCAAGGGCTTCTCCCTTGTGACCCTCAGGGGTGGGAGGAGAGTCCTGCAGCTGGGGTGGGGGGACATGAGTTAACCTCGAGTGCTCCAGAATGGGAGGCGAGGTGTAGCCCGATGAGAGGCCAAGGTCAGGGCGGGAAAGGCTGGGAGGGTCCAGAGGAAGCAGGAGGTGGTGTGAGCTCACGGTCCTGGGCTGCTAGTGTGAGATGAGGGCAGGGTCTGAGGGCAAGGCCGGTGGAGGCACGGGCCAGGGCGTGGTGGTGGACCGTCTCGTTCCTACTCTCCCTCACCCCGTTACTGGCTGCCTAGGTGGGTGTCTGCCCTGGCCTGCACCCTCCCCATCAATGGGACCGCCCCCCCCCCCCACCGTCTTGAACAGGGCACCCACAGAGCCCAAGTGAAAGAACTTGGGTCCTGGAGGTGACATCCTAGGTTCTACAGAAGCTCCCTTCCCCAGAGTGGTTGCTAAACCTCCAGTTCCCCAAACGATTTCTGCCTCCTCTACCGCTTTCGACTCTGGTCCCATCGTGGAGAGGGCGGAGCCAGAGGGGGGCCTGCCGGGCCAGCAGAGGCCTGGGATTCTTCGAAGGCCCAGAATGTTCCCTTCCTGGGAAGGAGCAGGTGTGAGCTACTGCAGGGGCCTCAGGGAAGTGCCTGGTGACCCCCGATGCCCTCCCGGGTTGGAGAGCCCTGGGCAGGCAGAACTGGTCCTCCAGCAGGGGTGCCTCCTCCCACTGTCTGCAGGTCACACACTGATTGCATTTGCATGCGGCTCTGAGGGACAGGTGTGCCCTGGACCAGGCAGGGCCTCTGGAGTTCCTCACCTGTCCCCGTTCCCCACCTTGCTGCTCCAGCGCTCAGCCGTGGCAGGAATGAGATCTCTGTGGTCGGGACGATAACTTGGTGAAAAGATGGGGCCTCACCCACGGGCAGGGACCAGACCGAGCTGCCTTGAGGATTCAGTTGCCGAGGAGGCTGAGGGCTGCCCCTCTGGTGTGGGAAGGAGCGAGCCAGGCTGGCCTGTGCGTGGGTGTCCTGGGAATGGCAGTGCCCAGGAAAATGACAACGGACTCCAGTGGCAGCGGCCCCTGCCCTTTCATTGTCCTCTGGCATCTGTGTACGTGTTGGCTTCCCCGAAGCCCTGGGAGTTGGGCACGGAGGCCCTACCCACAATGGTAGCTGAGCCTCTGGGCCCCGGGGTGGGGAGGAGTGGGGTCCTGGGGGAGCTGTGCCCCCATCTCCACACCTGCTCACGTGTCCTCTGCTGCCCTGCTCAGTCCTCTGCACCCCCGGCTGGGGAGGCCTCTCTTTGTAGCTAGAGACAAACAACAGTGCAAATCGTGGAATGCTTTTGTCCACATGTTTTGCACAAGAAAAATAGAGAAACTTAATCGGGGAGAACAATGAGTGTGTTAAAAGAAGGAAGGGGGTTGAGGAAGGACGGGGGGTCCCCCAGAGGGCACGCGAGGGGAACCCCTTAGTGGGAGTCGGGGAGCCCCTGGATTCTGCCCATCCCTGGGCAGGGAGCCCATCCGGCTTTGGAGAATTCCATCCATGGTCTACAGGGCCAAATCCCACATGGCCACCAGGAGCCAGCAAGGTTGATGACCTTCCGGGAGCTCTGGGCATTTGGAAGCTGCAGGCGTTCCTGACACCCCTGGGGGCCGGAAGGGGAGGCCCAGGCTGGGCAAAGGCCCGGCAGTATTGCGGGCCTCTCCAGCCAGAAGACGAGAAGCGGGCAGCCCCGCGGCCTCTCCCGGGCCCCGGGTCTTCAGCACCTGCCACCCTGGCTCCTTGCTCTGCCCCTGGGCTGCAGGAGTGAAGTCGGGAGAGTGTGGAGGGGCACCTCCACCACGGCCCCCTCCCTCCTGCCCGTGGGGGCGCTGCAGGGGGACTGTCATCTCCCCTGATTCAGTGGGAAGTGAGCGGTGTCTGTTCTGAGCACGTTCGCGATGGGATGAGGGCTCAGCTCAACAACAGGGATGCTGCAGAGACCACTTCACATGTGAAAACTGTTTTTCCCTGACTCTGCCTCTTTCTTTTTTCCATCCTTCCTTCCTTGACTGTACCCGACTCAGTAGTGACTTCCTCCGTGTCCCTCTCCTCCCTCTCTGGGGAATTTCTCCCTTCCACCCCACCCCACTTCTCCCCAGGCCTGCAGCCGCGGTGCCCCTTTCGTGGTCTTATTTGGCCTGGATTGTTCATGGGCCCCTCTGCGCTTGCTCTGAGGCCCACTGCAGGCTTGGACTTCCCCGCTGGGCCACAAGCTCCAAGGGCAGAGATCTGCCTCTTTCTGCCGGAGTTTCCCCTGGACAGATGGGGGTGCAGGTGGGAGGAACCAGGCAACAGTGGACCAGCTTGACTCCCGTGGAACGTGCCCTGGAACTGCTCAAGGACCCCCAGGCTCCTGTCCCTGCGATCTCTGCCCCTCGGGGGATGCCCGTCTCCCCTTTGCCAGGCCCTCCCTGGTCCCCCCTCGGCAGCCTTCCTCTCCTCTGGGCACCACACCTGGTACTGCACCGATAAGCCCAGCGTGGTTCCAGGCCTCAGTAACAGAACGAAATTAAGCCAGACCTCTCAGCCCATCCCCGTGCCTCAGGGCGGTCACCTGCTCAAGCGCCTGTCCCTGGCCTACTGGCCAGTTCAGATCCGTGGGCTTCTGCCCTGCCTCGTCTCCCATCTGTAAGTCCCGGGTCCCACACAGGACAGGGGCTCCGTCTTGCTTTCACAGACGCCGCTCCCGACGACTTGGCGGGTCCCCAGCCTGGTTTCCGGAGGCCGCTTCCTAAAGGCAGGCTTTTCTGGATCCCTGCTCCCTCCCTGGCGTCTTGACTGGCACCCCCCTGCATGCCTGGCTTCATGCCTGGAGCACAGCCCCACCTGTGAGGCGTCCTACCTTACACGCCTGGGCGTGTGGAGCCCAGACCCTTGGCCTGTGGTCCTGTGACCGCCGGGAGGAGTCTGGCTTCCTGGGGATGGGAGATCACCTCCCACCTGTCTGACCACGTCGGACGTGCCCGGCTCACGTCCAGAGCCTCCGAGGCCGCTCTGCCCCCATCCTGTTGGAAACAGCCCATGTTCAGCTGAGACTCCGACACGGCCTGCTCAGCGAGCAGAAATGCAGCCAACAAACACGGAGTGGAAACGGCCTGGGCTCCGGGCACTGGTGATAACAGAGCAGAGTCCGCAGCACCGCCCTGCCCTTGGGGCTCCAGGTACGCACTGCAGGCTGGTCAGTCTCTGGGTGGGCGGGGCCTGCGCTTGGCCCAGAACTGAGAAGCGGGGTCCCTCAGCCGTCCTCCCTGACCAGCCCGCCTCTCCCCCGTCCCCTGCAGTCTTGGCCCCCTCAGCAGGGGACACAAGCTGTGTCCAGGTGCGGGGGGGGGGCCTGATCTGCTCTAGAGAGAGGCCCTGCTGAATTGCCCTGCTCTCCGCAAACTGCCCACGGCGGCCCAGCCTGTCACTTTCAGAGAAGGCCCGGAGCCCTTCCTGTACCCTAGCGATAGGTCATCTCTCACCGCAGAAGTGAAAAGGGTCTTTACCAACCTCTAGGCTGTAGCCAATGACTCGGCCTCGAGAGAAGCCAGAGCACACGGGGCAGAGGAACCCCCAGGGCGCTGCGTCAAGGACCCAGGCCCACGCGGTCCCCACCTCCCAAGGGCGCTGCGTCCCCTTTGCCAGGCCCACGCGATCCCCACCTCCCAAGGGCGCTGCGTCAAGGACCCAGGCCCACGCGGTCCCCACCTCCCCAGGGCGCTGCGTCGAGGACCCAGGCCCGCGCGGCCCCCACCTCCCAAGGGCGCTGCGTCGAGGACCCAGGCCCGCGCGGCCCCCACCTCCCAAGGGCGCTGCGTCAAGGACCCAGGCCCGCGCGGTCCCCACCTCCCCAGGGCGCTGCGTCGAGGACCCAGGCCCGCGCGGCCCCCACCTCCCAAGGGCGCTGCGTCGAGGACCCAGGCCCGCGCGGTCCCCACCTCCCCAGGGCGCTGCGTCGAGGACCCAGGCCCGCGCGGCCCCCACCTCCCAAGGGCGCTGCGTCGAGGACCCAGGCCCGCGCGGTCCCCACCTCCGCAGGGCGCTGCGTCGAGGACCCAGGCCCACGCGGCCCCCACCTCCCAAGGGCGCTGCGTTGAGGACCCAGGCCCACATGGCCCCCACCTCCCAAGGGCGCTGCGTCGAGGACCCAGGCCCGCGCGGCCCCCACCTCCCAAGGGCGCTGCGTCGAGGACCCAGGCCCGCGCGGCCCCCATCTGCCCAGGGCGCTGCGTCAAGGACCCAGACCCACGGGGTCCCCACCTCCCCAGGCGAGCGTCCATCCCTGGACGACTCTGCCATGTGACGCAGCTTTGGAGCCAAAGGACCCGCTGGAACCCCGGCGCTGGTGCTTAACTAACCGCGTGAGTCTGGGCCAGGTAAGACTGAGAGGAGGTAACACGGATGAAATGAAAGAACTAGAAAACACGCTTGGAAATGGAAAGTACGATGGAAATTCCACTTATGGTTACTACAGTAATAACATTTCCGCCTGCATCCAGCCCTGTCATTGAGAAGTACGGCCGGGCGCCAGCGCCTGAGGCCCGTGGGCCTCTGACGGCCCTGGAGGAACAGCAGGCACCGCCATGCACGGTCAGCAGCGGGCTAGGCCCTGGGGTTGCAGGCTGAGGCCCCGGGTTCGGGGACGGCCCTGCAGGCGACACACGTGCAGAGTTCTGCCAAAGGCCCTGGGCAGGAGTGGCCTGCTCTGTGGCTTTGCTCGTGAGCTCATTAAAGCCTTCCCACGCGGCTCGCTGAGGTCTTGACGTTTGTCACCCAGCCTTTCGGCAGGCAGCGACCGCCTGGCACCGAGACACACGTGGCCTTCCGTTAGAATGAAAAGCTCCTCAGTTACTGAGATGCCAGAGCCCCACCTGGGGTGCTCTGGGCACGGCCTTCCCTTGTGGCTCTCTCTACCTCATTTGACATCTTGACTGCAGTAACGTCCACAGAAATGCTCCAGAGCTTCTGGCTATACTGAACAGAAAATAACTGGCCAACAGTCCACTGGCATAAATCGTCATTACCGTGACAGAGGCGTGTGCCACGACGGCGCGGTGAGTCGGGAAAAGAACAGAACAGGAGGGTCCTTCTCTGTGCTCAGGGCCAGGAGCGCGTCTCCCAGGAGAACACCTAGGCGGGAAGGAAGGTGTGGTCTAGGAATCCTGTGTGATCACCAAACGTGGAAGACCTACCTGGCAGGGGAAGGAGACACACCCCCACCTGTTACCTGGAGGTGGCTCCCCGCTTAGGCATGGGAGCTGAGCCATCCTCAGCACAGTGGCTCCGGTTCTGGTCCCAGGTGGACCCAGGAGAGCTACGTGAGGAGCCTCTTCCAACTTCCTCATTCCATAAACTTGTCGCGGTCCCTCCTGGGCAGCAGACACTACGCCAGGCACTGGGAATAGAGCAGAGAACAAAGCAGGCGCCAGGAACAGACGCTCCACAAGAGTGAGACGTATTACGAGGGAGCAGAGACTGTTAGGGGATCAAGAGAGCCGCTCTGAAGATATGACGTTAAAGGGAAACTTGACAAAGCAGAAGAGGAGGGGAGAGTAAGGGAGAGAGAGGTAGGGGATGCGTAGGCAGAAACGGCAGGTGCGAAGGACCCGCCCAAAGGAGTCCACACAGGGAGGCACGTGTGAAAAGAAGAGCAGAGAAAAGGAAAAGGCCGGGGCTGGGGGAACGGGGAGAAGGGAGGCCTGGGATGCAGCCGGGGTCCGCGGTCGCGAGCCTGTGGCCGTGTCAAGCAGACTTTTTCCTCGGTCACTGAGAAGACACTGGAGCTTTAAACAGGAAAGTGACGGGACAAGGTTTGCAGGCCACACATGCTCTCCAGCTAATGCACTCAATTTAGCAGTTGCTTCCCCTGGAAAACGGCAATAGACTTAACTTATTGCCTATTTCAGAAAATCAGCCACAGAAAATGTACGTGCAAAGTACACCCGGCAGGACCCCTAGGAGCCCCGGGTGGAGGGTGGAGAGGAGGCTTCTCCAGATGCTGGTGGAAAATGGCTGGAGTTCAGATGGCTGCCTTGTAGGATTGCCTCTCCGCAACAGGGAAGCACAAAGGGACAATCTGTGCAGCTCTGAGATCGTCTGCCTCTTCCTTTCTGGTGTCAGGTCGTACTGTTCTTCCCACAAGGACGGCTCGAGGGATGTAATTGTCCGGGAGGCAGGAGGGCGCGTAGGGTCCGCACCAGGCTGATGTGCGCCGGGATACTTCTGTCTTCCAGCCCCAGGCGGCTGTTTCCGGGGGACCGTGATGCTCTGCATTACTTTCCACTCACAGAGCGTATTCCTGGAGCATCTTTCAGAGTCTCCATGGGTCGTAATGGGTTTCTGATGTTATGACAATTGCTTCCTGGCCACAGTTGGTTAGCTCGGTTGGATGGAGCTTGAAGCCAAAGACACAGGCTTCTCAGGCTCCCGCTCAGCTTCACAGTCACGGATGACACCTTGAACTCCAGCCAGCCTAAACAGACCTGGGGCTGCAGCCTGGCTCCTCCAGCCAATGGCTGAGACCCGCAGCGAGGTACTGGAATTGCTCATGCCTGTGTGAAACCTTCCTCTGTTAGATGGCATCATGATCACACCTCTGTCCCAGACTGTGGCAAGGGTTAGATGAGATAGTACTCGATGGCCGGGAACGCATCCTGCGCAGTGAGACGGTAGCTCCTTGTTCTCAGGACTGAGGGTCCCAGGCAAGAATGTGCAGGTGCCCCTGGGAGGGAGAAGCCCCTCCAGGCAGAGCCTCTGCCCACAATGGGTCAGAGTGCTTGCTTTCTGGGGCCAAGGGGCCAAGGCACAGGATCCACCGTTGCCTGGAAACGATTCGGAAGGAAGCTTGAGGATGCCCGGACTAGAGACGGGGTGGGAAGTCAGAGCAGGGCCCGGCCTTGGGGGACCTCAGGCTGTTAAATGGGACGCACGCCGCCCGCCACGTGGTGCAGAGTTGGAGCCAGAGCGCACACCTGCCTGTGATGGGAGGCTCCCGCGGCGTCGTCGCGGAGGACCCGCGGTCCCCTCGCGTGGGAGGAGCCTGGGCACAGTGGAGTGCACGCTCTGGGCTGGAGGACCGCATTCAAACCCCGATTCTCCCATAACCTCCTGGCTGCGTGACCTGCAGCCTCTCCACCCGTTTTCTCTACCTGCACACTGGAGGTAACCTGTCACCTTCCTCAGAGGACAGTGGTGGAGCTGAGTGGGACCCGTGCCCGGGACAAGGGGAGCTGGCATGGGCTTGCTGTCATGACTGTGTTTGCAGCTGTGGCTCTGACCTGGGTCCAGTTGAGCCCCTCCAGGGCTGGGACACACAGCCCCGCGGAGCCCCGCCTGGCTCCCTGCATCTCTGGGCGGATGTGTGCCCAGGCGTGGTACCCTGCTGTACTGTCAGCGTCTGTTCTCGTGCCTCCCTCGATGGTGATCTCCTGGAGGGCGGGTTTGCATCTCACTTGTGTCGAGCACAGACCCCGCCCATCATAGGTCTTCTGGGTGCTGGGGAATATTTGCCGAATGGGCCGAGGACGGCTTCTGACCGCGACGCTCCTGCCCTTGAACCTACCTGCCGCGCGGCCTTGAGGTCAGCACCTTCCCTGCTAGGCCTCCGCGTTCGTTCTCACCTATGCAAGGAAGGTGCCAGCCTAGAACCATCTCCAGGCCTCCACCCAGCTGACGAAGCTGTGATTTCCTGCTTCTGCGACTCTATGCCTCTTATTTTGTGACCCTGGACTCAGAGTTTTCCAAGGAGATCCTGCCCCAGACTTTTTAGTGGGGAGAGTAGAACAGCTGCTGGGCCGTCAGGGGTCAGGGCGAGAAATAAAGCCTCCAGGGGGAAACAAGTTCCCGCCAGGACTGCAGCACGACATCACGGCGACTTTGCCAACATGCAGCAGAGTGGGCGGTAGGGACCAGGCTGCCAGGTCCCTCCGGGCTCTCAGCTCCGTTATGAGTCTGTGACTCTGCTGAGCTGGGACTATCTCTTGGAAAATCATTTTAATAACTGAGCGGAAATGGAATTAAGGATACGGCTGCCAGCTGGCCAGGGCTGGGTGACGCTCACCCAGTGGGGTGTTAATTCAGCTCTGCTAATGTTGCCTATTGATTATCTCTGATTAGATCCCCTTCAAGCATCACTCCTACTGTGCTCCTAACGAGTGGGCCTTTGGAGAGGTGGGCTTCTGCAGAACGGGAGGGGACCAGAGGGGGAAGTAGGACCGGGCCGGCGTCGGGGATCAGGGGAGGCCTGGGGGAGATGACCAGTAGATGCGATCACATCTAAACAGCGACCTGGCCCCGGACTTAAGGTCCTGGGTTGGATGAGTCCCAGCCATGCTCTGGAGGAGTTCCTCATGCTTCCACAGAGAGAAAATGGTCCACAGAGGGTGTCACAGAAGAGACTTGTAAGCTCAAAAGTGCCAGGTACTTGTGGGCTTTCTGTTATTCTCTTCCAGTCCACAGACCACAGCTAGGTTTGTTTACTCACGATGGTGGCGGGAACTATGGCCTGGGGAATTCCAAGCAGTGGCTGATACACAGTTTAATTCTTCTGGCTTGAGGTCTGCAGTGTGTAATCCCTAAGCCCCAACTTCATTCTGAGAAATCCCCTTTGCTAAGGCTCTCTGGATTTAGTTGGAGAAATGTCAAGTAAAAATTCAAATTAAGTTGGAGATTTAATGACTTCAAGTACAGGGCGGGGACGTACTGGGGAGCCTGGACGCACATGGACCCTGGGAAGGCCAAGGCGGACAGCGCGGTGGCTGGTGGACACATGTGGACCCCGGCGAGAGCTGAGCTTGGTTCGTTCTGAGGTTTTCCTTCCTCCCCTCTCCTCACCACACCTGGCCTCCTTCACTGTTGTGTTCCGGGACCAGGGTGACAGATGCTAACTTGTCTTCCGGCCTCCAGTCCTGTCCTCATCCTTCCACTCCACCCTCTTCAAGCACGATGGCAAATCTGAGCGCCGCTCCCCTGCCGAAACCCTCCAGTGGCTCCTTGTCACCGGCGGGTGATATTTAAAACCCCCTTGAAGGCTCAGGGAGGCTCTTGAGCTCCGGCCTCTTCTGCTTATGTCCCCCGCCCCAGAGCCCTCCTCCCTCGCTCTGCTCCAGCCCATGGGACTTGCACCAGCCCTGCTGGACCCCAAACCACTTCCTCTTCCTGACAGCCGGGCTGCTCCCCTCCCACCTTCCCCTTATCCTTCAGTCCTCAGACCCTGATTAAATCCTGTGTTAAAACCCGGCTGCCTCTACCCATCCTCCCCCTGCAAACCCAGGGGCAACTTCGCCCTGCTCACCTCTCCCCTCCGCCAGCATCTGCCCAGAGTCTGTCACTTCCAGCCCTCTCTTTGCTAGTAGCTCCTTCACTGGCTCTGAGCCCCTGGGTAGCGTATTGCTTGGCAGGATGGCATGTATGCAAAGTTTCATGGAAAGTAGTTTAAGCTATTGTCAACTGAAAAAAAAAAAAAAAGCACAACTTAAAAGTTGAGAATTATGTTTTATTCGGCAGACTTACTGAGGACTGAAGCCCGGGAGACAGCCTCTCAGATGGCTCTGAGGGCCCACTCCAAAGAGGTAGGGGAGAAGCTAGGATATATAAGAATTTTTGCAAAACAAACCCCCAAACCAGGAACTGGAACATCAAAAGATTACTGCTAACTCAAAAAAAGAGCAGAAAAAACAAAACCAGACATCTCAAGTTAATGAACTTAGTGCTTTTCTATGTAAGGGAAGAGGCAAGAGTCTGGGCTCATCGAAGTCATTTCTTTGACATGTAAGTTAATTACCTAAGGCCAGTGTCCTGTTTTCCTCCGTCCTGAGATCCCCTCAGTTGGGCTGCAGTGGCTGATAGCTTTATGGCCGCCACATCCTTTGTTCACTGAGATGGCAGGTGACATTCTTTGTATACGCCATCATGGTAGTGAGACAGGCTGGGACCTGGGACCCTTTGCTGGGACCTGGGACCCTCTGCTGCAATGCTTGCACCTGGACATATCTCTCCTTAAGCAACAAAATACAAAGAAACTGCACGGGACTAAAAATAACCAGTGCATGCTCAGTTGGGGCAAATTCTGGACCAAAAGATACAAAGAGACAAAAAAACCCGCCACTTTTGAAGAGTCTGGAGCAAAAGCAGGGTACTGCGCGTGCCCCCTGCACACAACACCACCTAAGGAGTGGGCGAAACACCTAAGCCACCCCTCTGGCCTGACCCCTGGACACACCCCTACCCTCATCCCATATGGGAAACAGGCTTGCCCCCCATCGGGGACACAGCAAGCAAGGGAACCTGCCGTTTGTTCTCACTCCCCCCTGCTTCAGCAGGGGCCCCAATAAAGCCTTGCCTGAATTTCCTGTCTGGCCTCTGGTCAACTTCGATTGATTAAGGAGGCCAAGAACCCTGGTCGGTAATAGTCGGACGATTGGGAAGGGAGTCAGGGATGAAATTGGAATAGGTGGAGTGTGTGGATTCGTGCGTTTGTGTGTGTGTGCACGCGCGCTCGCGTATGTGCTATAGACCAACAGACACAGGATGATGGGGTGCAGCACCTGAGTCCCAACTCTTCCCCTGAGTGTAGGGATCACCCACACTGACCACTGTCCAGGCCTGGTAATGAGAGGGTCTGCAGTACTGGGGAGGTCTCAGAACCCTGTTAGGCCATCTGCTTCGCTCATGACCAGCTGTGTGGACAGAGGTAAACCTTTGAAATGCCCTTAAGGATCCAGACAGAGGGAAGATTGTGGGTGGAGACAGAGGTGAGAGAGCAGATCTGAGGAGGAGTTCACACACAGGTGGGTTTTTCACTTTCTACTACTCCATGCCATTGTTAATATTGGTAATAGTAAACAATTTTTTAAAAGGTCTTTTAACTTCTAATTAAATAAGGATTTCTTGTGGGGGGAGTCCAATGATACAAGGATTGGTATTATTTTTTTTCTTGGTACTTACCAACCAAGTGAGTTGAAAGAAATAATCCACCAATGTATTATCAGTAAAATAACAACATTAAAGGAACACTTTCAAACACTAAAGAGACACCAAATAATACCCCTCCCCAAAGAAGCACAATATTATTATCTTTTACAAAAATTATTTTAAAATTACTTTTTAAAATAACAAAATAAATAAAACAAGTAAAAGGAGAATAAACAAACAAATAGTAAAAATAAAGAAAAACTCCCCAGGAGATTCAACGGGCATCCAAAGCTGAGAACCTCAAGTTGGAAGCCTCGCCTTCCTCGTGCAACTGGGGTGGAGCGGTAGGTGGGTCGTTTCTGGGAAAGCAGCTCTCCAGATTCTACCACTGTAATCCCTGCAATCCTGGCCGCCTACCTGTAGGTGGAGGACATGCTGCCGGGTCTGCTCATGAAGACTCAAAGCGGTGACGCTCAGAGATTAGAGGGAATATGGCTTAAATTACAGCAGGAGAAAATTGGGTTAGATCAACCGAAGTGGGCCGAGGCTCCAGAATGTCTGGGCACAGACTGTGACGCCTGCGGTGACAGCAGCCTGGGAGGTGCTCACAGGTGGCGTAGCGGGAGCTGTGGGCTCTGGAGAGAGCAAACAGCCTTCCTGGAAAACAGAACGTGGAGAGTTGGGAAGGCTGGCCGTGACCGCCAGGTAAGTGGGCTGCAGTCTCCTCATCTGGGACAGGAGGGGGCTTGGTGAGCCCAGCTCTGGGGTCAGCCTGGCACTGCATTTGCACACAACGGCCAATGCAGATGACCCCCTGGCCAGGCAGGGATTGAGCTGGGAGTGAGGGCGCCCCGCATGCCCGTGGGGTGGTCTCCCTTGTCTCCTATGAGCTGAGGAGGGAACGCAGACCCCAGGGGCGCCCAGCCACCGCTCAGGCTGCAGACTTCCATGCCATTGAGAGAAGGGGAGGGGTGGGGAGGGGGAAAATGGGCCTCATGAATGAAAACTGCTCTGGGAGGGCGCAGGAGACGGGGAGGAGGGAAAGAGGGCGGGGCTGGCACAGAGGAAGGAAAACGCAGCCTCATCTGCTTGTTTGTGTTTCTTATATTCAAGATGCTGACTTCTAGCATATTTTTAAATCCATCAGACGTGAAAGGCTGACTTAAATAGATCTGCAGTATGAAGCTGGTAATTTCGCTTGCCACGGTGGAGGAGCTGGCAGGACGCTGGCGAGGATCCAGCGCCTCTCCCTGCGCCAGGGAAGCTGTAGGAACACGGCTGGCTCTCTGTGGTGCTTTTAGGCAGGTGCTTTCCCTGCTGACTGGGGGAGGGCAACACAGGCTGCGGGGGAGGGGAGGGGGTAGTGGGAAACTGAACTCGAGATGTGAACTGGCCCAACATTCTCCTGGGCCAGGGGAGCCTCCTGGTTTAACCCATCCTGGCCCCCTGTCACATACTTATACTACATACTCTCACTTCGACCTCAGCTCAGAAGAATCCTAGACTCTTGGGGTCAGTGGGCTGGAGGTGAGGGCCTGGCAGCTCATGGTATGTAATTTCTCACCTGCATTCCTTAAAGCAGAACCTCAACATCTGCTTGAATGCCTCTAGTGTCGGAGAGCTCGGTACCTCACGAGGCAGCCTGCTCCTTTGCTAGACGGCAGTCACTGGGTAAACTTCCCTGGGATGACGTGAAAGCCCCGTCCTCTGCGTTGATTAGTCCTAATCTTGTCCTCTTGGCATGATGCCAAAGTCAGCCCCTTACCCCTGAAGACGGTACTCAGCTCCCTCCCCCAGTCCAGTGCTTCTGTACCAGTGCCTAGTCTCCTTCCCATAAACTTACCCCATAAATCTCTGCAAAACCAAAACATTTCTGGGTGCTAACTTAATGTATTTCCTGTTGTAGGAATGCATATTTTCCAATGCAACAAAATTCCAGGAACGACAAAAGACTCTGTCATTCAATTTTGTTGTCATCCAGCCCACTCTGGCCCCTACTCTGGGGCCAGGCTATGCTTACCGTTGGCCTTCGGTGTATGGAGGTCCCCTCATCCCCAGGAGCTTGTCTCCAGGGAGAGGCGCCAAACTCCTAAAGAGACGGGTGTGCACAGGTGCGCAGGGGCAGCAAGGCCGGCAGAGTGGGCTGGGGGAGTTCACTCGGGGCCCTGCAGGGAGGGGAGCCTGGGGTCGTTGTCCCGGTGTTGTTTTTTTTTTTGGCGGTACGCGGGCCTCTCACTGTTGTGGCCTCTCCCGTTGCGGAGCACAGGCTCCGGACGCGCAGGCTCAGCGGCCATGGCTCACGGGCCCAGCCGCTCCGCGGCATGTGGGATCCTCCCGGACCGGGGCATGAACCCGTGTCCCCTGCATCGGCAGGCGGACTCTCAGCCACTGCGCCACCAGGGAAGCCCGTTTTTATGATGCGTCAATGTATAGTTGTGGGTTTCCAGGTGTTTCCTCCCCTCGGCGCCCTGAAGCTCAAGGGCTGTCAGCAAGCTGGTCTTCCTTTCCCGCTCCCTCATCTCCTGACACAGCCCAACACAAACATCGGGTGTTTTAGTGCCTCCGTGGTGGCACTGAAGAGGATCCGTCCTTTACTCATTCATGGAACATAAACGTTTGTGAAAGAGCTTGTTCAAGAAATGCATTGTGGGAAAATAGACACAGCATACAGTGACAATTTGAACCATTTTCAAATGTACAATTCAGAGACATTAAGTACAGTCACAACCGTGTGTGCAGCCGTCACTCACTGCCCCCCAAGGCCAGAACTTATGCCTCATCACAAAGTGAAAGTGTTTCATAAACCGTGAGGGTAGAGATGGTTCGATTAGGAGTGTGGTAGCCAAAGTCTTAAATCTGCCCATCCACCCTTCCGGTGTCTGTTACGTGCCAGGCCCTAGTAAATACAAAAGTGAACGAGACCTGAACCCTGCCAGGGGGAGCCTGGAGCCTGGATGCTGGCCCCCCTGTCCACCTTCAACGCAGACGGGGGAGGTACAGAGCGTTCTTAGGCCAAGTGTCTAGCTTGGAGGAATGCAGGCTTTCCTTGTTTTATTAGCCTAGGGAAATGGGAAATGCTCTTGCGTGAGACTCCAGCTGCTCCCAGTGCCAAGACTTGAAGGATTTTCTCTCTTGCCTATTGTGTTTTGCTCTGGTCTCTTCACAGGAGATAGATGTGATAACTAGTTTGCCTAGAGATTTTCAGTTGACTAAGCCCTGTCCCCAGGGTTCTCATTTGACCTACACACGCCTGGTGACAGTAGTCGGGCAGAGAGAACTCTTTTAGAGCCTGGGAAGCTGGGGCTCAGAGAATCAGGCAGGTCCAGGTTCTGCCCAATGCCACAAACTTGTATGTAGGTTCTCACTCTGCACAGGTCTTTAGGGGCTAGAGAAAGCCTTTGGGAGAGGCACCGCCTGGGTGAAGGTGGCTGGTTCCACACCAGGAAAGAAGAGGGCCGGGCAGAAGTATCTTTTAATGCTCAGAGGCACGGAGCCCAAGTCAGATTGAGCTGTCGAGCTGCCAGGGGGAGCCGCGGCGGCTGCAGGGTAATGAGACAGAGGCTTTGATGGGCCTCACACTGTCTGAAAGGCAATCAAACCGCAGCAGCTGGAACGATCCTCAGCGCTTTGTGTTAAAGCCGGAAGCAGCTCCTCATTGGAGCCAGCGGGCAAACCCCATGGGTCTACTAGGCCACAGGGGTCCAGGGGTCCAGCGGAGTGATCCACCGAGTGGTGGGCCTTGCTCTCGACACACGATGCTCTGCTCTTAACTGGACCTTTAGGCAAACACTGCTGGCCAGACACTGTGCCCAAAATGAGGTGACAGAGGTGAATGTTCATCCCTCAGGGGAGCGGTCCGTGGACACTGTGTATAGATAAACCCCACACCCAAACTTTACAGAACAGCCCGGCAACCCATGGACTGCCATGTTGGATCACCCCAACCCTCTGCCCGTGACCTAGCTCTACACCTGCTCGTTGAACCCCACTTCCACAGTCACATGACGCCAACTCATTCTTATGCCCCTTGAGCACCATGTTTCAATTCTTCTTTCTGAGTCAAAAAAGATTCCATCCCCTCTCTCCATGTTCTTTGGGCATTTTTGCTTAGGAGGGCAGTGTTTTTATGTGTAGTATGTATTTTTATAGGTCAGATGGGTGCAGTCATAATCATTGTGATAGCACAGGCCTCACTGGACCTAGGAGTCCTTATTTTGGGGGAGTGGAATCTCCCAGTGCTGTGACAAGGGCCTGCAATGACCACTTCTGGATCAGAGCCCGAGCCCTGATAAAGCCGCAGCCCTTGGAGGGGATCAGTCCCTGGACCTGACCCAGTCCTGCCCAAGGATGATAAATGGCCCAGCCTCACGAGCGCTCCTCAGGCTCCACACTGACCTCAGGTCCTCTGCCACGCACCGTTCGGGTCCTTCCTAAACAGGGCACTTCGATTATGTGCCCTATTTGTGTGAAAGGTAGAGCTATGGTGTTCTTTGTTACTGCTGCTGCTAATTAGCATGTCTATTAATAGAAACATTCATAGTTAGGAAGTGGGGAGGTCTAGAAAGCTCCCTATCCTGCCGACCAGCATCATCCTCACCCCACCAACACACACCCCAGGATAAGGAGGGAGGGAATAACTAACGAGTATGGATTTTGACTGAATTGGTTGGAATTTGTAGAGCCACTTTCTGTTCCCCAGAATGACAGGAGGAGAAATAGCAGGAAACCTAGGGCCAGTCAGCAACAGGACAGCTGAGTCATGGTTTTTGTATGCTTATATACTGTGATTTCATTATTTTGAAGTAATTAAACTGCTTTTTAAATAAGCTTCTGATTTGCAGTCTTCCCACACCTATCCCTTGTGAGTGAAGCTTTGTGGAATGTCTGGATTCCTGGCAGGAGGGGGAACACTGCGTGAGGATTTCTGGCCTCCCTTCACTTCCCCAGGGAACTGGACACCTCCTTGAGCGGCTCATCTTCAGCAGGGCAGCCAAAGGCTCAAGGTGGAGGGGAGGGTTTCTCAGATCTAAACAACTTCTGATTTTAAGGTCCCTCCTCCAATCTAGAAGAGAAGAAAGACTTTGGGGGGGAGGTTTGGGATGGGGCTAAGGAAGGAGACCAGAGTCCTGGCTATGTTGTGTGAAGTGGGAGAAAGAAAGCAGGGATGGCAAGCAGAGCTTCATTTGTGCACAGGGCAGAGGGCTACCAGCGTGAGGTCTTTGAAATTTTAAATCCAGCTATTTAAAATATGTTCAAAGACCTAAAGGAAACCATGTCTGAATAACTAAAGGAAAGTGTGAGAACAATGTCTCACCAAATAGAGAATATCAATAAAGAGACAGAAATTATCAAAAAGAATCAAACAGAAATTGTGGAGTTGATAAGTACAATAATAAAATTCACTAGAAGTACAATGAAAAATTCACTAGAGGGTCCCAACAGCATATCTGAGCAGGCAGAAGAAAGAATTAGTGAGCTTGAAGATAAGGCAATTGAGATTATCCAGTCTGAGGAACACAAATAAAAAAGAAAGAAAGAAAAATGAACAGAGCCTCAGAAACCTGTGGGACACCATCAAGCATGCCAACATATGCACAGTCAGGTTCTATAAGGAAGGAAAAGGGAGAGAGAAACAAAAATAATATTTAAAGAAATAATAACCAACCCCCCCCAAATTTGATGAAAGCCATTAATTTATGCACCCAAGAAGCTCAGTGAACTGCAAGTAGGATAAACTCAAAGGGATCTATTGTTAGACACATAAAAATCAAACCACTGGATGACAAAGACAAAGAACTTTGAAAGCAGCAAGAAAGAAGCAACTCATCGCATACAGAGGATCCTCAATAAGATGAACAGATGATTTCTCATTAGAAACCATGGAGGCCAGAAACAGTGGGATGGTAAAGTCAAAGTACTGACCGGGGCGGGGAAGAAACCCTGTCAGTCAAAAGTTCTATATCTGGTAAAACTATCTTTCAAAACTAAAGGATAAATTAAGACATTTCCAGATAAACAAAATTGAGAGAGTTCGTCTCTAGCAGACCTGCCCTACAAGAAATACTACTGAAATAAAAGGACACTAAATAGCAACTTCAGTCAACATGAAAAAATAAAGAGCACTGGTAAAATTACATAAATAAATTACGATGCTATAAATGTATTTTTTATTTGTAACTCCTTTCTACTGACTTAAAAGACAACTGCATAAAGCAATAAATACAAATCTATGTTGATGGGCATAAAATGTATAAAGATGTAATTTATAATAATAACAGGGAGGGGGGAATGGAAACTATACAGGAACAAATTTTTTATACTATTGGAATTAAGTCATTATTAATCCAAACTGTTGTAAATTGAGATATTAATGGTGACCCCCAGGGCAACCACCAAGAAAACAAATAAATTATACATAGTAAATAAAATTACAAGAGAATTACAGTTGTATAGTAGAAAATAACTAATACAAACAACAAAAGAAGGCAGTAGTGGAGGAATAGAGGAACAAAAAGGACATATGAAATACAGAAAAGAAATAGCAAAGTGGCTGACACAAATCATACTTTACCCATCACATTAAATATAAACAGATTAAACTTTCCAATTAAAAAGCAGAGACTGGAAGAAAAGATTTAAAAACGTGATCCAGCTACATGCTGTCTACAAGAGAACCACTTTAGATTCAAAGGCACAAATCGGTTGAAGGTAAAAGGGTAGAGAAGATATATCATGCGGAAGATGTATCAACCAAAAGAGCTGGAGTGGCTGTACTAACATCAGACAAAATAGACTTTAAGGCAAAAATTGTGACTAAAGACAAAGAAGCACATTTTATGATGATAAAGGGTCAATTCCTCAAGAAGAGATACAATTATAGACATACAAGTGAGTGAAGTAAGTCAGACAGAGAAAGACAAATATCATATAATATCGCTTATATGTGGATTCTGAAAAAAAGAGTACCAATGAACTTACTTACAAAACAGAAATAGAGTTACAGATGTAGAACACAAACTTATGGTTACCAAGGAGTCACAGATGTAGAAAACAAACTTATGGTTACCAAGGGAGGGATAAATCAGGAGACTGGGATTGACATATACACACTACTATATATAAAATAGATAACTACTAAGGACCTACTGTAGAGCACAAGGAACTCACTCAATACTCTGTAAAGACCTATATGGGAAAATAACCTAAAAAAGAGTGGATATATGTATAGGTATAACTGATTCACTTTACTGTATAACAGAAACTAACACAACATTCTAAATCAACTATATACTCCAATAAACATTTTTTTAAAATATATAAGAACTTAGAAACAGAGCCCCAAAGTACATGAAGCAAACTGAGATCTTTAAGAGGATACAGGAGAAGCAGCTCTGTCCTAAATATTTGACCCCCATGACTCATTAGGGTGCTTAATAGTCTAGCACTAAGGATTTACTCCTTTGAGTTAAAGTTTTCTCTCCTTTAAAGTTCTTTGTTAGAGTATCAATATGGCCCTGAACACCACTGGCATTAACACCTTAGCTGAAATTGGTTTAAGACCATTTGGAGCAGTAACCACTCATGACAGAGACAAAGGGTTGAGCCATTTATGATGGAGGATGCAGACGCCGCCTGTGGGCCTGGGGGAGAGAAGGGGGGAGGGGACTCCAAGATTGGGCAGAGGTATGAACACTGGGGAAAGAGTACAGGGCGGGGAGAGTGGGAGAAAGTCGGGGTATCACAGAGGAACAGAAAAGACCCCAGAGGGGCTGTGAGGGGAATAAGTGCGGGACAAGGAGCAAAGCGACAGGGCTGTCGGTGTGGTGATGGAGCTCGCGGGGGCCACTCAGGGTGAAGGCAGCAGCAGACCCGGGAGAAGCCCAAGGAGTCAGAATCGGGGAGCGAGCATGGGGCATCCCTGCGTAAGCACCGGGAACGGGCTGAGTCCGGGAGAACCACGGCAGGGAGGGAGGGTGGTGGGACGTGGGCCCGACTGGAGAACCAGGAAACCCGCAGGACAAAGACGGGCAGGGCCAAGAGGCAGCGCTGGACACAAGCTCAGAAGCCGGGGGAATGGGCTGGACAAGCAGGCGCACAAACGAGGTGGTGTCCGTGCAGTTCCCAGTTATGGGAGGACGCTTAGTGTTAGCTGCTGCTCAACCTGAAACTGAGGCAAGGCAAGGGGTCTGGGCAGAAACTCGACCTTGACCATGACCACAGCCCCTCCTTGTCAGCACCTATGTGTCCTGGGCACTTCACACGCACTGCCTCCCGTGATCCCTAAACATCCCTGTGAGGTAGACATGGAAACCTCCCGTCTACAGACAGACAGGAAACCTGCTTAAGGGACTTGCTCAGGGTCATGCCAGCAGCAAGGGGGTGGAGCTAGGAGGCTTTTCTGACACACGGTGCTAGGCTCTGGGCCGGGCTGGCGGCCACTGGGGTTGCTTCAAAGGAATGGGGAGGGAAGGGGCAGCTGAGACCCAGGGACACAGAACGTCTGAGTCTCTCTGAGGTCCCTCTCTGCCATTTTTTTTTCAGGTGGGGTTGGAGAAGGAAGCAGCAGAGGACTGATGACCCTTCCTGCCCCTCTTTCTGCCTGGATCTTTGCGGGTTCGTGGGGATTTACCGAACATGCCGGAAGGCCAGGCACTAGGGCCAGCCCACCCTGCTCGAAACCCAAGCCAGGGACTACTGTCTGGGTACACAGGCACCTGTGGGCTCAGGGAGCCCCGGCTACCGCCTGCTGGCCCCATGAGTCCCGTTGACAGCTCTGTTTTTTGTCAGAAGTGGGAGAGCTTGTTCACTTTCTCCACGCTGTCCCCTCTCTTCTACCTGCCCTCCACATGCACACACACTGACATTGGAGAGCCACTTCTGGGTGACCCATCCCACTAGTGAGACCATCAGCAGTGCCCTCTCTTAGGGAAAGGAGCTGCCTGTGGGTCCCTTCACACCCGGACTGGGGGCCAGCATAAGTTAGACACAAGCCCTCTGAACAGGAAGAACCTGAAGCGTGAAACAGCCCACCCCTTATTTTACTGATGCGACGGGGGCCCGGGAGGGAGCAGGCTTGCCCAAGGTCCTGGGCACCTCCTGGTGCCCAGTGCTGCTTTTGTCCCCCACCTCTGTGGGCTCCCAGGGGCCTACGAAGGCTGGACGAGAGAGAAAGTCTGCACGCGGCGGCTGCCGCTTGCTTGTGGCCCATGGGTTCTGACCCTGAGGCTGGTTTGGGAAAGAGGCCACAGGAATACCCTTGGGAGCTCTGGCCAGTGGCTTTCCCTCCCGCCCCGCGGTCGGGCTGGCTGTGTGCAGGTGTCTTGAATCACTTTCTTGGAGGCCCGTGGATACTCTCTGCTCCCTTCCTTCCTGCATGCCCCACCGCACATGGACATCACCCGATTTCCTACGGGGGGCCTGGGTCTAGCCCTAGAATGGTCATAGGCAGTGATGTTTATGATCATTGCATTCAAACCCCCAGCCAGGGCAAGAGTGCCCTTGCCAACCCACTGGACACCAGCCAGGGACGCTGGAGCGCTGCCAGGGGTTGGGACCTCACCACCTAGCGCACGGGCCCACACACGGGCCCAGATCAGTCCCCTCCATCCAAGTGCCCTGTGCCGGGGCCCTCACAGGGGTGCCAAGGCCGACAGCTACCCTCTGTTCACGCTCAGACCCCAGCAAAGTGTCAACATCACAGCCACACTTTAAAAAGAAAATAGAGCCTTCTAGAAAAAAGTAACATAAAGTGAAATCAGTAACTGCGGACCTGGTGTTGGGCCCCCCTGCCCGCCTGTCAATCTACCCTGTTAATTCATCATGTACAAATTTTGAAGAGCTATCTTGAGAAACATCTAGAAAATGGCTCTTACATAGCTATATACCCTTATTTGTACCCTCAGGCATGGCCTCTCTGCTCAGCAACAGGTGGCTTTGTCGCCCTGGCTCTCTTTCCGTCTCCTAGTCAAAGTCAAGCAGTTAGAAGCCACTCGCTGACCCCAGGTGCACATTTGTCACCCACGCTCCAGCTTCGCGTCGGGGGTCTGGGTGGGCGGCGGGGAGCAAAGGCTGTGGTTTTTGGAAGGCGCGGCTCCAGAGAACCCAGGGCACAAACACTGGAGGCATGGTGGCTGCTGAGAGAGGAGGGACCCGGGAGCTTGGGAAGGAGCAGGACCAGCGCGGGGAGAGGCTGGGACAGGATGCAGGTGCCCCGGTGTGCTCTTCTCAACACCTGTGGGCATCTCAACGTCCACGAAGCACCTGCCAAGGGTATCCCACTGCCATCCAGAGAACAGGCTCCGAGGCCAGACCAGCTGCCCCAGTGCTGTGGCTTTGGCCTACAGGAAGCAGCAAGTCTGCCTTGCTTAGTTGCCATGGCAACCTCAGTGCTGAGGCTCCTAAGGGCAGGGGGCGAGAAGGGAGGTGGGAAAGGCACGTGGTGGCTTCTCTGGAAAAGCCCATCTGTTGTCTCCCCAGGAAACCAAGCTGGGGGGAGAAACAAGAAAGGAATAGGCAACTGGGTCTAGACAGAGAAGGGGGAGAAAGACCCCAAGAGGCTCCAAGAGCAGCTTTCCTGACGGGATGTGTTTTCCTTCCTTTGGGGGGGGGAACATCGCTGACAAGGATAAAGGTCTGGGTGGGCCCTGGTGAGGGCATCTGTGCAGGAGGCAGGGTAGGCCCTGTGGCCTCAGGCCTGGGTGGGAGTCCTAGGGGACCTGTATCAGCCGCAGCAGGCTTTCTTCTTGGCGGGGCGGTCAATCTGAATGGTGTCCTCCCTCACTGTGTCTTCTTGTTCCTTGAGGATCCTGGGAGAGGGGAAGGTAGAGTGTCAGCAGCAGAGAAGCTGCTAGGCACCTCAGGTTACAGGCCATCTGGGTCATGAGGAGGGACCCACCCTCCCCAGAGCATCAGAGAGTCCTCCAAGTCTCCCCCGGCGAGCACAGGTGCACGACTATAATTTGTAAAGCCAGAGTGTAGTCAATATGCGTCCTTCATAACACCTCCTCCAGGAAGTCTCCCCTGATGCTCTGATAGCATGTGGATCCTTTCTCCATTATAGCCCCATCACTGGGTGTAATGCCCTGCTTCTGTGCTGGCTCCCTCAGCAGAGGGTGAGGCTGATGGCAGAGACTGTATCTTTTGTCTCTGCAGCCTATCACAGTACCCAGCACACAGCAGAGGCTCAGAAATTATATTTATTGGTTATTAACTTTATGGTGGGGCTTCCCGCATGAGCACAGCTCCAGATTAACTATAAGAGGTGAAGGATTAAAAATAGCATTAAGTATCTTATCCCTGCTTTATACCTTCCAAGAGCTTTCACCTGAAGCATGTCTTCTGATTTTCACAACCCTTGAGTGGGCAGGGAAAATACGATGGATGTTCCTATGCTGGGGGCAAAGCTCAGAAAGGCAGGGTGACTTGCCCCGGGAATCAGTGGCAGAGAAAACCCTAGAATTTTCCCCATAGCTCCCTACGTCTTCCATAACCCCAGCGCCTCTCCAGTGCATTGAAGAAGTTGTCCTGAGCTCTTAGTTACTCAAATAAAAATATTTTTTAGATGCCCCAAGGTGAAGGCTGAGCGCAAAATGAGCGCTAGTCAGTATTTGCCGGCTGGATGGATGGACAGATGGATGGAGGGAGGGATGGACAGATGGATGGAGGGGTGGATGGAGGGAGGGGTGGACAGATGGATGGGGGGAGGGATGGACAGATGGATGGAGGGGTGGATGGATAGATGGATGGATGGAGGGAGGGGTGGAGGGACAGATGGATGGAGGGGTGGATGGAGGGAGGGATGGATAGATGGAGGGAGGGGTGGATGGATGCCTAGATGGATGAACGAGTGAATTGCCCAAGGATTGAGATGGGGCTTGTGTGGTTCTGTTTCTTTACCCTCAGTGTAGGCAGAGTGGGGCCGATCTTTTGAGTGCTGTCCTCTCGGGTGCCTCTGTGTCCCCCACCGCAGCCCCTCTCCTTGGGTTCCCCTCCCCCTCCCCCAGGAGCCCACGGTATAACCCAGCTGGCTGCCAACTAATCCCTGCTAAAATAGTAGCCAGCATTGAGGGGCCTCTGATCTGACCCTTCCCAGGAGGATTTGCATTTCAATAGAGGATCCCTGGGAAGAAGGCAGGCTTTACGGCTCAGAAGACTGCAGTTGGGGGGCGGGCGGGGTGACAGGCACCGAGGCTTTCTCTTTGTCACTGTGTTTCGGGGGGCTGTCCCTCACCCCTGGGGTCCCACACAAAGGCCTAGGCCTCCAGCCGCTCTACCCAGATGGCTCAGATGGACAGAGGGACCGGCTGAGTGGTGTCCCTTTACCTGGCCAGATGGAGCACGGACTCTTGGGTGTTGTGACCGGAATAGGCACTGCATTCGTAGAAGATCAGGTTGTGCTCCTGGAATCAGAGAACAGAGGGCATGATGGAGAATATGGGGGGGGGGGGCTGGAGGGAGCCATGGGGGGCATGGGAGAATGCCCCTCTGCACTTACCACACCCTCACTTCCTTGTGTCGTCCCCTCCCCACTCTGTACCAGGTTGATTTCTGTCCCTCCTGCTCCCTGACTGATGCAGGCTCTGGAACTATCTCTCAGGGGAGCCGTAACAACTATAAAACAATAGGACCTACAGTGCTGCCTTCGTGTTTTACACTTTCTGGAATTGCTGTCCGGGATGTACGGGCTCCTTTCTTTTCACACCAGCCTGTGATGCAGGCCGAGACACAGAGGCCAGGGTGGGCAACATCCGTCCCACTTTACAGGCAGGGAAACTGAGGCTCAGGAGGGTACGAATGGCGGGTGGGCCTGTTTGGGTCACAGCGGGGCTCCCAGCAGCCTGCTTTCCCCAGGACACGGGCACAGTTAATTCATACACCAGTTAATTAATACGCCGCTGCCCGCGCCATCCGCACTGGCTTCACAGGACAATTGTCCATCACTTTGCTAGGCAGAAGCTGGACTGTGAGAGTGGAGGTAGGGGTGTCGTGGCCAAGGCCCATCTTATTCCACTTGTCACTCCCATTAATAGGTTTCCTGCTTCCTTAATGACAATGCTAATGGCATCTGGCATGAGCCCTGGAGGCTGACGCCCTGGGGGGACGGGTAGCTGAGTGCAGACACTTCTGTGGTTGCAGATCAGGAGGCCCCGCGAACGCTGGCCCAGCTCCATCCTCTGCCTTCACCTGGTCTGGTCCCTGCACGCCTCGGTTGGGCCCTGACTCCCCTTCCATCTGTGGAAGGTTTAAGGCTCTGTGTGCGTGCGGGCAGCATGCAGGACCTAGAACTGGGAGATGTGATTTGCCTTCCAGCTTCGAGTCCTGACCCCACCCCTGGGGCCGGGTGAGAATTTGAATAAATCACTTAACTTCTCAGAGCCACAGGGTTTTTTTTCCACTAGAAAGGAAGAGAGAAAGAGAGAAAGACAGAAAGACAGAAAGACAGAAAAAGAAAGAAAGAAAGAAAAGAAAAGAAAATGGGATGACAAACTAAAAACACAGGTCTGCACTTCCTTAATCAAAAACCTTGGATCCAGATGCATTTTGGAATCCAGAATTTTTGAGTTTTAGAAAGTGAATACTTGTCTATAATACATATTATATAATAGCCTCTGTGGATCTGGGATAGCAGGCTATAATCAAATATATTAATAATTCTTCAGTGAAATATTTGAATATTTATTCAAAGTGAGGTAAACAAAACCCATAAATAGCCTCACATCGGTTCCGGTCAGGATTTTTCTGCCAAACGCAATGCAAAAACCTCTGTGCTCAGAGCTCCTTGGACTGGGAATTGTGGATGCAGCCCATGGACATGCAGCTGTGGGACTCTCTTCTTCCTTTTTCCCTTGAGTTTCACCACCTGTGCCTGCTTTCCTAGCCTCTGAGGTCCTGAGTCCCTGTCTGGAGCAAAGCACACGGAGAATTATGGAATCCTGGGGCTGGGAAGCCCTGTCTCCCCAGACACACAGTTCCCCAAAAACCACTCTGAAGCAGTACAGGAAGCAAGGAGCGAGCATGGCTTTTGTTGCTGCCTGATTGCCATCACGCCGCGACAGTTCCCTGCTTGGGCAAGAGGGTCGATGCTCATTTTAATGGCTGGCTTTGCAGTGCCCGCCCTGAATTTATCTGGAGTTTGCAGCTTGGACGCTCAGGCTCGGTAGGAAGGATGGATGCTCTAACAGAGCTGCCCAAGGAAGAGCACGCTGCCCGACAGGCAGTGAGTGTTTCATCCCTGAAGGCAACCAAGTAGGGAAACACTGATGATGGGATTCAAGGATCAGCTGGGGGACTGAAATAAGTAACCTCCTACTATCTGAGGATTCATAGTTCTGAGTTCCAAGGAAGAGAATCTGGGAAATTCCCCACACCTGAGTCAAGTTCTCTGCGGAAACTTCCACGTGCGGCAGCTGGACCAGCCCCACGATGCCAGGACACCACCCAGCCCGCCTGCTGACTTCACAGGGGGCTCCCAGAGAAGGTTCCCACTCCGGCTCTGGGGTGCATGCCCGACTCCCCTTGGGGTCCCTCCCTGTCCAGAGAGACGGGGATGCTCGCCCCTCACCTGGGCCAGCTGCTCTCCTCTGGGGTACATGCCCGACTCCCCTCGGGGTCCCTCCCTGTCCAGACAGACGGGGATGCGCGCCCCTCACCTGGGCCAGCTGCTCTCCCAGGCCCCGCGGCACTTCCCGCTCCTTCTCGTTGTCAACTTTGTTGCCCAGCAGAAGAACGGGAATGCGGTCTCCCACAGCTTCCTGCGGAACAGATAATCCCCCAACTGAGAGAAGCATCCTTAGGGAGAACCGGGAAGGGCAGGTGGAAACACTGGCTGCAAAGACACAAACTAGCTTGCGAACCCACTGCTGCCATGAAGGCTGGTGGTAGCAGAGTCACCCCAAAGCACAGAGGGGACCACCATCTCCCAGAGCCCCAGTTTGCCGGGCTTCTGCAAGGTGCTCAAGGCTGCCTCTGGGTGCCTCCCAGCCCTCTCAGTGCAGGGACCCCCCCCTTTACCCCGCTCCCCATGACCTGGCACTGGGAGCAGGCTAGGGCACAGCTGGCGCTGGTACAATAGGTGTCCGTACGGAGCCCCCGAGGGCGTCCCCAGGTGATCAGACTTGATCGATGTGACCAGAGTGAACAAGAAGTTGCTCAAGGGGCTTTTGAGGAGGCCCAGGGGCTGCACGGTCAGCAGTGTACCTCTGGCGGCCTTGAACTGGGCACGTAGCTCCCGAGGGCTGGGTCCACATCCGAGTCACGGTCTTGGGTCCACAGCACGTGATCCGTGACTGTCATGTGCCTCCCTGGAGGTCACCCCATGGGGACCCCTGTGCTGGGTGCCCTGGCTCTGAAGGAGCCCTGATCGGGAAGAACGGGAGCCACAGCAGTCGCACTTCATGGGCCAGAAGGACAGGTTTATTCCAGGGCTCAACCCTACTTACTCCTCCAGGGGCTGTCCTGTGTCATATCAGCCAGGGGCCTGCACCCCAGGGTGTCTGCACCCAGGGCCCCTGAACCCTAGGGTCTTTGCACCCCAAGGTCCCTGCACCCCAGGGTCCCTGCATCCCAGGGTCCCTACACCCCAGAGTCCCTATATCCCAGGGTCCCTACACACCAGGGTCCCTACATCCCAGGGTCCCTACATCCCAGGGTCCCTACACACCAGGGTCCCTGCACCCCAGGGTCTTTGCACCCCAAGGGCCCAGGACGCATAGCTACTGAGTGAGTCAATATGGTAATGTTCACATTTACGCAGGTTGTTATTTTTGCTTTGTGAGATATTTAATTAGGGGCTTTTAATCATAATTCGGTAATAAACAGTTATTCACTGCAGCTCTGTTTCACTAAGTAGAGAAGGCCGTGGGACACCAGAAGCCTGCCGGTGGCTACTTTCGCCAACAGTTCGTCTGCTTTACCCTAGACCCCATCAAATAAATGTCCATGGTCCATCTGACAGGTCACCTGATTTGGGTTTAAATAGCATCACATTCGAAATGAAGCGTCCGTGGTTCCTCAATCTACACATTCATTTTTTTTTGTTTTTTTTTTTTTGCGGTACGCGGGCCTCTCACTGCCGTGGCCTCTCCCGTTGCGGAGCACAGGCTCCGGACGCGCAGGCTCAGCGGCCGTGGCTCACGCGCCCAGCCGCTCCGCGGCATGTGGGATCTTCCCGGACCGGGGCACGAACCCATGTCCCCTGCATCGGCAGGCGGACTCTCAACCACTGCGCCACCAGGGAAGCCCTACACATTCATTTTTATTGTAGTTCAGTAGTGAAAAGCCTCTCACGTATTAAATGAGAACGTTAAAGCTCAGAGAATCCAGGAGCACCCAGCGAAGTCAGCGCTCTGAGCACCCACCCTTTAGTGCACGGGGCCACCTTTCTCTAATCCTTCGCTCTGAACTACTATTTCCAATGACCTCTCTGCTATTTAGTGTCTCATTAACCGGAACTCTCTAAAGGCAGTGTTTCCACATATTCGTGTTGAGATGGTAATGAACATTCGTGACGATGACTCAGAGGCCCAAGATCTTACAGTGCCCTCAGCAGTAGATTGACTTACGCACATGGTGGTGGATGTGTTGGGTAGACTTGGCCACATTCCAGTTATCTGCAAGTAAGAAACCCACTGATGGCTACGTGCGTGGACCATAAGGCTCCCTCTTAACCGGACTGCGGGTACTGGGAATACCCTGCTCCCCACCTGTGCTGTGCCGCAGAAACTTGCGTGAAGAGTTTTTCATAGAAAAGGAAGAAAAGGGGAAGAATCAGGAATGTGGGCCAGAAGACTTGCTATTTGCAGCACACGCGCGAGAGAGATATTTGTAGATTGATGTGTGAGGAATGACTAAGGCTGGTGGGATTTCTTGACATGGAAATGCTCTGAAAATAAGAGCATCAGACTTGAAATCCCAGGGTGGGATTCTAGCCTGGAACCTGGTATTACTTGTTACGGGCGATGGCTTGTTCCTCCCTTGTAAAGGGGATGCCAGGTCCTGAACGACCAAATAGGATGAGGTAGGAACAGTCAGCCCAGCATCTGGGCCCCGCACCATGAGCAGCCGGGCTGCCTCTTGGAAAAGGAGAGGCAGTCTTCCTTCCTAAAGTGCTTCCTGGCTAAGAAAATAAAAATAAAAGAGCTTAGAAGGAGCAGGAAAAAAAAGCCCTGGCCCCAGCTGGAGTGGTGGTTTTCTGCCCTTTGCAGTGTTCCCCTCTTATACAGACTCTCTGGACCCCTCGTTTCCCCTCCCAGGGCCCTGGCCTGTGCTGATGTAGGAGAATCAGGCCTATCTCCAAAGACGTGGCAAAAATAAGTGAGAACACACATAAGGCCAGGGCGTGTGCTACCCGTTGCAGGCAGCCAGGCACCCTCACCCCGGCCCCAGGTCGCCCTTCGACACAGGAGGCACTGGGGCTGGGCTGGGGGCTTCATGGTCCTCTCTGACTTGAACCTCGAGACGTGAGCTTTTTGCCTACACTTTACATCATTCACCTACTTAACGAGGGTGTTGGCCTGTCCGCTGCTTGGACAAAGGGGCTCATAATTATCCACCAGATGAAGCCACACTTACTTTTAAAAGTCCAAAGGACACCTCCTTTGGTGACTAAGTCTAAGGCCACCCAATGTCTGTAGACATTTTTTTTTTTGCGGTATGCGGGCCTCTCACTGTTGTGGCCTCTCCCGTTGTGGAGCACAGGCTCCGGACGCGCAGGCTCAGTGGCCATGGCTCACGGGCCCAGCCGCTTCGCGGCATCTGGGATCTTCCCGGACCAAGGCACGAACCCGCGTCCCCTGCATCGGCAGGTGGACTCTCAACCACTGCGCCACCAGGGAAGCCCTGTAGACATTTTTATAGAAGTTGCTGAAGTCCCATGGGCACACCAGGTCAGAGGGACAGGTCTGAGGGCAGCTTCCGGGCTGGGCACAGGCTCTGTGCAGGAGGCCCAGGCTCTGTCTGGCTCTGCCACGTCTCTCCGTGGGACCCACCCGGATCCCTCCTCTCTTCCTTCCCTCTTCCCTGAGCTGTGAGGTGGGCTCCAGAGCTGGTCTGACACACAAGCAAGTCTCTCCACCTTCCACCACTTCAGTTACCTTTCTCTGAACTTGAACTTCGTGGAAGACAGACTTGCTGAAATGCAAAAGATTCCCCGTCTCTGACTTTCGCTTACAGAAGCTGTCAACTCAGAGCAAGGGCTGGCTTTCAGCTCAGGACGTGCAGCTGTTGCATTTGGTTGGTTGCTGTGTGCGCGTGTGTGCGTGTGTGTGCGCGTGTGCCTGTGCGCGTGTGCGCGTGCGTGCGTGTGCGTGTGTGTTAATATCTATTTGCTAGGAGGCAAGAAAAAGCACTTAGTGCTGCTATTTCTCCAGAGGCAGAACAAAAAAATTTCTCAGCACATTAAAGCATGCATTTATGCTCAGAAGAAAATGACTGCAAAATTATATATTGGGGGTTTCCATATTTATCCGCCCCCCCGGACGATGAGTCAAAACAAGGTTTATTTGCGTAGTTCGTTCTCAACCGCCAGCACTTTGAGCTCAGCTCGGAACGTGGGGAAAAGGAAAATCAAACCGCTGTTTTTTGCCGTGTGCTGTACGTTGTCACCGGTGGCAAAGATCACAGAGTGAGAGCCAGTCAGCCGTCCAGGAAGGGAGAGGAAAGCTGCAGAGCTATAAAACAAGAGGCTGCGTGAGATTCATCTCCATGGTTTTTTCTGGCTCAGAGGCACTGGTCCTGCTGGTTGATGACTTGGGTCAGATGCCACTTCCTTGATGTACAGGCCTAACAGGACAGTGCTCCTGGGGACGACAGAAAGATCCAGACGAGAAGCCAGGACTACAGACAGTGCGGACCAAACATCTGGATTCGGGAGGAATACCAGCCCATCGGGCTTGTACCATATCCTATCTTCTCTACCTGACACAGGCCCCAAAGTCTTCAGATGTCCAGGGTGCCTCACGGTCTAAACATGGGGCCCTTAGTTTCTCCTCTAGATTGGACTGGGTAAACCAGCACCACGCAGCCGAGATGTGGTGGTCAGGAGAGTGGGGGATGCTGAGTCGGTAGGAAGGTCTAACTGCTTCGATTCCCTGGACGTGCACAGGAAAGCTAAATGGCGGGAGAATCAGCACAGAGCGTGTGTGGGCCCCGCTTGGGTCTTTCCTGCAGGAGACCTGCGGGCCAGGTAAAGGTGCTGAGGTGGGAGAGGAGGGGCTGTGGGGCAGGACACCTCATAAGGCAGAGCAGTCGCCCCTTCTCTTGTGCCCAAGGCATTCGGTTCCCTCTGGGCTGGCAGGGTTCTCCCATCCACACACACACCTGCTCCATCCCGGCCCCCCAGAGAGTCAGGTGCCAGACCCTATAGAGCGTGGGGGCCAGGAGAAACCTTCCAGACCCTCTGGTCCACCCCTTCGTGGAGTGACTGGCCCACGTTTCACGGCCAGGTGGTGGCTGGGCTGGGACGATGAGAATATCCTTTGCAGGGAACTCCACGCCTCCCCAGCCGCTGTTCCTGCCCGTCGCAATCTGGGAGTCAGTCTTTGCCGTGTATAATCCGTGGCAATGTCAGCCCTTTCCTTGGGTACGGCTTTTCAGGTTGATGGGGGAAGGGGCGCTGGGAACAGCTGGCCGCGATTCACTTAATAATAAGGCTTCTGAACCCAAAGCCTGTCATTAAAGCTCCCCCTCCACCCTCCCTTCTCCTGGCAAGGGGCTGGCGAAGCGCTGGGGGTGCTACGGAAATTCAAGGTGCGCCACAAACATCAAGGGCCGATTATTTTCAGTTCCCCTCCGATCCAATTAGGTGTGAAGTTTTAATCTATCACCTGACGTCTCTGATGGCTGGTTGCCAAGGCGGAACGACTCAGCTTTTCAAGAATCTTGAGAACAACTGCATTTATGACGCCACGGGTCCATATCCTCAACACACAACCCCACCTGACACAGCCTCCAGCACCTGCTCGCAGAACCCTGGGGCCGCTGCACCGGTGCATCACACTGAGTCCTCCAGAGCGCGTGGCGCGGGCTGGGCACGTGGGTCGTGCCCTGCAAATTCTTGCTGAAGGAACACAAACATCTTTGAAAAGGATTTAGAATCTTGCTTCTCAAAGTGTGGTCCCTGGACCAGCAGCGCTGGCTTGTTGGAACTTGTTAGAAATGCAGCATCTTGTTAGAAATGCAGCATCTTGTTAGAAATGCAGCATCTCAGGCCCCAGCCCGGGTCTCCAGGAGAGGCTTCATGCATATTAGAGTTTGAGAAGCACTTGTTTAGGCTGGAATCCGTGGTGGCTGAGAAACAAAACCACCTGGGGGACTTTTGCTGTTTTGGGGTTTTTTGTGTTTTGCATTTCCGGGACCTGAATCGTTCTCTTTGGGCCCTGGTGTCTGTTTTGTTCGAAAGCTTCACAAGTGATCCTGATGTCCATCTAAGCTTGGAATCATCATTTAAAATTTACCGGTACCTTCTGCTAAAATTTTAAAGCAGGAAAACGCAAACTACAAAGTGTACAGAGGAGCCCCATCCACATGGGGATAATTCTGAGTTAGCCACAGGTGGATCTGCCATCTCAGCTCAGCTTCCACTGGGGAGTGGCTCTGGCGGGGTGCGTGCCGGAGACGCTTCCCAGCCCTACCCTGGGCAGGAACAGGCCAGCCACGCAGTGCTCGACCCAGCGTTCTGCAGAATGGCCGAGCTCATGCTTCAAGCTGCAACGATGGCCCTCTGACATTTCTTCACCTCCACCACCACCTTCCAATTCAACCAGACGCTCCACTTCCTGGCTAGATCCCGGGCTCTCTGCAAAACAGGGGCCTTAGAAACTACAGCCCCCTACTAATGGCAGAAGGTGTAGTTCTGTAAGTTTCTCTCCATCCATCCCTACTAATCCCAGACTATGTGCATTGCCTCTTCCCAGCTCTAGTATACGGTTGTCCCTCCCTATCTGCAAGGGATTGGTTCCAGGACCCCCGCGGGTGGCAAACTCCACGGACGCTCAAGCCCCTTATGTAAAATGGCGTGGCACGGTCAGCCCCAGCCCGGAACCTGCAGGCCCTGCGTCCTCGGGCTCAGTGCACGTGCATTTACCAAAATTTAGATACGGGGAACGATTAAATGTCTGTGGCTGGGAAAAGAACAGGAGACCTTGACCAGGTCAGGGCCTAAATTTCTTCATCTGGAATGAGATGGCTGTATTATGTCAGTCATTTTCAGAAGGAAACCCTCTTGTCTAACAAAATTGTGGCTGAACTTCCAATAAGCAAAACTGAAAGTCATAGAGGGGTTCTGAGGTGGGGGGAGAAGGCCCAGACCTGTGACCACCACCCTTCCCTGCCTGTCTCTGGCTGTGGGAAAGGTCAGCCTCGTTCCAGGGCTCCAAGGAGGAAAGTTTCAAAACCGCCGGGTTAGGTCATCCCTGAAGTCTCTCCTGGTGCTCAGCTTCCGCGAGGAAGAGAAATCTGCTGGTGCTATCAAAACTCATGTCATAGGGCTTCCCTAGTGGCGCAGTGGTTGAGAGTCCGCCTGCCAATGCAGGGGACACGGGTTCGTGCCCCGGTCTGGGAGGATCCCACATGCCGCGGAGTGGCTGGGCCCGTGAGCCATGGTCGCTGAGCCTGCGCTTCCGGAGCCTGTGCTCCGCAACGGGAGAGGCCACAACAGTGAGAGGCCCGCGTACCGCAAAAAAAACAAAAAAATCATGTCATAAATTACAAAGTTTAAAGAGGGTTCACTTCCAGATCACCCCACCATCTGTCTCCACTCTTAGCTCGGTATAGAGCCATTCACTACATTTCAAAACGTCCATTTTCTCTATTGTGTTTTAGACGCAATAATTTTGAAAAATAATTTGTATCGAGCACATTTCTGAGAAACTCCTGCATCTGGCTTCCATTCCTGCTCCTCATTTTTCTTGGTAACGACAAGGATGTAGATTAACAGGAGAGAAAGGAGCGGCCCATCCAATCCAAACTTCAAGAGAAACAGATTTTGGTGCGAGGAAGCATAAATCTTAGGGTTGAAACAAGTGAAATGAACAGCCCCCGTATCCCGCCTGCACGGTGACACGGCATCCACGCACGCGTCCAACACTTGCCCAGCACTGGGGGACCCAAATACCGGTCACGATGACAAAGATGTGCAGCGGGCAGCAGGGGCCCGGGCTGGCAGCTGCGTCCTGGATAGCAGTGTGGCAGCCTGACTGATGAGTAGGTAAGGGGCTGGCCAAGGCCTACGGGCTTGAGCAGAGGGTTGAACATAAGCTCCATGGGGAGAGGAACACTGTCTCTTTTATCTGGTGCTGGAATGCCCAGACCCCAGAACAATGCCTGGCAGTGTTTAGAACAAATAAACGAACAAAGCATGGGTCCTGCTGATGGAAGGAGCTGGGACCATTTGACTGTCTGTGAAAGAATCGGGTGGGAGGGGGCCTGTAAAAATAATAAGTGGCTTGGCACACTGCCCTTGGCCTTGAGACATCTGCATTCAGTGGCAGAGGAGGACGTGCAGGTGGTCGGGAAGTAGAAAGCGCTTACAAAGCAGCATATTGCAGGGATAACAGCGAGAGAGCGGAGTCTTACAGAGAATCCAGAATTCAAGGAAGAGCCCCATGTCTCCAGGGCCCGGCCTGAGGTGACTCTGGGGTGAGCCTGGGTCCCACACATTGCAGATCAGCCTCCCCTCCTGCGAAGGGCTGTGACCCAGGCCCCCAAACCGTGAGCACAACGGTCCTGGGCTGGTCACGGCGGGACCCCCTGAAGCTAGAAAAATGCAGGAGAGGCGGTGGTGACTCAGTTTAAATGCCTTGGGAACCCACCCATCCTTGACACTCCGTCCCCTGATCCTACCCCACTTTTCACAATCTTAATGCCACCACTATTGGTTTAATTGGTGTTTGTCCTGTGTCCTTCCCCCAGCCCCCTCCCCCCTTGAGGGCAGGGACCGCACCTCTCGTGTTCACCTTTGGGTCCCCAGTAACCAGCCTGGTGCCGGGCACTTGGGTGGACTGACGCATGGACGCCTGAACCGTTTTTTTCCCGGAGAAGGTGGGGTGTGAGTCAGGTGTCCAGAGAGGGCAGCAGGCCCAGGAAGAGGGGCCGCCCGTAGGCCCCCAGCTCACCTCCACACTGCTCAGCCACGGCCGCACGGCCAGGAAGGACTGCCTGGCTGTGAGATCGTACATGACCACGACGCCGTCGGCCTTGCGGAAGAACTGCTGGGTGATGCAGCGATACCTGCGCAAAGGGCCGGGTCAGGTGTGCGGCCTCCTCTGCCGCCACAGCCCGCCCCCGCGGGGAGAGGAGAGGCGGGGTTTCCCGGGGTGGGGGTGGGGATCCTCACCTCTCCTGCCCCGCCGTGTCCCACAGCTGCAGGGCCACCCGCGAGTCGTCCACACGCACGGTCTTCATGCGGTAATCGATGCCTGTGGGGCGAGCCCAGCATCACGTCCAAGTCCGGAACCCACGCCCCAGCCTGGAATCCCATCAGCCCGAGGGCGCGGCCCTCGCCCTGCAGCTCCTGACAGGTGGTGTGCGCGGGACAGAGCATTGGACCAGGAGGCCTGGGACCTGGCTTCTGGTCCTGTCTCTGCCACTGACCGGCTGTGGGACCTTGACCCAGTCACGGAACCTCTCTGAACCGCAGGCTGCTCCCTGCAGTGTAATCCAGACCCTCTTTAGGGATCGAATGAGATCACATATGGAAAAGCAATCTACCAACGCAAAGAATTATCATTTACTCCCTCCTTGGGAAGATGAAGCGACAGAAAGACTGTCCTCAGATTCCTCCCTCACTCCCTCCCTTTTCTTCTTTCTCCCTAAAATGCTTTTCAAAGTTCCCATAGTACAATCCGAGTATCCCTGGGGGATGGATCGCACTTCCAGACTCCCACTGTGGTGATGCAAAGGTAGGTGGGGAACCAGGGGCGGGAGGGGAGGGCTTGGCAGGTGGAGGGAGGGACAGAAGAGAAGGAAAGCGGTGGGGGCGGGAATCAGAGGCAAAGCCCCCTTAGAGATGGAATCAGAGCTCCTAATCCCAGCCATCAAGCCACTTGCAATCCTCCCTCTGAGGCTGTGACCCTACCTGGAGTCATGGGTCCCAGAGAGAGGATGCAGGCAGGCAGGTCCCACAGCAGCCCTCAGACAGAGGACCTAAATGCAGGTGCTTTGATAACAAACATTCCTCCCTCCTACACCCTGTGAGAATGTTCACAGATGCTCAACCAGGTTTAAAACGTTTTTCCCCCTTAAGGCATCAGATCTTGGAACCAGAGGGCATCCCCTCCCAACCTCTAAAAGGCCCAGCCTCTGGGGTCCTTACTCTGGAGGGCTCAGGTAGGGACAGCAATAGCAGCCTGGCCAGACAGAGACAGACAGACTGACAGACAGACAACCAAGAGGCAGTTGATGGAAAAGGGCATCCCTGCCACGGTCTCCAGGCAAAGACGAGTGTGTGAGGGGCCGGGCAGGGGAGGAGAGATGGGAGGGTCATCCGCTCCTAGAATGTTAGCAGGACTGCAGAGGCCCTGGGCTCACAGAAGAGAGTCGGAGAGAGGATGCGCGTGTCTGGGTGAGGAAAAGAGGGACGTGTCCCATTGGTAGAATGCTTGGCATCCCCGGTTTCCATGTGCCACCTCTCCCTCTTCACCACGCTCCCCTGGGACATCCGTGTGCGGGTTGCTAACTGCACACACACGCACACACACACGTACCCATCCTCACACGTGCACACACGTGCACCCCCCTTCTCCTCCTCAACCATAGAAGGATAAAGAAGCGGGAGCCCAGCCTCGCCCAAGCGGGCCAGCCGCCTCAGTGAGCTGCAAACCCAGTTCTGAGGCTCATTCCTCTTTTCATAGCAGTACCCTGGGCACGGGGTCCCTGGCAGCTCCGTTTCACCTAGAAAGTCCAAGGCTAAATGCTCCCGTCAGAACAGATGGAAACCAAACCCAAGGGTGTTTTCTTAGCTAAAGCGGTAGGGCTTCCCCCACCTGTGCTCTGGGAGGCAGCCGGGGGGCTGCCCACAGCCTGATAACAACCCAGGGGAAAGCCAGCCTCAGTCATCACACCTTCGGGGCCTGATCTGAAGCCCCCGAGGATGAGCCCTCTCTCTGATGGAAAGGCAGGTGGTGGAGGGACGGCTGGGTCCCTCGACCTCACTGGTAATCGCTCTGCTGGTGGACGGGGAGCTTGGCGAGTGTCCGCTGGTCCACGAGGTACCCCTCCCTGCAGCCTCAGACCTGCAGGCCGGGAAGTAGACCAACAAGCCCAAGGGATGCGTGGGGTTTGGGAGGACACGGGGAGTCAGCGTCCAGCAGGCTGCACAGAGTGACGAGGGACCAGAGGCATTTCTGAGACCCGCCCCCCCCGCACCCGTTCCAACGGTCCGGGAGCCCAGACCTCATGTTCCTGCCTCAGTCCTGCCTCTGACCAGCTGTATGACCTGGACGACGTGACTGCCCCCCATCTGGGAGGCTTCGCTTTCCCCATCTGTAAACTGAGGTGTGACGCGGGTGCTGGAGGGGAGTCGGGTGTCCATGGTTTTACGTCCAGCTGTAGCGTTTGGCAAACACGTGGAGGTGACCCCCGACTTGCAACCTCAGTGGTTCCTGAATGAGGACTGGACCTCGGGGGCCCCGTCACCGTGGAGTGTGCTGTGTGTGGGTCAGAGCTGTGGGTGATGGACCCCAGGAAGGGTGTCCTTTCTGGACAGGACAGGTCATTCCAAGCAAGAGGGCTTGGGAGCGGGGAGTGCCAGTGAGCTGTCCCGGAGGGGAAGCTCTCGGGATTTCTCTGCGGAGTCGAGGAGAGGGATGGCAACGGACTGGTGCCCAGGAGAGGGCAGAAGAAACACCTTGGGCCATGGGCCCTGGTTTAAAGCAGGGCCATGAACCAAGGCGGGGCCTCGGGAAGAGCTCTGGACTCAGAGTCCTGGGTCCTAGAGCCTTAGCCTCTAACAGTCAGTCTTCTCATTAACAAAATGAGCTCCAATGTTCTGCAAGAACATTTGACGTCTCCAGGACACCCGCAGGGCCCACCCACCTGCTTTACAAGGGGTCCGCTGGTGCTAAGGTGGGGAAGGCAGGGGCGCCCCAAGACAGACTGCTGCATCATGGAAGCCACTTCACGCACAAGCTGGAGGTCGAGGACGGGTCACGTGCTCCTGAGGGGCCGGGCGATCGCGAAGTCCCTTCGGTGACGGAGGAGAGCGTTAAGGCACCACTGCGCCCCTGTTGGCGCTGTGCTGAGGGTCCAGGGCTGCTGTGCTCGACAGGGGTTGGCCTGCTTGAGCCCCGGGAGCCCAGGACTCGGTGGCTCATCTGTGTCTTTAAAGGGAGCATCTTCCAGGCGGCTGGTGTGACATCAGCGCCCTGACACGTGTGCCGGGGAGGCTAATTCCAGCTGCTACTCTGGCTCGTTTTGCACAGCTCGATGAAGGGCGTCCCAGATTTGGAGACTTTGATATTTTTCCCCTTCCTAAATTGTAGGTGTTTCCATAATTGGCCTCCTGGGGAGTGCGAATTAGTCTGATTTTCTCTTTTTCAGAGCTTTCCATCTCGGGGGCATCAGTTGGAGGTGTAAGCAGACCCCGATTCCCTGATTTTACCAACAGGAGAGGCACCAGGTGCACTGCCAGAGGGCCGCCCCCGGGGGTACAGCATCCCTCCCCTGCCCCCACAGCCTATGCCCGAGCTGTGACCTCAGGTTCTGGGGCCTCCCCATGGAACGCTCCAGGGAGGGCCAGTCCAGCTCTGCAGCCGCTGTTTCCTGTGTCACCACACTCGGCACACGGGGGTCACTCCTAGCCATCCCTTCCAGCCGCACGAGGCCAGGCTCTTTTGAGCCGTCTTCCCATCAGAGTCCCGATTCTTCACCGTGGGATGCACCCAGTCTCTGGGTGGAATGGGGCGCGGGGTGGGGCAGGAGGGGGCTCCGGATTTGGAAACTGCAGTTTGGAAACTTACAGCTCAGCAGTAAGAACAGGGCGCCTACAGTCGTGGGAAGAGACCCATCTGCAGGAAGAAAGTTGGAAGGAACGGCCCGTTCAGGTTATCCTGGAGGAAGAGACCAGACTCTCCCCAGGCAGGCTCTGGGGCAGGAAAGTTTGTCTCGGATTGTCTTGGAGGGCCAGCTTGTGAGACCTCCAGGGGTCAGAGGTGGTCTGGACAGAGCCCTGGGCTTGGAAGCAGTCTTGGCTGGCCCGGTTCAAATCTCTCATTTTTTTCAGGTGAGGAAAGACTGAAGCCGAAAAGGAAACACCTCCTCCCGAGGTCACACAGCTGGCCAGTGGCAGCGCTGAGATGAAGGCCCGGGACCTCCGATGCCCCATGGGACCTTAGCGGCCTCCCCTGCCCGTGCTAGCCTCTGCCCGCCTCCTGTGGCAGAAGCTGGGCTCTGAGCACGCACAGCGCAATATTGTTAGGGAGGCAGTGGGCTGGGACAGCAGAGGTGCACGTGGGGTTGCGGGGGGACCAGTATCAGCACGGCCAGCTGGTGGGAATGAGGACCCGTCTCTGGGCCTCAGCGTCTTGGTCTGTCCATTGGGCTGATAGCAGTGCTTGCCTTTCAGGGTTGTTGGGAAGACTGATGGAAATGATAAATATCAAAACCCACGATAAACATTCAGATCATATCAATGTATTTTTGTTTGGTTTTTTTTTTTTGCGGTACGCGGGCCTCTCACTGTTGTGGCCTCTCCCGTGGCGGAGCACAGGCTCCGGACGCGCAGCCTCAGCGGCCATGGCTCACGGGCCCAGCCGCTCCGCGCCATGTGGGATCTTCCCGGACCGGGGCACGAACCCGTGTCCCCTGCATCGGCAGGCGGACTCTCAGTGTATTTTTAATACAGCTGACTTAGCGTGGTTAAATGGCACATAGGAGGCACCCAAAGGATTCATTTTGTTTTGCTCGAGTGATTCACCTGGGGAGAAACTAAAAGGTCAATGTGCCCTTGCGTCTTCCCACACACTCCAATGCAAGGAGCACCTCTGGGTGAAGCGGCAAAGGCTCCTGTCTAAATACAGAATTACCGAGATAATAATGGAGGCGCATGAAGCCCTGATCAGCTATTAGTAGCTGAGCTTAATGAGCGTCTACAGTGGACTCCAGCTGTTACCCAGCAGGCCCGGGATGCAAGACGAGGAAATTTGATGGGTAAAAGAAGCCCCCAGAGCACTGTCCTCCGTCCTGCCCGTCTATACAAGTGTGTATGCACGCGCGCGCGCACACACACACACACACACACACAGAAAGTGGGGAAGGGATGATTGAAGACAGACAGGCTCAGAGAGGGGACAAAGGGCTGGAAGTCCGTCTCTGCCAACTTCAGAGCCCCTCATCTTGGGCATAGGAACCGTTCGTGGTCCCATAGCCGTGGAGCACCAGGCAGAGGGGGGCCTCGCCTACCAGCCCAGCCCTCAGCCCCTCCTACAGGGCTCCAAGTCCCTCCCTGGGCACCCTTCTCACAGCCGCCCCTTCCCAGAGGTGGGCTGGGGTCCAGCCCAGGGCCGAGAACTCACCCATGGTGGCTGCTGAACCCCGGGAGAACTTGCCGTCGCAGAACCGGCTCAGGAAGGACGTCTTCCCCACGGAGGAATTGCCCACAAACACGACCTTGAAGAGCCGGTCTGGGGTGGACACAGAGCCTTCCTCCTGTGGAAGACAGACAGCAGGGTCAAATGCTGAGACGGCCGCCGGCCACCCCTGCCCCTGACCTGTCCCTGCGGTGTCCAGGGAGGGACCTGCACCAGCACCGGGGAGGCTGCTCGGGCCTCGGAGGCAGGAAGCTCTGGGCTCAGCGCACCAAGGCTCCTTCCAGCTTCAGCAGCGGGAAGAGAGACTTTCATTCCACCACCACTGCTGCCCACGTGCTGCGCCGCAGGCCCTGCGCTGGGCCGGGCATGTGGTGCAGGGAAGGCAGCCACGTGTACACATAGTCACGGCACGATGTTCCGAGTGCCCAGAGCACGGACCAGGAATCAAGGGGCTCGGGGTGCGGGGGGGCTCTGGGCTGGGGCTTAAGGAGGAAGCAGAGATTCTCTGCAGGGGCTGGGTGGGGAGGACAAGGTGGAGTGTTTGAAGGGGAAGGGGAGATATAGAAGATACAGAAGGCTTATCTATAACTCGGGGGCAGAGGCATCCCAGGCTGGGGTCGGGCCTCTCGTTTCTGCCCCGTCACTGAAAGCCTGGACTGGATGGAGGACACGCTCGCCTCCCTGCATGCTGCCCTTCTGTCCCAGCTCACCTTCCATCTAGGGTCCCTGTCTGCCCTGGAAATAAGGCAGGACAGTCTCCACTCAGTAGCTTGGGAAATCCCAAGATGCCAGGCTACGGGAAGAACGTTCCAGAACACAGTCATGGTGGTCCTTCTCCACCCGGCAGCGGGACAGACTGGGAACTGGCCTGCCTGTTACTCTGGCGTGTACGGCCCAGCGGGAAGTGGACTTGCTCCAGGATGCTGGGTGAGTGAGAGGCAGAGTGAGGACCGGCACAGGGCCCTTCCTCCGAATGGTCATTAAGTCCAGAGAGCCGCGTGCTCCCCCAGCACTGCCAGGCCAGATGAGGAGGCTTTGTAGAATCTATTTGGAAGTGGATTTGGGGGGAATTAGCTCCTCTCACCGAGCAAATACTATAGCGGAGTAGCAGCAGATATTAGCAGTACTTGAATTTCAGAGAAAAGCCATTAACAGCCTTTTGGGGAGAAATCAATTCCATGCTGTACTTAGGAGGGAATTCAAGGTCAATTACAGAAACTTAAACCCAACTTAAAAAAAAAAAAAGAGAGAGAGAGAGAAACCCACACTCAGAAACGCTGCCCGGCCCCAGTTTCTTTATTCCTGCATGCACAAGCACCACTCTCTGCCAGGGTTGTGCTCCGTTTGTCCTTTGTTTGGGACCAAAGCTCAGTGCAGCCACTGGCCCACCCCAGGCCCGGGGACGGTGGGAGGAGATGGTCTTGGCTGCAGACGCAGTGGCGGACCTTCTCTGTGCTCCCCTCACCCTGGCCCCTGCCTGCGGCAGGACACTTATTCCGCAGACAGGATATGATCAACCCGGTGATGGTTCGGTTTGGGGAAGGACCCACCTCACAGGAGCAGCGAAGCTGTTCCAGTTCTTGCCCTTAACCTGGGGGACAATCCACCTGCCCGCGAACGACAGTGAGACAACAACATTGTGGGGAGGGGCTGGAGAAAGGCTCCCTCCACTGGCAAGTCAGGGGATCTGTTCTCATTCTCCTTCCCACCACTGTTTTTATTTTTTTAACGCTTTAAAAAATGAAAGTAATACACACTAATTTCTAAAATTAGGAAACTTAGCAGAGAGGAAATGAATGACTATTCATAATTTACCCCCAACCCTGAAATGGTCACTATTCCTATTTGAATACATTTCTTCCAGGTTTTTTTTATATAGATGAATCAATATATGTTTTTTTGAGAGAAATTTGAGATACTATGTATACTTTATTTATATTATTATATATAATATAAATTTATGTATAATTTTCTATTTGTTCCTATGTTATTGAATTATATATAAATATTTCTGAGTCACTGAAGTTTCCCAAAAATGTGATTTTTAATAGCACTATAACATTCTATTAAATTACTATAGTCTCATTTATGTCCCTACTGTTGTTTTTTCAGTTATTTGCTCTTATGCACTTACATTCTTGGATTAAATTTTTGTCTGGTTTTGGTTATTTCCTTAGGAAAGGTTGCTAGAGGTAGGAGGGCTGGTTCAAAGGAGGCGGACTTTTAAAGTTCTTGATTCCTATTATCAAACTACTTTCCCGAAAGCTGGTACCAATCGATGGCTCAGCGGCCTTGCAAGGGGCCCTCTGTGGAGGCTGCTGTGTGACTGGCTTCCAGCAGACACACTTCCTCTCTGCTGCAGCTTCTGTCCCAGCTAAACAGCACCGCATCCCGGTGCAGCCGGTGGGGATGCAGAGCGGTGGGTGCGAAGGCTGGGCTCCCCTCACTGCGGGCTGGGTGGGCCTCCTCGCTCTGGGCTCTACTTCCCCACCCGCCTGAGGGGAGAACAGATCTCTGATGCCCGTCATCCAACAACCGCAAGGATCGGGTGCCACGGCAGACACGGACGCTCAGCCTCTTCCTTCACCCCATCTCCCGTGGCCCTCTTAACACTTCTTTCACATTTGGGGGGCTATCGTGGGGTATTTAAAGCCCCATTTGTGCCCACTGCCAGCAAGTGTAGTCTGTCCACTTTTGGGGATGTAGAAGGGGGTGTAGGGGGGCTGCCCCACCCACCAAGGGCCCTTCAGAGGAGTGGTTTGTAGGCATGAATCTTAATCCAGGCCCAAGAATGATAACCGAGGCCAAGAAGTCCCCGTGCAGGGGCTGGAGAGGGCTCACCGGCACGCACGCCAACGCCTCACTCGGACCGCTCAGCTCTGAAGGCCGCCACAGGGTGAGGGAACTGTTCTAGAGGGTCCGGCGGCGGGCAGGGGGAGGGCTGAGGGGCCAGTTCCAAGGCCTGGGTCACAAACAAGGTAAGGAGTATCACCTGTGATCCAGAGGAGGACGGTCCGCGCGGCCCCCTTCTCCCGGGGAACTCAGCAGGGAGAGCTGGTGGGGGTCGCGGGGATGGAGGGTGGGAGTGCAGCGTCACACTGCCGGGAGGGCCGAGCTGATTAGGAACCGAGAGAAAAGCGATGGTGCGCAGACTTTCCCCGCAGGGACTGGCCTGCATGGGGCGGTTACAGAACGGACCGGAAGAGGTACCATTTTTAAGGCGTGTGACAGCTGACGCTAATTGCCCAGCAGAGGCTCGGTCCGACTCTATAAATGCAGAATCTGAATCAGAACAAAACACATAGGGGCCAACAACAGAAGTTGTTAGGAGAGTGTCCCCAGACGCCCGAGTCTCCACCATGACACTCGGCAGAGCAGAGAAGGGCGGTACCCGAGGGACACAAACTTGCCGCGTCACCAGGCCTGCTGAGTCTGGCTTCCTGAGCGGCCTTGGGGCTCTTGGGCTCACACTCGAGGGACAAGGCCCAGGGTGACCTGCAAGCCAGTGAGGGATGCACCCTTACCTCAGACGGGGTCTCTTTTCCGACGGGCTGCCCTCGGGGAGACGCAGGCATGAGTTCCAGAGGTCGGGACGGCCCGATTTGTCCCTCCGCCCCCTGGTCGGAGGCCTCCCCTTCTTCCGGGCATTGGCCCAGTGGCTGCTCAGAGCCGCCCCCCAGCAGCTGGGGCAGCGGGTCCTCTTCAATGGAGATGATTCTGCGGAGCGGCCGGGAGAGCAGACCCCCGGTCCCCGGCCCCTCTTCTGTAAGGGGGTGCCCACTCAGGCCCAGGGAGCTTCTCCTCCGCAGGATGCCAAACACATCTTCCTCCTCCTCTGACTGGCTGTTTTGGAGAAGAATGAAGAGTGGGGAGAAGATTGTAAAATGTATCAGAATGGAAGCTGGGGGTCTGTGACAGAGAGCTGAGGAGCACACTTTTTGGGGGCAGAGAGGAACCAAGAAAGGGAAAACCAGACCCAGCATTGTTCAGCTCATTCATTCAATGTCCTTATGATGAGGGTGAGATGAAGGCAAAGGTGATGATGAAGGTGAAGGTGGTGAAGGTGAAGGTGATGAAGGTGAAGGTGATGAAGGTGAAGGTGATGAAGGTGAAGGTGATGATGAAGGTGAAGGTGGCGAAGGTGAAGGTGATGATGAAGGTGAAGGTGGTGAAGGTGAAGGTGGTGAAGGTGATGATGAAGGTGAAGGTGGTGAAGGTGAAGGTGAAGGTGGTGAAGGTGATGCCGGCTCCCAGGTATTAAGCTATCGACAGTCAGCAACAGGTGCACCAGCCCCGTCCTCGTGGAGCGCTTAGCTTAGCAGGGCCAGAGCAGTCATGACACACTCACTGCGCTGTCCCAGACTGTGGGAGGTGCCACAAAGGAGAAGCAAAGGGTGAAGAAAGAAGGACAACAGATGTGGAAACAAAGCCTCCTGGGTTAAAGGGCGGTGGCCTCTGCCCTGGTCCCATGCCAGCCCTTACCAGCTGTGTGTCCCCAGGTAAGACACCAACTCTCCAGGCCTGTTTCCTCACCCTTCCGCCCTGCCCACCTCCCCAGTAAGCCAGTGCATAAGCCAGACCCGTTAGGGAAGCAGCCCTCGGGGATGCAGGCGAGGGAGACCACTGCTCTGGGAGGGACCCTGGCACGGCAAGCGTCCACCACCAGCTCAGGGTGGGAAGGAAGCCCTCCACCCGCTTCTCCTTCCTTTCTCCTTAGGATCAGGAGTGAGTGGCCTCAGAGGCCTGCGTGCACGTTTGCTTCCAGAAACACCTGAGCAACAGAACAAGGAGAAGCAGCGGGGGGGTGTGCAGCACTCGGGCACCAGACGTGGGTCCAGGGCACGGGCTGTGTCCCCAAGGTTTGTGAGCAGAGGCCCCACGGGCCCTCCTGGTGCAGCCCCCTCTCAGGCCTTTATGAACAAGTCAAGCTGAGGACTGTTTTATGGGGAGGAACTTGAGTCCAGAATCGAAACACACACACACACACACACACACACACACACACACACACACACACACACACACTCTCGAGAACTACAAAATCGAGCAGGATGCGGTGGTGAGGCGGAAGTGGGCGACGGACACAGAATATGCAGCACAGGGAAAGCCCCTTCACTTTGCCCCAACTCCCGCCCCCCCCCGCTCCTAGCATTTCTGGCCCCTAAGGACCAAAAACAGAAAAAAAGAGAAAAAAATGCGTGTATCACTGTTCTGAACTCCGGACACTTCTAAGATAAGTTAAGGTATAGCGCTTGCTCACAGAAGTGCTGACTTAGCTCGGATCCCCTGATATAAAATAAAGGGTCTGCAGCAATTCAAGGACTCTTACACTTATTTATAAAATCAGCTTTTTACGGAAACTGACTGCCATCTTTCTAACAAATTTCTTCTACATTCTGACGAGCCTACTAAGTGCCTAGCCACGTCGGCACACAATTGGTGCTCCCATCTGCTTTCACTCTGCTCACACACACGAGTGCACGTGTGTGAACACGTGTTGTGAGCATGTATGCACGCGCACAGATGCAGAGCATGGCTTTTCAAAGCCCTTGCAACTAGAAAAGACATGGACACTGAAATGACCCTAAATGAAGCGTTTCTTGGCAAAAGCTTCTTACTTGGGAAATTCTCAAGCACTATTACATTCCAGAATACCTTCAGCTTAGCATGACTAAGCTCCTTTTTGGTTTTGCCACCAAATGCTATGCACCAGCGGCAGACAGCAGTCACCTCTGACAAAGTCTGCATGGGAATTCGGGGTTTGCAATTTATCGATTACTCATCAATTATTGTCTGTGTCCTCCACTCAATTATAAGCTCCATGAAAGCAGAGACGGGGTCTATTTTGTTCACTCCGTATCCCCAGCACACGGCACTGAGTCTTGCACAGGGCAGGCACTCAGTAATGGATATTAAGGGCAGGCCTCGTGTCTAATCGATCTTTGGAGACTTCCCAGAACTCAGAGAATGTCAGTTACAGAGTAGGCAATCAGTCTCTGCTTGTTGGAAGCACATATTCCGTTCCGAGGAACCAACAGGTGAACTGTTGATGCAGGAATCTGGCTCCCATGTTGTGTCTCCTGGTTCAGCGATTTAGAAGAGGAGTTCACGATGGTCAGGTTCAAGGTCTTGAGCCGTCAGCGGATTGACATCCCCAGGGCACCTCCGCTTGGCATGTCTATTTCATGCTTGCTGTCCCCAGGGTCTCCCGGATGAGCAGCTTTACACACTTTGCCCCGGGTTTGATACGTGGGGATCTGGCAGTCTCCACCTCTCTGTGGCCACATCCATGGGAAGAAGCACGTGCCCCAGAGAAGACAGGGCAGGGGTAGGGGAGGGAGGCTGGCGTGCCTCCTTCGGGGAGCAACAGGCCACCCCTCTGGGGACTTAAATGCAATCGTGTGCTGTCCAACAACAACCAAGCATGTTATCCCTGAGTTAATTAAATATGAACTATTGAAAGGAGTCTCGTCAAGTACAGGCCCCATTCTCATCTGTAAAGGACTTCAACGATTGGAGATTCCATACTCTAATTACCCTTCAGACTCACGCAGTCCTGTCCCTGGAAAACCAAGAGCATCCGTTCTGCTCAACAGACAGCAGAGCCCGCCCAGCACCCACTCCCTCCCTCTCTCTGACCCCTCTGTCCCTCCCCTGACCTGCAGCCCCTCTTCAGCGCCCCCTGGCAGGAACGGCCTGTCCTAAGTGCTTGCCCTGCACCTGGATGTCAGAACAGGAAGGCACGCGTCCTCCAAGACTCAAGGGGAGCGATAGTGGCTGACCCCAGGCTTCCCGCCAGGGCCAATCTGCACTCAGCTTGGGCTCAGAGCCTGCTCGCAACCTGGCAAGACCAAGGAACAGGTGATGAATGAGCACAGCAGGGACGCCTTACCTTCTGAGCACCCCTCCGCCATCCACGTATTTGCCGATCACAGAGCCAGATCGCTGCTTCTGGCTTGCCTTGGAAGCAGCTGTGTTTGCCTTGGCTGCCTTGTCTTTCTGTAGAAACACAAAATGCCCTCAGATCCACGCCTACTGATTTGTCCCAACGTTGGAGCAGAAAAGGGCTCAATTCCCCCACCTCATAGTACAGGCTTCAAATAAAACTCGAAAGGAAGCAAGCGATGGCCTGGGCTCCCTGCGAGCTAGCCTTCACCCACTCTTCCCTTCTGCTGTCATCTCTCACCATAATTCCTCCATCTCCCATCTAATAAGCTAATCAAAGTTCCGAGCCTGGGGTCTGCCAGGTTACCCCTCCCAGGAGTAGTGCTAATTTGCAAGAGGACAAGCTAAAGGTGGGATGCACTGGAAAAACATGTATGGGCAGAAAAAACGCTGTGCATCTTTAAATCACACACCTTCTGCAGTGGGGTTTCAATCCCTCTTTATTTCCAAACCCCCAGATAGGAGGATCAATGAACCCAGAGCCTTGTCCACAGCTACGAAGCCAAGACAGGGTACTTCAGATCTTTTGTGGAAGTAGGCTGGCTGTAGGTAAATTGCTCACGTATCTGCAATGGAGAGACTGGGTGGAGTGGGGGGCTTACACCTGCCTCGCCAGGGCTCCCCTGACAGATGTCTTCCAGATAAGGGGGGGTTAGATCACAGGAAGAATCTCTCATTAACCAGCCAGCCCCGTGGTTCCCAGGGATTCTTCCTGAAAGAAGGAGGGGCTGCAGTGCCCCAGGGCCCCCGCAGGTATGGCTGTGATCCCAGATTAATCTTTAATTGTGATTCGGCATGAACATGATTTTATCCCTCTTTCTTCCATTCCCCACAAGGGTTCTTACTCCCTTAATTCCATTCCCTTCTCAAAGCAGAATGAGTTTGGCAGGTGAAGGGAAGCCAGGTCAAGGGATTAAGGTGACATTTGTTAGGAAGTTTTAAAATAAATTTGGTGTTACTTCTTAAACAATTATAACCATTACCACCATCAAACAAACATGTGTAGGCTTAAGCCTTGCTCTGATAGTACACATAGGTGGGCGGCAGAGACATGTTGCTGACAGCCAGTGGTAGAAAAGACATTGTGATGTACAAGGTCCCTAAAGGATCTGCACTTCTAAGCTAGGTTGCACCGAATCCGCGGCAAGCTAGCTGCCGTGTACTAACCACATTTAGGGCACTGAACAGCTGGGAGTCCAGCGCAAGACCTTCCTTTCCAAGAGTTTTTCACACGCACAAAAATCCCTACAGTATGGAAAAAAGGATAGAGAATCTCCTTCCTCATGTGATAATGGGGGTCATGGCCCAAGGAGGCTAACGATTTGCCCGAGGACACACGTGAAATTCACCGTGCGATAATCCTGAAAATCAGAATGTCACATCAATCCATCCTGCCCGCCTTTTTCTTCCCTTCACGGCTTCCACAGCTACGGTCTAAAGGGGAGGATGTTAGGGGAATGAGAAATCCTAGATTCTGTTTAACGCAGCCGGAAGTGAGATTCTTTAAATAAATACAGGATTTTCGTGCTATTTGGGAAAGTCTGTAACTGTGGCACTCAGGGTCAGAGAAGCATCGGTCCCCACAGGGTAAAAAAATTGTACATAAAATCAACTATGTAAATGGTGAAATATACTTTTTTTTTTTGCGGTACGCGGGTCTCTCACCGCTGTGGCCTCTTCATTGCGGAGCACAGGCTCCGGACGTGCAGGCTCAGCGGCCATGGCTCGTGGGCCCAGCCGCCCCGCGGCATGTGGGATCTTCCTGGACCGGGGCACGAACCCGGGTCCCCTGCATCGGCAGGTGGACTCTCAACCACTGCGCCACCAGGGAAGCCCGAAATATACATTTTTAATTCTTTCTACGACAGTGTGTAAAAATGAAAAATTTTCATCAAGCGATCAACATGTTAATGAAGAAAAAAACTGAGCATTTTGGTTTAAAAGTCATGGTGCCATTTCAACTGCACCGTCTCATGGATGGTACGATCATTTCTACATCCAAGAAATGTGGGACCCTCCCAAGTATCCTGGTCTCGTGATGCCAAGAGGAAAGTGTGTCACTTCACGGGGAATTAACACACTATGACCCTATAGGTCAACCTGAATTTTTACTATTTTCAAAAAATCTTATGCCACCGTCCTGCCCACACAAGGAGTGACCAGATTCCAAGCCTCAGGATCTTCTTGGGCCAGTCCCAGCGCAGGTCTGGCTGCCACTGGACCCCAGTCTTCGTCTTCCCCCAGGGGAGGGGGCACTGGCCAACTACCTGAAAACATATGTCCCGTTCATCCCGAAGATGCTTGTTCCTTTCCCTGTGGATGGAAAAGGGGAATCTATTCAAACATGGGGCTTGCAGTCAACAGATCCAATAGCATTGGTTTGACGGTCAGATGGGTACAGAGGAAGGCTGGGCATGGAAGGCCCGGGGAGGGCGCGGAACCGCTTTCCTTAGTGATTGTGGCTAAGGGTAATTGTGTATAAGTCAGGTCAGAGGCAAGGGGATACACAGAATGGCCTTGTGACACCCAGGGCCCTTCAGGATCCTGCATTGGTCCATCTGATCACTAAGGGAGCTTTCCACAGAGCTGACCAGGTGTTCCAGCTCCGCCTTGAACTTGCTGTGCCCCCCGCCAAACCTTTCATTCATGAGTGCATGTGTGGCTGCATGCCACACGTGTCTCCCTGAGCCCACACTGTGTGCCGGGCACTGCTCCAGCTGTCAGGGCTACACCAAGGAATGGAAGAAAAAGTTCCTGCCCCCAGGGCATTTGTATTTCATTGCTATTGAGAAAAATAAAGTGGGGGAGAAGTGGCATAAAGAGGGCCAGAGATGGAGGGTGGTCAGGGAAGGCCTCACTGAGGAGGTGGCATCTGAGCAGAGGCTTAAAGGGTGCGGAGGAGAGAGCCCAGCAGGGATGGGGGAGAGCGTCACAGGCAGAGGGAACGGCAAGGGCAGGGACTGGGGTTGGGAGACACGTGGTGTGCGTCCAGCGGAACGGAAACGAGGGAGCGGATGCTCAGAGTGAGGTCAGAGGAAAGATGGGGGAGGTGGGGACCTGCCATCCCCTGCCTGTGGGCCACTGTCAGAACTCTGAATTTATCCCAATGGGATATGAAGCCATGGGGCGGGGGGCGGGCTTTGGCCGAGGAGTGTCCTGACCTGACTCAAGTTTTAAAAGGAACCCTAGAAACGCTGGGCTAAGAGTGATGTGCTGGGGACAGGATGGGGCCCTGAGAACTGGCCCATATTTTAAGCAACGTGGAGGTCATTGGTTCCACGTTCGGTGGAATAGGGGGAGAAAAAGCCTGGTGGAGGGTTGAGAATGCGAGGCTGGGAGATGGAGGCGGCCGAGTGTAAATGGAAACGACTCTTTGGGAAGCTGGGGAGCCACGCCTTCGTCTCTTGTCTCCTGGAGCATCTCCATGCAGAGGCTCCGATAGGCAAGGGAACGTTCTGCTCTGCACATGTGTCCTCTGTCCTTCGTGGCACGGCTCTGTAGCGACGGCCGCGCACCAGTCACCCAATTCTCCCAGGAAGCCTGCGACACAGGCATGTCCAGGTTGTTGACAAACTGCTCAAGGTTGCACAGGTGCTGAGGGGCTGGGCTGAGTCTGGAACCAGATCCAGCTCCAAAGTGCACGTTCCTACCAAGCGCCCTGAAACTGCTTCCATGTGCCCCCATTTCCCTTAGGACGGCAGCCCCTCGCCGCTGGGCCCCACCCCGGCCATGGTCCCGATCCCCCCCACCAACAATTCCCGCTGTCCTCCCACCCCATCTGCTCCCAGCTCTCTCTGTCTCTCCCTGATGCCCATTTCCCCCGGCTCTCTGTCTCTACCCGGAGATCTCACTGTGGAGGAAGAGTCTGCCGCGGGCTCTCCCGCCACATCCGGGCTCTCCCCGGCTGGCTCGAAGACCAGGCAACAGCACAGCAAGGTTCAGGCTGGGATTCTGCACAGACGCTGGTCTCCATGAAAAAGACCCCCAAGTGCTGGCAGAGTGCTGCCTCGTCATCCTCCCCTGTGCCTTCACACTGAATCTGCCTCTGTATTTTTTTCTAAGTACAATAGAAAAAAGGGAAAAAACCCAACCAAACTCGTTCTTGTACATCTTATTCTCTGCCTTCACTAAAGCCTTCCTGAGAATCCACACCTTCTCTCACAGGGATTAAAACTTGGCCCCTAAGAACCACTTCCATCTCCCTGGCCTTTGGAATCACATCTTGAGGGAAACAAATCTGAAATGCATTCAGTTTGAAGAACTTTTCTATTTGGTGGCATCAAAGATGCCAGATGCAGTGATCTTACCTTGCTTTCAAATTAAAAAAAAAAACAACCTAAAAACCTTCAAAAGGTACCCAATTCAAACCCACCTGCACTTTAAAAATCAGGACCCGAATTTCATCACTATTCCCCAAGAGGCGTTTGACAGGCAGCACGTATAGTAACTTAGAAAGCTCAGAGGCAAAACTGAACATTCCATTTTCCCCACACCCGTTTGCGTTTGGTTGTTTTTTGGGGGGGGATAATCCAAACCAAACCAGTGAGCTTTGAATCTACAGGTAGTGTAACAGGCTGAGGACTCTCCGAACGCCATTCTTGCTGCTCTGTTTGTGACTCACTTACTCATTCAACAAACACGAACAGAACACGGCAGAGTAAAGAGCGCCAGCCAGCTGGGGACTCAGTTCCGGCTCTGGCCGCGAGCGTCCGGGTCACTCCAGTAAATTACTCCATCGCTCTGATATCTGCTTCCTTGATGGCTAACCCCTGTATTAACAGCTGCCCTACTTCCCAGGTTTTGTTGAAGATGAAGGAGATACTACCTCTGGCATGGACTAGACGCTCCATAAATTCAGTTCTCCTCCTACCTGAGCAAGTACCGTGCCAGGTACCAAGCAAGCAGGAGGAGGCAGCGCCTGCCTGCAGAGGTACAAACTGGAGAGGGGGCTGGGCACCTGTGTAAATGGACCAAACATAATGGAGAGGTGGTGCTCAGCTGTCCAACAGTATGTTGGGGACCAGGGAAATGTGGGTGCTCCCTCAGCAGGCAGGGGAGACTCTGGGGGTGCCCCTTCCCACCCAAGGCTCTGGGATGCGGACGCACCTTAGGAAATCCAGCTGTTTCAGGAGCCCTGACTTCTCCCGCTGCAGACTCTCCGTGACGCGGTACACTTCCCTGCAGGGGATGCAAGATGGCAGTGATGAGTGACATGTGGGGGGAGGGGGTGCTACCAGGGCACGAGGCAGTGATGAAGTTGGACCCGGAAGGTGGTGCCCGGGCTGGCCTTCCTCTGGAGAGCACGGCCTCGTGCAGGCCTTATAGCCAGGTCTCACCAAGTCGTCTCAGACACCCTATTTGGAAGGTGAAATGATCCCTGTTTTTTGGTGGTTTTTTTTTGCGGTACGTGGGCCTCTCACTGTCGCGGCCTCTCCCGTTGCGGAGCACAGGCTCCGGACGCGCAGGCTCAGCGGCCATGGCTCACGGGCCCAGCCACTCCGCGGCATGTGGGATCTTCCCGCACCGGGGCACGAACCCGTGTCCCCTGCATCGGTAGGCGGACTCTCAACCACTGCGCCACCAGGGAAGCCCGATCCCTGTTTTATAGACACAGATAGTCAAGTAGGTTTGATAACTCTCCCTGGCAACCCAGGACTGAGCCAGGGTCCTAATCTAGACCCCCGACTCCCTGTCCCAAGGATACGGTTTGATGATGACTGCACTGTTTTCTCAGGCTCCCGGTGGTCCTGCCCCGCCCCCACCAGAGGTCAGGGAATCAGAATCAATACTCTTCTCCAGCCCAGCCTCGGAGGGTAAGAGCAGAGCTGGTGTTTCTCCCTTCCCCCGTCCTCCCCCCATGCTGGTTTAGTTTGTATGCAGGAGCTATTGAAGACCTATCTTTCCTTCCCCACTTTCCCCCAACAGTCTCCAATCTGTTCCCGGAGATCTGGAATTTCCACTGTTGCACATTCATTTCTTTGACTAAAATTTCTTATCTCTAGCTACAAAGCAGAGATTTAATGTATCAATCATAATCCGTCATTTACATCACAGTGTGAGCGTGTCAATCACAGGACTTTTGAGGAAGGGGAGAGAGAAGCTGAGACATACACAGGGCGGCTGGAGGGCAACGCAGGCTGCGAGACAGGGGCTGTGTGTGCCTTGTTTACATCTGTACCCTCGACACAGTGGCTGGCTTGGAGGTGCAGTCAACAAACAGCAGTGGGAAGAGAAAAAAGAGAGAGGGCTAAAGGAGGAGCGGGGAGGGCAGATGGCAGGGATGGAGGGAGGAAGAGAGCTGGAGGGGGAGGGGGCGTTTAGGAGGAAGCCAGCACCACTCAGAGAAGAAAGGAAAAAAATAAAGCAGGGTTTCCCTGGTGGCGCAGTGGTTGAGAGTCCGCCTGCCGATGCAGGGGACACGGGTTCGTACCCCGGTCCGGGAAGATCCCACATGCCGCAGAGCGGCTGGGCCCGTGAGCCATGGCCGCTGAGCCTGCGCGTCCGGAGCCTGTGCCCCGCAACGGGAGAGGCCACAGCGGTGAGAGGCCCGCGTACCGGAAAAAAAAAAAAAAAAAAAGCAGAATGGGGTGATGTTGGAAAATAAATCTTGCTTAACTGCACAGTTCTGCTTCCATCCTTCCCTCTGTGCTCTGCACCACAGTTCAGGGATTTTAAATCTCCCCCAAACTTACTGCAAAGGGTCCCGTATTTCCAAGCCACAGCCTAGTAAATGCGTCACTGCCACGGGCCGTCAGGGCTGCCTTGACTGTGCGCAGGCTGAGCTGCGTAAGGACGGTCCCCTGGCAAAGCCCATCCGCGTCACCACGAGCTTGCTGGGGCCACAGGGCTCGCAATCGCCTTATTCCTTGAGCGGTATCTGTGGGGTTTCCCCCTTTATAGCAGAATTATAAAGTCACTTTGCGACAGTAACAGACTGTCTCAAATACCAAGTTCACCTCAGACAATGCTTATTCAGTAACAGAACTTCTCTGGCTCCTGCAGAGCTGCAAACCCCAACATTTTATTACCAATTATATTTAATGTCAACTGGAGGGAAAACAATGTCTTCCCTATTATCCAACCTGGGTCCCTAAACGCCGTCTGGGACTCTGCTCCGAAGGGCACCAGGTGAGCACAGCTGTCTGGTCGCAGCCTGGCGCCCTGGGAGCTCAGGTTACCTGCGTCGGGCTTTGGGGCTCCGCCACCCCCAACCCGGGTCCTGCTTCTTCCTGGGGCAGCCGAAAGCAGAGGGCTTTCCCCGCTGAGGACAGACACTCACACCGGAGACCTAACCTAATGGGTCCTCACAGTGTCTGACCGAGTGGCCAGTTCCTCTACAACCAAGAGGACCTCAGTCCAAGCCTCCTCTGGCCCTGCTTACGAGGCACCAGGGACCTTGGCAGCGTGCCCACACACACAACTACACACACATACGTGGTATGCATCGGTGCAAACCTACGTCTATTTGTCTAGTAGACACACATCTGTCTAAGCATGCACACATATGTATATTCAGATAGATTTTTTGTGTTAACAAATAGAAAAGCATTTCTGCAAAAAAAAGACACTTGGATATTTGACTAAAATGACCTTGAAAGTCCTTCTAACCTAGATGTTCTACAAGTTTATGTCTGGCTATCAGGTGAAGCGAAAGGCACAGAACTTGCCATTTTGCGGTGGTAACTGGTGAGAGGTTTCTGGCTGCTGGAGGGAAGGGCTGTTGGCTGTGTTTTTATGAGAAAGAAAGAAATATGGAGCGTTCTCCAAAGGATCCGTCAGTGGAAAATGCAGGCAAATGTAGAACTGTGTGTGCTGTCGCTTTGTAAAGAGTGTGTGTGTGTGTGTGAGTGTGTGTCTGTGTGTGTCTCTGTGTGTCTGTGCCTGTGTGTGCATGTGTGTGTCTCTGTGTGTCTCTGTGTGTGTGCATGTGTGTCTGAGTGTGTGTCTCTGTGTGAGTGTGTCTGTGTGAGTGTGTGTGTCTCTGTGTGTGTGAGTGTGTCTGTGTGTGTGGGGGGGTCTGTGTGTGCGTGTGTGTGTGTGTGTGTGTGTGTGTGTGCACGCGCACATGTACAGAACACTCTGGAAGGAGCCAGAACTGGTGTCCTCTGGGTGACGGGATGCTGGGAGTCAGGGGTGGGGGGCAAACCTCTTTCTGCCACATTTCGTGCCTTTTCATAAACCACCTCTCCCCCAGATACAAGTTAATTAACAAAATAGAGGTGCTGCCTTCCAGCCGACCTTCATCTTTATATTGTCTCCCCTGCTCGACTGCTCCTTCTTTATCTGATTTTAAAATCTAGTTCTCCTTCCTTGGGCGTCTTCAGAGAACAGGAAAATTCATTTTGTCCATTCAGAACTCCAGCTGATACATGACGGGGTCTGTTGATCTAGAGGCCCACTCTCCCCCCTCCCAGCAGCATCCGGCAGCTGGACATCATGGGGGAAGCACAGGGTATCAGGAGGACGAGGCTCTGACCTTGTTTTCTGACACTAACTAGCTGGGTGGCTGCGGGTTGCTCACTACCCCTCTCTGAGCTTGTTTTCCATTTGTGAAATGAAGAGGTGGCTTCCAGCACAAAGGTCCTGTCGGCTCTGCTGGTCTGGGATCCTGCTCTATGGAGGACAAGCTAAGCCTCCCCCTGCCCTTCTCTCTGGGCCGCTCTGGACGAGACACGCTCTCCCGGGCTCCAGCAGGTTCCCCAGCTGCACAGCTGCTGCAAGCTTCTTATTGAAACAAAGTCGCGAAGGTTCTGGACTCATTTATCTCTCCCTCCTAACCCTCCTTCCCTCTTTTTCAATTCCCAGCCTCCAGAGATTGTGTGTCTGGCTTGCTTAATTAAGATAAGACTTCAGAAAGATTTTAATCCTCACGCTGTGATTCGTTGTGCCGGCTCCGGTGCTCATTTCCATTTGCGGTTCTCATGCCTGTGCCTTTCAGATGTTTGTCGCCTTCAGGACTTGATTGAATTTTAAGAGCCTGACTCCTTAATTCTGTATATAAAGTTAAGCACTGGTTGACCTGATCTCAACGGGGAGGGACGGATTTTGCTTGTTTACAATGAAATATACTTTCCTTCCGCCGGGCATCCAAGCCTTGAATGGAGGGGTTGATTTTAGTCAGCTGCTTGGGAAGACATATCTTTTGCAACTGGAGATGTCTTCCTAGGGTAAAACTCCAAATCCAAACACATCCCCTCCCTCTCACTCTAGATCATTCCCAAACAGTACAGGACATCATACGTGAGGCAGACAGCAGAACAATTTTTTTTTTTTTTTTTTTGCGGTACGCGGGCCTCTCACTGTTGTGGCCCCTCCCGTTGCGGAGCACAGGCTCCGGATGCGCAGGCTCAGCGGCCATGGCTCACGGGCCCTGCCGCTCCGCGGCACGTGGGATCTTCCCGGACCGGGGCACGAACCCATGTCCCCTGCATCGGCAGGCGGACTCCCAACCACTGCGCCACCAGGGCAGCCCCAGCAGAACAATTTGATTTAGGTTGAGGCACCGACGATTGGCCAGCCGTCAGACAGTCAGGGCTTTTGAACAAAGAGAGTCAACACAGGTAAAACGTCAAGCATTGGTAAGACTGCCCTGTTTTTGAAATCAGACTTTATACCTTACCTCACCCAGGACCAGGCACCCAGGTTCTGCAGAATGACTACATGAGTCCTCGAACAAACGAGTGAGTGAAGGGTGGCCAGTCCTAGTCCTGGGCACAGTTTCCCGGCTGACTCATTTGTCACTGTGGGGAGTTAGCAGCGTGTGTCCAGCACTTAGCGTCTCAGGACAGGTACTTAACACCTCTGAACCTCAGTTTCCTCATGCATAAATTAGAGTTGATAACAATGGTACCTGGCACATCAGGGTGCTGAGAAGGTCAAATGAGATAATGTCAGATTTTCGACGTAAGTGAGGTACGCTGAGTGCCCAAGACAGTGTTGAAAGCACTGAGTAGCTTTCAACAAATGTTGCTGATGTGAACCCGGCAGTGAATGCACTGGTACGTGGGTGAAGAGATAAGCAAGTGAGATTCCGGGGCCTCAGAGAGCCCTTGTTCTCAAAGCCTAACACTCCTGAGACCGATTCCTCACTGACTTCTCTGGGTCAGGTGCAGACCCAGCCTGGGACTGTTCCCAGGGGCACCTCCATCCAGCAAGCTGAACCCAATGGCTGGACACCTAGTTTATCAGCAAACCAGTCCCCAGAGATGTGGGGCTGCCCACACAGGGCCCACACAGAGGAAGGTTGAAAAAGGAAGGAAAAGGAGGAAGGAAAAAAATGGGCAGAGCTGGGGTGAAGCGTCCAGGGCACTGTCACACGCCCTGTCGAACTACATGCTGGCCTCGGAAGTCTTCCTGGCCCACCCTGTTCTCCCAGGTCTCCGAACCATGACAGTCACTGTCTGGTCGTTCCACTCCCTCAGGATTTCCCCCCAGACTGCCCCCTATTTGTTGGCTGGATAACGTCTTTCTAATCACATAATACATTGTCTGAGAATGAGGCTGTACGTTTCTCATCAATCCTAGGGAGTGCTCGGCACAGAACTGGTCTGCTTCACAGTCTCAGAATCCTAGAAGGTTAGAAGAGGTCCCAGGGACCAAGGAGCCCCATCCCCATGTTATGAGCAAGGAGAAGGGTCTGGGGGGCGGGCTAACACGCTCACAGCGGGGGACGGATCTGGAGGGCACAAGGGTGACACTCACATCTCCTTCTCCTGGTGGAGTTTTCGGGCCTCTTGCTGGAGGCTTTCCAGCTGCTGCTGGGCATCCTGCAGCTCCCAGGATGTCCGCTCCAACTCCCCGGCCAGCTCCTGGTTGGTGAGTTTCAGCTTGGTGTTCTCAGCCTTGGTTTCATGCTTGTCGTTGTGCAGGGCGGTGCACTGGCCTTCCAGCTGGAAAGGAACGGGGGCGTTGTGCAGAGGGGAGCGATGAGCGAGCTCCGCCCCCCCATCAGGCTGGCCTTTCCCAGCCGCGTCTCGCTTCCTCCACCTGGTGAGCGGGAACCCATGCTACTGCCCCTCACTGCCCTCAAGCCTCAGTCAGCTTTGTCCTGCCCCTTAATGCACACGCACACACTTCTGGAGGCAGGAAGGATAAGTTCAGTTTAATGAATGTGGCCAGTCAGCGAAGAAGGAAGCAACAACAAGGAATTGTGTGTGACTCTCAAGAGGCTCCTGAGTAATCAGGCAGGCATGCAGTAATTAAGTCGAGTGGCAATCATTCATTGGAGGGATAAATCTAATTGGTAAGAACTTAATGCATAATAGTGAAGAGGAAGGAGAGGAGGAGAAGCCAGGCACACTGTGCAGGGCGGGGGTGGGGGAGGGGGAGGGGGAGGCAGCTGGCAGTGAGAGTGTCTTGCTGCAGGAGAGAAACCGAAATCTACAGGTTGGGTACTCGGAGGACTGGAACCGTCTCCAGCCTTAGCATGGGGGTGTCTTCAAGTGTATTTTAATGTGCTGCTAAAAATATCCCTTTCTATTCAAATGGAACCAATGTCTCTGCGTCTGTCCAGGGCTGGATGCCTTCCAGCACCAGACAAAACAAAACAGGAGGCCAAGCGGCATCCGGGCCTCTCTCTCCTACGAGCCCCTTGCTTTGGAGACGAGGCTGCGGGCGCGAGGTTTGCCTAGGTAACCCGTCTCCCTGGGGTCCTGAGCCACGCACTCCCAGCCACAGTGGGTGGACCCTGGGACACCACCCAGCCTGTCTCTGGGGACTCAGGTGCACCAGGGGCGCATCTGGTGTCTGCATCCACCCTGCGGGGTGACGGGAACTGTCCCAAAGGAGGCTGACGCACCTTGTACGGGCACACAGGAACACAGCTGGAGGCATCCCTGGCCCTCCTGGCAGGAAGACATCACAGTCTGCAGCCTCCCCCCAGATATCAGTGTCTGTGACCCCTGTACCGCAGCATCCCCCTTATCTCTCATACAGGATGCAGGAAACAAAGTAACGATTTGGCATTCTGGCGGCTCCTGGGCATAATTATACCACAACGCCTGCGGAGGGTACTTGGGAGAACTCTTGGCATTTTTTCCAAGTTAAACACCAGGCATTGGAGAGTAAAGGCTTTATCTTGGGATCACCTGTGATTTCAGATGCTCTCTTTTGTACAACTAAATGGTTCTTCTCAGATTTAAGAAAAAAAAGTCCTTAAGTGAACGGCAGGGAAAGCGGGCAAGCGCCAGAGGAGGGGATGGAGTGCACAACAGGTGCTCTGAGGACATGGACACGAACATACCCGCTTCTGCTTCTGGATGAGCCGCTCCAGTTCCTGCTCCTTGGAGAACAGCTTCTGTTCCAGCTCCTGACTGCACGCCTGGAACCTCTCCGTGTCCTGCCAAGCCAGGAAGAAGGACACGTGAGGCCCAGATGCACCGGGAGACTTTTTTCCCCCCACCTTGAACCTGCTCAACAGCAGGGAGGGGCCCGCCCATCCTTTGGGGTCTTCTCACAACATCCCAGGGCTTTGGTCACCCGCCTGCCCTGGCGGATGGAGAGTGTGCACGACGCCAGCTCCCACCACGTATGACATGTCGGATGACCGCCTCTCACGAGAGAGGCAGCGTCGGTTAGTGGGCGGGTACCGAACGGGGAACAGAACAGGGGCTGAGCTGGAATCTCAGGCCTCAGGCTCCTGTCTGTCCACTGGAAGATGGAATGTCCTTCCGGCTGGGATATTCTGTCCATGTTGGGCGCAGTCATTCAATCCTTTAAACTGCCCTCCCTCTGAAAACACAGGGGCCCCACTTCTTCCTCCTTCAGGTGGGTCTACGCCCTCGCTGTGTCCCCGCTGGGACGGAGGGCTCCCAAGTCCCGGGGAGGGTCTCTCCCGTGAGCTCCACAGCCCCTCCCTCCTGCCCTAGAACCGGCCTTCCCCACTCAGGGATGCCGAGACCCCAGTGATGCAAGCGGGAAGGGGCCTGGTCGTGGGACAAAGAGGAAAGTGTGTAGCTGGCAGGATGCCTGACACTCACCAGAGCCTGATCTGGTGTAAGGGCCCTGAGTGGGCAGCGGGAGACTCGGGGTCCAGCCCTTGCCTTGCCCAGCCTCCCTGCTTTTTCCTTCCATGTCGCTGTTTCTTGGGAAACATGCTCTCTGCTTGTCCGAGGCATGGCCGCGGCGCAGGCCAGGTAGGAAGAGGAGAAAGCGTCACAGCCTCCATGTAACTCACCACAGGAGCCCCGCGGGCCTTCCGTGCCGCGGAACGACACCTCCCCAAGGAGGACAGTGGTGAGATGCAGCCCTGGGGGCAGCCCTGTCTGGAAGCAGGAAGGTGAGGGGACAGCAGCCCCCGTCAAAGCCCAGGGCTCTTCCTCAGCCCCTCATCTGGGGACGCCACCTCGTTCCTCAGCCTACTTTTTTTTTTTTTTTTTTTGCGGTACGCGGGCCTCTCACTGCTGTGGCCTCTCCCGTTGCGGAGCACAGGCTCCGGACGCGCAGGCTCAGCGGCCATGGCTCACGGGCCCAGCCGCTCCGCGGCACGTCCGGGGCACGAACCCGCGTCCCCTGCATCGGCAGGCGGACTCTCAACCACTGCGCCACCAGGGAAGCCCTCTCTGCCCATTTTGGACAGGTCAGCGGGGCTCGGGGGGAGCCCGTGACCGTCCTCGTGTCGGCCACACCTGACGGTGGAGGCAGGGTATGACCAGGCAGCCTCTGCTCCCAACGTTTGCTGCAGGGACTCTTGTCCACCCCACTGGCTGGGGGTGGGGCGAGCAGCTCCAGGACCCCCAGCTGATGCCGGCAGCCCCACAAAGACCAGACGGAGTGTCTTAGCGGCCCTGCCGGGCACAGAGTGCTGAGGGGGTCACGGCCAGTGGGATGCCGAGCGCCAAGCCCTGGCCAGAGGGTGCAGCCTCTCACGCTGTCATGAACTGCGGACCACCAGCCTCACACGGTGGCCAGGCCACGCCTGCGTGCCCCGAGGCTTCACAGCACGGCCGAACACGTGTTCACGGCTCCCACGCGTACGCAAACAGCATACATCGCAGCGCTGAGCCTAAAAGGCGTTTGGGGCTCAGAGGCCTTGAGAAGGGAGAAGCCGGGCTGGGGGGGTGGGGTGCGGCAGCGGGGTCAGACCCCCCAACTGGGGCAGATTTGCCCTGGAATTTCCACCCCCGCCCCGACCTCTTTCCGTTCCAGTCCCCAGGCGTTGACCCACCTATTGCTTCTGGAAGCAGCATCTTTCCTTAGCGATGACCTTTGACTTGTAGTCATGGTGGGGGGGAGGGGGCCGAATGCCGCCCCCCCGCCAGAACTCGGCCCCTCTGTGCACAAAGCCACTGGGGTAAAGGGAGCGGGTCTACTATTGCAGGGGATGCGGGGGGGGGGGGTGGGCGTAAGGCTGAGGCTCCCGGAAGACCCCCCACCCCCGTAGGGTCTGCTCGGTGAGGAGATGCGTGTTCTCTCTGCCTGTTCTGTTCGCCTTCACTAAGGCTGGAAGTCAGGGGAGGGCGGGGTCAGCCAGGATGCATTAGCGCTCTAAAAATGAAGGGGAGAGGGAGGTCTGGAAATACTGCCCAGCCTCCAGAGGGCTCTGGGTGGAGAACACAACCGGCTTTTTCTGGAAAGCATTCTGACGCCCTCTCAGCTGGAAGGGCATCTCTGATAAGAAACGGGGCCCTGGTGTGGATAATGGGCAGCATGAAGTGAAACGCTGGTTTGGACCCACCTGCCTTAAGGAGCAGGGAAGTGATGTGACAGCGGCTCCGCAAGCCGGTGATGGGGTCTCTGTTCAAAATTCATACGTTGAAACTTAACCCCAAGGAGGTGGGCTCTTTGGGAGGTGATTAGGTCACGAGGGCAGAGCCCACCAGAGTGGGATTAGTGCCCTTGTCCGATACCCCAGAGAGCCAGCTTGCCCACGTGAGGACACAGAGAAGTTGGCAGCCTGCAACCCGGGACAGGGCTGTTACCTGAACCCGACCACGCTGGCACCCTGATCTTGGACTTCCGGCCTCCAAAGCCGTGAGAGATGAATGAATGTTGCTTATAAGCCACCCAGGTTATGATATTTTTGTAACGGCCCGAACTAAGACAGGAGGCCACCTTTCAAATCCAAGACTTTTCCGCTGAGAACCCAACAAGTGGATAATCCGAAAATGGATGAGAGGGAGTTTCCTGTAGCTCCGTCTGACGAATATGTTCCCCGAAAGGATCCTGCTTAGCCTGGAACAGGAAGGGATTTCACCAGTTCTGAGCTCCCAAGACAAACGGCGGGGCTTGGTGGAAGGCTGAGTGCCTGACTGAGAGCAGGAATGTGAGTTTTACATTTTCCCCCGTGGAATTCGAGAAGAGTGGCACTTGAGTTGTCTTGGGAATTAAAATTTCTAGGCTTCCAAGGGGAAAGGATGGGAAGCATCGGCTCTAACAAGGGTCCCCTTAGGGGAGCTGCTGGGCGTGGAGTGGCACGGGCTGCCGCGTTCATGCAGGCTTGCCGTGGAGGTCTCGGGGGCAGCCAGCGTCGAGCCAGGCTTCAGGCTGCTTCAGCTGGTAAAGCCCCTGCATCCTTCTCTGCACTGATTCCTTGTTCATTCATTCACTGATTCAACAACTCCTTGTTGAACGCCTGCCTGCTGTGCTCCAAGCACGGTGGAAGTGCTGAGGGTACATTAGCACGTAAAGGTAAAGATCCCTGCTCTTTGGGGCTTACATCTTAGTAGGACGAGACAGACCACAATCAATAAAAATAACCCGGGAAATTATATGCCATATTTGAAGGTGACAACGGCCTTGAAAAAAATAAAGCAGGGAAACAGGAAATCAACAGTGCCATGGGGCACTGCAATCTGAGATCCGGGGCTGGGGAGAGGGCATGCTCAGAGCAGGTGGTATTGCAGCCCGGCCCGCAGAGCCAAGCCCCGGGAACGGACTCTTGCCTTCAGGAGAAACTGCTCTTCCTCGCTTTTGATTTGCCGTTCCATCTCCTCGTAGAGGTGCTGGATCTCTTCATCATAGGCAGCACTTTTCCTGCACAGGTGACAAAAAGAGAGCGTGATAAGACGCCTTTATCCCCCAGTGGAGCTCTGGGTGGCGTGGGCGACCATGGCGGCCGGGTCAGCCAAGGCTGCAGGGTCAGCTCCCCAGGATCAGCTGACCACTGGGGCCCAGCAGGACCCTCTCATCCTCCTGTCTCCCAGCTGTCCCTCCCAGGCATCCCCGGCTCCACCTTCCTGTCCTCTGCTTTATCTCAGCACCCATCCACGCAGCCTCTGTGACACTCACCGTCCTATTGCCCACTGACCCCTATACGCTTGTTGACAGCATAAAGGTGTGCGGTGTGGGCTTCTTTTCTGCTTGGTTTCTTGGTGTATCTGTTTCCCACTTTGGGCACTTTCTCTCTACCTGGTTCCATCAGTACCACCTGAACTGTACTCTCCTGGAAACTATGTGCTGAACTTTGCGTGACCCTCATTTCTCATAGGATCTCAAAAGGTTCCATGGTGGCGACCACCACCACCATCACGACACCCCTAGAAAGGAAGGGGGCCACACCTGTCCAAGGGCTCACCCATCTCGGCACAGGGCCATGGGAAGGGTGAGGCTGGGTAAATGCTGATGGCAATAGTGACACGCTGGGTTCTCAGCGTCCCCTCCTACTCCGACGAACCCCGCAGGATAGGAAGTACGTAGCTGGCCTCTTTGCTCCTACATGGAGATGAGGACAGATGCGGCTCTGGGGACAAGGTTTGTGGGTCACCCCGGGACGGCTCCTCTTTCTCTCCCAGTGATAGATCCTCCTTCAAGTACTCCCCCAAGTTCAAACGGGAAGGACCAGGTATTAGCATTCGAACCAAGACTGGAGACGATCACATGTGACATTCCCAGGGGGTTGCACCTCTACACCTCTTCTCTGACCGGGCATGGAAGGCCCTCTCTGCCCCTCGCTCCCTGCCCTCTGTCCTGTTAAGGAAACTCTAGGCTCCAGCCAGCAGGCTTACATCATAGCTCTCCAGGGCTGGTTTGAACCTGCAATATACACACCTACTGCCAATTCTGGCACCTGGCATTCTAAACTCAAATGCTGGCGCGCCCTTGTTCTTTATTCAACAAAGGAGGCTTTTAAAATTGAACAAACAGCCCTGGTTCTCGGTTCTGAGAGGTACCAGAGAGATTTCGGAAGAAAACATCAAGGATAGGAAAGCATTCATTCCCCTGAGCCTTCCGTCATTCAAAGTCCCACCTCCCTGTAAGCCCAAGTCCCCCGGGACTCCAGTCCAGCGCCAGGCCTCCCCTCCCGCCCGAGGCTGCACCACAGCCCATAGGCTGCCCCTCCCTCACTCGCTACCTGTGCACCACATGCACAGGCCGCCATTTTGACTGGCATCCTTCCAGTTCCACAGAAACCACACAACTGACCCAGACGAGGGAACCGGTATGGATCTGCACGGTCAAGGTCACTCACCTGTCTGAGTTCCCTTTCTTTGTTGTATCCTCAAGACCACAAACCCCACTCTGAGTGAGTATGGCACTGGCCCAGGGTGTGCTCCGCAAGAGGACACAGCTCTCCAAGACTCCTCCAAGCCAAGGCTCTGTGTTCACCACTGGGCTTCCCATCCCAGGAGTAACAAACGCCTTTCTGGTGAAGAGTGAGAACTCTCTTCTTGGTAAATGACAAATGTTTGGATTGTTACTTTGGTTCTTAGCTACCCCATGACAATTACAAGAAAACCTTGGCAGGAAATAAGGAGTCGAGGCTCCTGCTGTTGCATAGGGACACCTCAGGGACAGAAATGATACAGTGGAAAGGAAATTTCAGAAACAGAGATGGTCTTCCCCTGGTGCCTGGAGTGATCTTCCTGTGCTGGAAGAAATTCCAATGCTACGTGGTAAACGGTATCCAGGAAAATTTTAGAGACAGTGATTCCAGCTATATGAGCACCAGGGAACTAATAAAGTGATATGAGAAAAACTTAAAAATGGATTTGACGCTGCTAAAGCAATACTAGTTACAGTCAGGCACATAAGCTGTGTCCCGTTTAGGCCTAATAACCATGCAGAGCATTAATTCCACACTATCATTAAATGTGTTATATTAACTTGAAGTTTTATTGGATTAAATTAAGAAACTCTAGGCTTCTCGTGCTCACATGTCAGTCTGTTAGTCGTGAAGTAATTTTGCAAATTGCTACAAACAAACAAATGGGAGGAAGAGAGATGTAGCCTCTGAATGGCATCTGCTCCCAACCCTCAGCACGAAGGATGCGCCCACCACAGAGAAGTCCTGGGATGCAGGCGGGCATCCGCGATCCTGGGCCCACACTGGATCAGACATGGAGCTCCTTCTTTGCAGACGCTCTTGAACAAAACCGGCCAGCATCCCGGGAGGCTGCCGAGGCCTGAATGTCTTCAGAGGATGAGCCCTGACCCAGGGCCGGACACCCGAGCCCCGGCGATGAGATCATTAAGGTGTGCACACCACTCCCATCACCAAACCAGCTCAGAGGGCAGAAGACCTCCTCCGATCCCAAAGTAGCACCTGTACCCCCGGTTCCTCCCAGCATCATCTCGATGACCAAACGAGAGAGCAGGTGTGCAAGGTATTTGAACTGCAAAGTCCTAAATGGAGGTAAGGGATTATTTATTATCGTAATTATTATCATGGGCTGCGGGGGGCAAGGGCTAACACTCCCCAAGGGGAGGAGGGCCTTTGTTTCAAGAATAAAAGGGTTGCTAGGTTTGGAAAGGGTCAGAAGCAATCAGCAAGATGAAGAACAGGAAGCTTAGTCAATCAAACCTCCTGTCGGAGCGAGATCCATTCAAGATGCTGGCTGTGTGTGAGCAGGAGCTGCAGAGAAATTATTTTTCTGGAGAAACAATGGCTAGAGACACTCTCAAAACACCTGGGCAGGGCTTCCCTGGTGGCGCAGTGGTTGAGAGTCCGCCTGCCGATGCAGGGGACGCGGGTTCGTGCCCCGATCCGGGAAGGTCCCACATGCCGCGGAGCGGCTGGGCCTGTGAGCCATGGCCGCTGAGCCTGCGCGTCCGGAGCCTGTGCTCCGCAACGGGAGAGGCCATAACAGTGAGAGGCCCGCGTACCGCAAAAAAAAAAAAAAAAAAAATATCTGGGCGTATGGCTTACGGTGCTCCAGCCGGGCTTACCACGTTCTGCCATCAGAGGAAAGAGGCAACGGATTATGTTTGCTTATTATACACCCCTTTGTTGCCACTATTTCTAAAACCACTCAGATTGCCTGACGCACCCAAACACAGACTTTGAAGTCTTCTCCATGAGTCCGTTCCAACGCACTGACACCCTTCTCTGACCTCGGAGGACACCGTATGTCTTTATTTGAACATTTCAAAGTCCTGAACTACTCTTTCTTTTTGGTTTATGCTGTCTTCACTAGGTTACGAACACTCAGACATTGATGTCACCCACAGGGCCTGTGCTCAAAATGTTAATGCTGAAAATCTGCAAGAAATAAATTTAAGACTTTGGATACCAGACTCAGAAGTCCATGGGTGGACCACATGGCAGGAAATACCAGATTCCAGGGGAATTGCAGAATTTCGGGGTTGGAAGGCTTGTCTAATCCAACCATCTATTTTTCCAGTGTTAAAATCCTCGCCACAACATCTCCAGCAAGTATTTACCCAGCCTGGGTTAGAACACCTCCAGGGAGAGGGAATGCTGGATCTCTAAGCAGCTCTTTCATCTATGGACTATTCTGGCTCATAGACATGTGTCTTTCTATGACCTTATCCTGCCTCTGTGTAATAACCCTTCATATATTTTAAAACAGCATTAAGACGTCAAGGAGTAGCCTTGGGTTGCGGTCATGCCTCTCCACTTCCTCCAGCCATGGAAGTTTTCTTTTGGAAGTCCCTTCACCATCCCCTTTACTCTTCTTTGAACGGGCTCTAACTGAGCTTTCTCAAGCCATCGAGTCGCAAGCTGAACGCCCAGTGTATGAGGGCTGGTCGGTGCAGATTAGATCTCTCTCGCTCTAGCTGCTGCCTACCTATTCATGCAGCCTAAGAGCACATTCACTTTTCTGGGCAGTCACATCACATAGCTGATGAACGCTGAACCCATCTGTCGACTGAAACCTCGAAACTTGATGGCAGAGTGATGGTTTTTGTTTTAAAGATGGTGCGACTGAGGGACTTCCCTGGTGGCACAGCGGTTAAGAATCCGCCTGCTAATGCAGAGGACGTGGGTTCAAGCCCTGGTCCCGGAAGATCCCATATGCCACGGTGCAACCAAGCCCACGAGCCACAACTACTGAGCCCGTGTGCCACAACTACTGAAGCCCATGCACCTAGAGCTTGTGCTCCACAGCAAAGACAAGCCACCACAACGAGAAGCCCACTTGTTACAACTAGAGAAAGCCCACGCACAGCAATGAAGACCCAAAGCAGCCCAAAATAAATAAATTAATTAATTTAAAAAACAAAGAAAAAGATGGTGTGACTGAATCATATCTCTCCCACCTTGTGCTTTGGCCATTGGTGTTTTGGATTTGGGCAAGATCTCAAATGTAATTCTGTTAGATTTTATGCCTGTTAGATTCAGTCCATCTTTCTCAACTGTCACTATCTTAATGGATCCCAACTGGTGGCCCAGTGTATTCAATGACCTTCCAAATTCTGTTGATACTTAAAGTTTTCAATCATAATGTAATCTAAATAACCTATAATGTTGGTTTTGATTAGTTAATTTATCTGAGATTTACTTAGAAGAGCATTTTAGGGACTACTCTGGTGGTCCAGTGGTTAAGACTCCGAGCTCCCAGTGCAGGGGGCCTGGGTTTGATCCCTTGTCAGGGAACTAGATCCCGCATGCTGCAACTAAGGAGTCCACATGCCACAACTAAAGCTCCCGTGTGCCATGACGAAGATCCTGTGAAGCCAAATAAATAAAATAAATAAATATATTTTTAAAAAGAAAAAAAGGAAGAGCATTTTAAAAAATATATAAACTGTTGGTTTCTAGTTTTATTGTATTATAGTAAGAAACTTTATTGGTAAGGGATTACTTTTTGGAATCTATTAGCCTTTCCTTTGTATCCCCATATTGTCAATTCTTACATAAGTTCTATAACAAGAATGTGTATTCTACTGCAAGGCACACAACTCCCCATTCATCTCTTAAATCAAGCTTGCTGGTTGATGGTTTCAAACACTTTGTATATTTGATGTGCTTTTTTTCTTTGTTTGTTTGTTTGTTTTGCGGTACACAGGCCTCTCACCGCTGTGGCCTCTCCCGTTGCGGAGCACAGGCTCCGGATGCGCAGGCTCAGCGGGCATGGCTCACGGGCCCAGCCGCTCCGCGGCACGTGGGATCCTCCCGGTCTGGGGCACGGACCCGTGTCCCCTGCATCGGCAGGCGGACTCTCAACCACTGCGCCACCAGGGAAGCTCTGATGTGCTTTTTGCTTGACTGATATGTCAAATTTGAGATAAGTTTGTTGATGTCTTTTAAACTTTTAAAACACTTTTAAAGTCTTGTTTTTATCAAATTTTCTTTGTTTTTCTAAGTTTCTGCTTTTTGTGTTTTGCTATGTTGTTTGGCACATACAGGTTTATATTTGTTTTATCTTCTCTATGGATGGACCATTTTTTTTTATTACTACAAAATATTCTTCCATATCTCCCTTAATTCATGCCATTGGTAAACATGTTGAACACAAGAAGAACAGTGTGTAATAGAGCTCTCTGAGCTATCAATTAATTACATGTGAGCATAACATGTAACACCTGTCTTCTATTAACCACTCCCTTCCCCCAGGGCAGTGTCTAATGATTTCATTCTATGATATCTATGCCTAGTTATTTTGAACAACACAGGGGGGAGGAGACAGAGAAGAGATAGATACGAGAAAGGAGGGAGAGAGATGAGAGTTCTCAGGGGGGCGGGCGACATATGTGTGAAGGAGCCAGGGAGAGTGAGTAAGAGTCACGAGCACTAATTATTTATCCTCTCCCTTCTGTCTCACTATGACAGCTGCGGAGCCTCTCTTGTGTAGTCCAGGGTCGTGTAGGTCTTAACCCCCTGCTGACACCTACAGTGGGCTCAGAGTTCATTAGGGCCAGAGTGAGAAGTTCTCGGTTCAAATCCTGCTTTTGACATTTATAAGCTTTCTGGCCTTGGACGAGTCACATTACGTCAATGAGCAACCAGATGGTAATACCTGTATTAGAAAGAAGTCATGTGTAAAAAATGGGTACCCATGAACTTATCTACAAAACAGAAACAGAGTTACAGATGGAGACAACAAACTTACGGTTACCAGGGGCTAAGGGGGGGAGGGATAAATTGGGAGATTGGGATTGACATATACACACCACATATATAAAATAGGTGACTAATAAGGACCTACTGCATAGCACAGGGAGCTCTACTCAATACTCTGTAATGGCCTATATGGGGAAAGAATCTAAGAAAAGAGTGGATCTATGTATGTGTATAACTGATTCGCTTTGCTGTACACCTGAAACTAACACAAGATTGTAAATCAACTAGACTCCAATAAAAATATTTTGAAAAGAAAGAAATCACGTGGACTTAGTAAGATCATGCATGTGGAAGTGTCTAGCAGGCCCATGACGTCACCACCAGCATTAACAAGTACTGATTGACTACTTCATAAAACAACATTCTGGGCAACATAATTTAGACTTACCGAATGGTCTCTGCCCACCAGGAATTCAGCATTTATGAACTCCAAGTCTGTGCGTAAGTGGCGTGGAGGAAAGGAACAGGCAGAAGAGGCCACACACTGCCCCACGGTGCCAACCCCACCCCATGGTGCCTTCCTGAGCTCCAGCCGACACAATTCTGTGACCACACAGCCTTGGTGAGTTAAGTGGAGGAAGCTACCTGCTCCGGCAGTGGGGCAGGTGTAGAGCTATCAGGGGAAAAGTTAAGAAAGGCTGAGTCCAGAAAAGGGAGATTTTCAACAGTGGGGGGAAGGAGAACAATTATATACTGAGGATGCTGCAAGGGTAGTGATGGATTTGAAAAGGATGGAACCTACTGGAAGCCAGGGTGAGAGGCCCAGGTCTGACCTCGAGGATGCAATGCCACCCAGGACGTCTGACTGTGGTGGATGACCCTTCTCAGAAGGATGACTGTGTGGGGGGTTGTGTAGTGTGCACGTGCATGGTGTCAGGGGTACTGGAGATCTAAGGATGGGACACGTGGGAAGCAAAATGGGCTGGGAATAGTGACGCTCATGTCAATACAAGGCTTAGGTTCAAAGAGGCCTTCAGAGAGAATTTGCAGCGAGCAAGAACTTTCCCTGCCAGCCTCCCACAGGTACTGTGGAAATTAATTAAGCTTCACAAAGTGCACTGCACACAGAGAGTCAAGGTACTAGGCTAGAACAGAGCATTAATACTCAGTTCCACCGGGGTTCCAGCTAATGGCACACAGGCCGAGCCTTTCTGCTATAGAATATTACTTGGTCAACATATTTTTTTGCTGTTCCCTCTCTCCTTTGCCTTCACTTAGGAACAAAAGGGTCTCAGAAAGTCATCTGGTCCCGCCTCTAGGCTCTAGGCAGGGTATGTTGAAATCATTCAAGGAAGAAAAGTAGCATCTTCCTTCCCTAAATGAAAGGATAGTCTTAACCTTGAACAGAACAAATGGCATTCTTCTACAGTTCAGATAAATTTCAGAAGCTTGAACTCAAAGCAGAGCTTCAGAAATGGCCACTGGCCTTGGAGAGCAGTCGCTCCGATCTCATGTGGTTCCGTGTGGACCGACAGTGGTCTGATCCACGGGACTCTGGTTTGCAAAGCCTGGGGAAAGGCAGATGCCGAGAGAGGAAGAGTTCCCCTCCCATCACAGACAAGTGTCCTGTATCCCATGTGAAGGAAGTGAGGATCGGGGCAGTGCAAGCGGCCTGTGTGTGGTCACCTGGTTCCCTGGGCCAGAGTGGGGGAAGGATCCAGGCCTCGACTCCCACCCCATGTGCATCTACAGCACCGCACTGCCTTCCCACCATCCTCAGTTTTAAGACAAATATCATACGATATTATTTGTGGAATCTAAAAAAAAAAAAGATACAAAAGAACTTATTTACGAAACAGAAATAGAGTCACAGATGTAGAAAACATCTGGTTTCCAGGGGAGAAAGGGGTGGGGGATAAATTGGGAGATTGGGATTGACATATACCCACTACGATCTATAAAATGGATAACGAATAAGGACCTACTGGATAGCACAGGGAGCTCTACTCAGTACTGTGTAATGACCTATATGGGAAAAGGATCTAAAAAAGAGGGGATCTATGTCTATGTACAACTGATTCACTTTGCTGTACACCTGAAACTAACACAACATTGTAAATCAGCTATACTCCAATAAAAATTTTAAAAAAAGAAAAAGAAGGAAAGACGAGAAAAGAAAAAAAAAACCCTGACAACTCCAAACCTCTGCATAGGATTGTCAGCGTCTAAATTCCATCTGGGGTCTGTCAATTGTGGAGTGAGCACGCCCTGGGGTGAGGAATGGGGCCGAATGTCTGGAGGTTGCTCCCTTTGCCGGGTCTCCCCCCGCCCCGCCCCTGCCCCTCACGTTCTGATCACGGAGTGAAGACCCTGGGCCAGAAACATCTCAGCGAGTCTGCTATTTGCCGGAGAAGAAAATGGAAGCAAGTTCAGCCTCCGCCAGCTTTGCCGTGGGGATGAGAACAGTCGTGAGGGCCTCAGACTCACCACTGCCCCCTGCCGCCTTCCCCACGCAACTGCGGTCTCCGGCTGCAAAGGGAGGCTCTTACTAGAAAAACCCAGTTAGGGTTCCCTTGTTCCCCTGAAATGAGTCTCTCTCAGTGAAATCAGTCTCTCTCAGTCTCTCTAATGCCTCTCTGTCTCTGTCTCTGTCCCTCTCTGTCTCACATGCACACTGCCCCACACGATTAGGGTAGGGGTGAATGAAAGGCAAACATAAGAGTTTGTAGAAAATTCTGCAAAGGCTGTAAAATCGCCAATTGGATCTTCAAGATGGATGGTTTCTCCCTAATTAGATTCTGCTGCCTTGTATAAACCAGCTTTGCAGCTCTAGTCCATCCGATAAAGCAAACCATTTCTCATCAGTCAGGTTTACAGATCACGCCCGCGGCGCACACAGCGCACGAATCGACCTCCCCTTTCCATCCGCTCTCGGGGCCAAGTTAACAATGTGCTTCTGCCTCCGATAATAATACACCAATAAAAGGACACGTGCGTGACTAAGCTGTGGCCTTATGGCCTGGAGCCCTCCCCGAGAACGTCCCTCCACGCTGAGAACAGGAGTGGAATTATAGACTGGAAGGGCTCCTGGACACGCCTTTTGCAGGCTGGTACCTTCTGGAGAAACAGGCCAGAGCAGCATTTCTCAGCGGGGTCTGGGGTCTGCCTGCATCAGAACCCCAGGGGAACGTGTGCTAAGATGCACATTGCTGGGTCCCCTGCCCCCAAAACACACTGATTTAGACCCCCTGGAGGAGGGACCTGGGAATTTACTCTCTAATCAAGAGTCCCTGGTCATTCTGCAACAAGCTAACATTCAAGAACCACACAGCTAAGGCTCGCAAGTGGTACATAAGGGCCACCTGCCATGTGTACGATGCTTTAATTGCTGCCCTACCTGGAAGCAAGGCCAAGGAAATGATGACGTCCCCGCCCGCACACACACACATCACAGAACACCAGTTCCCAGGCTGTGTCAGGTGCCGGGATCACGGCTGGGCTGCCTGTCAGGTTGTGAGACACATTCCCTCCTGGTCTGGACACCCTTGCAGAGCCGAGGAAAATTGGTCTAGACAGAAAGCAGCAGGATAGTGGCCGGGTGGGAGCTGCAGGCGAAGCCCTCCCAGAGCCCCACCCCCCATGCTCCCGAGAAACTGCCCGAGGCCTGAATCATTTGGACGAGGACAGACTGTGCAGAGGAGGGACTGATGCCCGTGAGGGTGTGGGGAGCTTCGCAAAACTTGTCAAGGCCAAGGGGGGTCCACCGAGGATGCAGAACAGGCTACTGAGCTGCAGAAGACTGAGAGACGGCTGCCTTTAATCTCGAAAGCACTTTTCTTCAAAGAGCTCAAAGCACTCCCCAGACACAGCCTAATCCATTCTTACCCCCATCCTCCACGTTAGATCTTGGTAAGGAACTCAACCAGGGCAACTCCTCTGGCAGATTCCAACTCGGGTCCAAAGTCAGAATCCCCCAGGATATTTTATACGCGCAGACTCGGAGCCCTCACCCCAGACCAAGGCAACGAGGCCCTCCTGGAGCAGGGCCCCAGCATCCCCTACTGGTGAAAGGTCTGAAGTTCCTGCTGCCTCCAGGCAGCATCGTTCTACTTCTGGAGAGCTCAAGTTTTTTTTTCCAGATCAACATAATTGGGCAGGGTGCTTTCAGTGGCAAAGGAATTCGTAGCTCTGACGGCCAGAAGTTCCTCCTCACGTCAAACCACGTCTCCCACGGTAAAATGTAAGGTTCGCCAAGCCTCCGCGTGGTGCACACAGAGAAAAGCGGCTCGGCTGCAATCTGACCCTCTCCTCCTCCGAGGGAAGTGGAGGGAATGCACTCACTCTGGAGGTGCCGCAGACGAGCTGGGCACCAGCCCAGGGCCCTGCGTTCCACCTGGCCCCCACCTCACCCCGCCGGGCCGTGGCTGCTTCTCGGTGGACACGCGCCAGTGTCAAACACGGAACCCAGAGTCTAACTCAGATCTGAGGTTTTCTCAACTTCTGTCCCAAAGGCAAGAGGGTGGGAGGTTGAAGGCCCCCAGGCTTGCCTCTTTCCTCTGCTCCCGACATGCAGGGTCAGAAAATAAAATACACGGCCGGGAGGAAAGGCCGGGAGTTGCTTCTGACACTGCCCTAGAGCCTGCGCCTCTGGACATCAGCTTCAAGATGTCAAGCCCAAGCACTGCCCCCGCTGCATCCTCCCTCCTAGAGGCTGGAGGTGACCCTGGAGGATGCCGCAGGGGGGCCTTTCTCACTCACTGCAGTGAAACTGTAACCCTGAGGGACACGGCTAGGCTGGGGACCTGGGACCAGGACTCCCCCCAGGTCGGTCGCAAGTCTCTGGGCCCCGTGAGACAGAGAAACGAGGTGTGTGGTTAGGAAAAGGGGGAGGCAGCTGAGGCCACTGCTGCCAATGGCCACGCTGTCAGGTGTTTCAACAGCACGGGGATTTCCTGGTCGGCTGTGCGGCAGAATTTTTACGGCTCTGCCTCACTGGTGTGATCGTAAACTCCTCAAAGACGGGGACTCTGTGCTCCGTTGGCTCAGCTCAGCCTGGCACAGAGTAAGTGCCCGTTACATGGCAGCTACTAGTCACACGCGACAGTAGCCCGGTGCCCAGCCCTCGGCTGTGCACAGCAGTCAAGTCTCGTCGCCCTCTCTGGGATGAGCGCTCATTTCCCAGATGGAGTGACATGTTAGCCCCTGGACTGAACAGCCGGCTTATGGCGGAGCCCGGGAGATGCGTTGACAGTCAGGGCTCCCCAGACTGCTGCCCGAGTCAAACGATGCCCCAGACCTTCCCTTCTCTCCCTTCACCAGCCAGAGTGGGCCCCTCCTGCAAACAAGCCCAAACCCCCAAACTCGCCTCCTAGATGTCCCAGAATCACGCAGCCTCGTGCTGAGCCATTTGTAAACCTCCCATCTAACTATTCTGCATCCCATTGGGGTTTCAGTTTTTTCTTTGACTTCTACGCTGCAAGGACCTTCAGGGATCCCCTGGTCCAGGAGGAACCTGGAAACAAGATGTGAACAACCTTTTTCTTTCTTTAACAGAAGAGAAGAGAACACAAGAGACTCTGAGAGAAAACCTCAGAGCCCATCACATGTCACGAGGGTGAACACGTTTCATGAAACTTTTGTCTCAGTTATTCACACACACAAATGTGTGGGAGCTGCAAAGTCAAGCGCGTGTCTTCTGGCCAGTCACAATCAGAAAGTCTGAACAACACCAATCCCGTTCTTGAATGTCGCCGGTAAGGAAACAGATGCACAGAGAGGTGAAGCACACTGCCTGAGGTCACACAGCTGGTCAGTGGCGGCGCCTGGGCAGGACCTCAGGTTGCTCCTGTCTCCTGTTGCAGTGCTCTGCTCGCTACAGGTCTCTGGGAAAAGGACTGCCAGAGAGCTCAGTGAGCCCCGAGCCCACACGAGTCCCCCGGTCAGAGTGGACTCCATCAGCTGACCTGGGGCAGGGGTAGCTGGCAGGCATATGAACGGAGGATGGGCACAGAAGACTGGAAATCCTGGCTGAGCTAGTTTCGACCATGCAGCTGAGAGTGACCTTGACTTTCAGCTCAAGAACTTTTTAACTATCATTGAATTGGAACCAAAACACGAATGCAGGCCACTTAGAGATGGATGTATGGCCCAAGAGGCTCTGCAGTAAGTCTCTCCCTGCGGAGGTGCAGGCCAGCAGAGGGGCCCCCTGCAGGTAAGATTCTGGGCCCCGAGCTGGGTCACTGCAGCCATTCCGGCCCTTGTCTCCTTCGGAAACAAGGGAGCCGTCCCCTCTGGGGGTGCCCCTGACTTTCACTGTGGCTCCTTGGGGTGAGCAGTGCTGGACTCAGAGAGGAGGGTGGTGAGGGGCAGAAAATAAGCCTCATTTTACACGTGAGGAAATCGAGGCTCAGAGAGGCTAAGAGACCAGAGCAAGGTCACAGAGCTAGCTGGTTGGAGAGCACACACGACTCTGACCCAGAGCTCCTGATTCCCTGGGCCTGCTTCTCACATCCACGCAAGAGGCACCTGGACATCTTGTTAAAACGCAGAGTCGGTAGGCCTGGGGCGAGGCCTGAGGCTCTGCATTCCCGAGAAGCTTCCAGGTGATTCCATAGACTAGACTTCGACAGCAAAGCTCTACACTGTGTTGTCTGGAAGGATAAAGGGATCCTTATACTTCACCTCCAGCTCTCCACTTCAGCCAGGCAAATCCTCCAAGACTCACAGACATACTTATTTAAAATAGTAATAAATGTTATTATTTTAACGTTCATCGAATACTTACTAAGTGCCCACACTGTTCTAAATGCTGACATGTAATCCTCACAGGTCTATGACACGGGTATTACCGTCCCTATCTTACACATAAGGAAGCTGCAACTCAGAGAGGTTAAGTAACTTGGCCTAAGTCACACAGCTAGTAGGCAGCAGAACCAAGATTCGGACTCAGCTCTGACTCACAGCTTATTCAGCTAAAGGCTCTATAGCGTATACCCTCAACCCCTCTCTCTCCCAGCCCTGGGAGCCTCACCCCAGAATGCTCTGAACACTCCTCTAGCCCGACCGTGTTCCCTCCAGCACCACACGGCCACGATTGCTCATAATTCAGGGTCCGAAAGGTCCTCTTCCAGACCTGTGTATAGCCAGTGGGCCTCAGCAAGTTACTTTAGAGTTGATGGGGGGAGGCATGAGATGAAAGGGAGCTCAGGGCGGTGCCCGGACAGCGGTCCGCACGCGTGGTGATCTCTCTCTAAATTAGGGGCTTGTGTGCTTTCTTGTGGTCTCTGTTGGAATCGCTGAGGATTCCTATGGAACACGAGCAAATCTCCGGGTGGGACAAGGGGCCCTGGGAGGATCTCCCCAGGGTGCTTCCCAGCTCGCCCCCCACCCAGCCCGTGTTCTGGCTGAGGCTTCAGGACGGTAAGCTGTCCTGAGTTACGCCGTGGGTCACAACATCGAGCTCCTCGCGGTAACGATCGTTGATGAGTATGGACAAGCACAGTGCCCTGCTGGCACACTCGTCCCCGCAGGCCAAGGGACGCCCACCTGGCGAGCCCGCCCCTGCGGCGCCCGGGGCCTGGCCAACTCGGGCTCGGCTCCCAAGCAGCTTCTTCAGGCCCCAAGCACGTTGCCTGGGGCGGCGTCCTCCAGTACAGGAGGAGTTCTAGAAAGCACTAAATATCTGGAGAGAGCCCGGGGCCAGGAGGGCAGCAGGAGAAACTTAACACCGTGACGGGAGTGAGACGGCAGGAGGGCCGGGGGCTGGTCCAGAGATGGGGTAGGTGCCGTAGGCCGGGGCCTTACCGCCCCAAGGCAGACACAGTGGTTTCTAATGGGTCTCGGACACCAGACCATCTTGCTCTGAGTCCTGGCTCTGCCACTTCCACACTGTGTGTTCTGGGGGCGTGTTCCTTACCCTTTCAGTGCCTCGACTTCCCCATTGGTAAATTGTGGATAATGATAAATATCCCAATGGGCTGTGTAGGAATTTAGGATCGCGCCTAGCACGTGGTGAGGGCCTAATACCTGTGAGCGAGGGCTTAGAAATAGATACCCGGGGACAGCCACAGGCCCCCCCCCCGCTCTGGAGGGTGGTCATAAGGCGGCGTCACCGAACATAAGACAGAAGAGGTGTGTCTGGTTTGCACGCGTCTGTACAGAGGGCGGCTGAGACCGGTACCCACCTTTTCAGGGCGCACTCCAGCTCATGCTTCTCCTCGTGGGCTTCTAGGAGCTGCGAGAAGATTCTGGTCAGGAAATCCTCAAAGTTGGACAGTAAGTGAGGCTCGTCCTTCTTCAGCTGCAGCCAGAGTTGCTTGACGTCATTTTCACTGTGAGAGAAAAAGGAGCGTTAGGGTGGGAGCGTGGACATGAGGCTTCGTGGGACACACGGAGGCCCCAGGTGTGACACCGATGGCTAGAGCATCATTATCACCGTCAGTACAGTGACAGCAGGGGCTGACATTTATTGAGCGCTTGCCGCATGCTGGCTGCCTTATGCACGTCTGCTCATTTGACCTTCCAGTGAGGCAGGCGCTGCTAACACCCCCGTTTACGGGGGAGGGGACGGATGAAGAGGGGTGAGGCGAGCGGTCTCAGATCACTCCGCTGGGAAGTGATGAAGCCAGGAGCCATGCCGGCCTCCTAATGACCACACTCAACAGCTCTGCTTTCCGTCTCCCGCCATGAGCTGGTGCTGCTGAGCACACGGAGCCGCGGGCCAGGAGCATCTGCAAACGCCAGGAGGCAGCGGGAGGACGGGAGCCCCGCGCGTGTGAGGACAGGCGCCGTGGAGCTGGAGCAGCGAGCCTGTCGCCCCAGGAGGGATGGGCCTCACAGCTGAGAGCGAAGGACGTGGCATCTGACGGATGGCAGGAAGCGGTTGTCACCGCAGGGAGTGGAAGGGAAGATGCAGCAGCCCACTGGGGCCCGGAGGCAGCGGGCGTGACAGGAGAAAGCAAGGGAAGGAGCAAGCCTGAGAGATGTGTGTGCACACACGGAGAGACGGGTGGGGAGTCGGGAGGACGGAGCCTGGCAGAGAGGCACAGACACAGAGTGGCGTGCCTAGAACCGCTCCCTCCCCAACAGGCACGCTGGCGCTCAGCAGAGGAGACACACGGGCCACGGTCACGGTGATGGGGGTGGGGGCGGGAGGCAGCACACCCATGGACCTGCTCTGCCTCTGGAGAAACTCAACAGTCTACAGCCAGTGATCAGACAGACAGCCAGAGGGGCATCTGATCTCACTCATTAAATTCTAAAACCACTGTGATCTGAAGGCAGCTACAACTAGGGACCCTCAGGATAAAGAATAAAATCCCTTGTGCTGTGTAACAAGCACTATATCTGAGAAATTTTACTCAAAAGTGATACTTGATAGTGCCATGTTAGTAATGTGCCTGGGGTGTAAGTGTTACTCTCTGCTCCCAGCAGAGAAGAGGCCCACCGAGAAATGAACCTGCTTCTGGTCAGTTACCTGATCATCTATCCAATCATCCCTCCTTCCCTCTTTCCTTCCCTTGCTCCATTCCACCCAAACATCCACCAACTCATCTAGACCATCCATCCATCCATCCATCCATCCATCCATCAATCTATCCTCCCACCCATCCATCCACCCACCCACCCACCCATCCATCCACCCACCCATCCATCCATCCATCCACCCACCCACCCACCCACCCATCCACCCTCCCGTCCATCCATCCATCCACCCTCCCATCCATCCAACCAACCATCCATCCCTCCATCCACCCTCCATCCATCCTCCCATCCATCCACCCAACAAGTATTTATTATTTGTTGAAAACCTAGCACTGATCTGGATGACATGAGAGATCTAGAAAACGAGAGAAGGGGAGGTAAGGAGCCTCCTGTTTCCCAGAATAATTTCCATTTTCCCCCATACAGAACACGCTGTGGCTGTCGCTCTACTGGGCTGTAGATACAATGGGGATTGCACAAAGGGTTCCGAGATAAAGGGTCTCTGGGAGATACCACGATGACTTCCCATCACTGTGGCAGGTTGCCCCTCACAAGGTAAATGCATTATGAAATCAAGATGCACCTTGCTGGCCGAGGTCTGTCTGCTCCCATCCCCTGGGTTCCTGCTGCAGCCTGGCAGAGAACCATTAGGGTGAGGGCCTCCAGTGAGATTTGCAGACCTACCTGACGCTCTTCCAAAGCTACCTGGACCTCCTGGTCGTGGCCACATCACCTCCCGCCAGATTTCTGGAGAAGGGATAAGCCTCTCAACGCTGGATGAAAATTAGGCCAAGGCCGATGAGCTGTCTAATCACTCAGCCAGTCGGAGCACCGAGAAGAGCCGGGAGCCCAGGCGCTCTGTCCACCACTTCTGGACAAAGCCAAGGCCACTCTCTTGGAAGGATACAGGGGTGCAGGGTGAGAGAGGGTTCCGGGTGGTCAGTCCATCCATCTCCCTGCTTCCAGAACAGTACGCAAACCATCGTGGTCGCTGAGATCTTTAAAGACCTCTGAAGTTTTCCAGCCTCCTCTGTTTCCTCATCTGGGGTCCTACAGTCTGGACCGTTTTCCCTCACGCTGCAGCAAAAGCCCACTTCCTTCTTGTTTAACTTCAAGGAGGATGACAGTGGCCGGGCACCATCTCCTGTTTGTGGGTTTTTATCGACCACTCTTGGAACCTTCCCCAGAGCCTTCTCTTCTCCAGGAGCTCTCGTGTTGGCTCGGCCCTGCGCGGGCCTTTGTCTGACGTCCTCAGAGAAACCTCTGGTGAACTCTGATTTGAGAGCCCTGCAGGAGGGTGGCGGTCCAGAAGTGATGGGTGGGCAGAGAGATGCCTGTCCTTCATGACAGTCCCTTGGCTCGCCCACACTGCCCTCTCCTGCCCCTCCTCCAGGACGAGCCTTCATGGGGTCTGGGCATGGTCACTGGGCTCTGGTCTCTCGTCCTTGGAGCGGTGGAGCTAGTGTCCCCTCTGGCTTGCCCAGGCTTCTGCCAGCCTGTCTCGACGCTGCCACAACCTAAAAGACGCCGGGAGCTATACATGCTTTCTTGGCCTGCATGCTGTGTGAAGGCCCCTCTCTCTCGCGTCCCCTTTATCATTCTCCTCCACAGTCTTCTTCTTCCCAAGCTCCAGACACACCAGCTCCAACCATCAGGCCATTCCCCCCTCACTCATGAAACACACACCCAACCCAAGACCTGGAGACCCCAACACAAAAAGGCAAGGGGCGGAAGTTACTCCATGTTTTTCGGGCGACTCTCTGGTTTCCACTAGCTACAACATCACTTGACTTCATTTCAATTAATGGCAAAGGTCTGGGTTTACATCTATGCGTCTCTTTCTTACAAAACACTTTTTGCAAAAAAGAAAAAAAAATGGGGGTATGACGTTTGGTTTGAAGCGGCAGCCACCTAAAATTTTCGCTGAGTTACTGACCACCCAAGTGATCAGCTGGTAGAAACAGGTTCACCTCCCACCTCGGCTTCCAGAACAGGGCTGGTTCGCCTCAGGGATCTGACGCGCAGACGCTTCCGTGTAAGGTGGCTTTGGCGGGAGCACAGCACGTGGGACGCACTGCGGCCCCAGAGACCCAGCGGAGGTGGAGATGCTGGTGAGCTGATGGTGACAGGAAGCCTTAGGCGGGACGCACCGAAACCCTCAAGGGTTTCAACCCTTGCACAGCCCTCTGATGGGCGGGCAGCCCTCAGGGAGCAAGGCCAAGCCAAAGACTGTACTGACTGTGGACAGCAGGGGCTGAGGAAGGCGTGTGGGAGATGAGGGGATAGGAGCGTTTCCCTGAAAACAATGCAAAAAGCAGAGGCAGAGCCCTAGACCCTGACGCAGACAGGTCATGGCCAAGGGCAGGCTGCACGGGCCGGTGGCCCAGCTGGAAGCAGGGACCCAGGGCTTGGCTGAGGGCTTAGCAGGCGTTAAGGTTGGACAGAACAGATGGGGAGGCTGCCCCTAGGCTGGGCTCCATCCCCCAGACCACAGTCGCCACTTACTCTTGCCAAACCTTTTGGGCTCCAAGCCTGTCCATCAGCATCTGGAACTGGCCTTCCTCATCTCCGTCCATGTCACCCAGATCCTCACACCCTCTGGTCTGATACACCTTCTCTTCCTGGAGCTGGGCCAGGTGCTCAGCTCCATCTTCCTCACTCGGCTTCTTCTGGCTGAAGAAGAAGTGACCTGGGGGACGCACGGGCACAAGATCTGGATTAGGCAACACTCGCCCGGGAAGACCTGTGTTTCCTCAGCTGCCAGGAATCGACTGAGGTTCAGCTGAGAGGAGAAAAGGGGAGGCCAGACTCCCTGTAGCCAAGCTCCTTGGAGGCCGTGCTCCGGATCTCATGTCTCTGCTACCTGGATGAGATTCTGCCAGAGATGCTAGAATCTGGGAAGGGCAGAGCGCATGGCGGGTACTACGGCACCTTTGTGGTTCTTAACCTTTGAAAGGCCGGCTTAGAATCGTCTCTTCATTGATTTCTTCTCTAAACAAGACCTTTCCCCTGTCGCACTGAGCAGCCCGCCTGCCTGTGCTCTGTGTTATCACCTAGTCATCCTGGCCGCCAGCATCACTGTGCTTCACATTTACACGAATGGAAGTGAATTCAGTGGTATGAATTCAATGATAAATTCCTGGAGGTCAGGAAAGGCCTCAGATACTTCCAGGCAAATGCGTGGCACCTTGAAGGAGGCACATGCATGGCGACTTGTCTGACCCATACTTGTTGTAATCAGTATCTGATCGGTATTGGATCTGATGGTGTATCTGGTTTTCTTTTTTTTTATCTTGTTCACGCCTCTCAGTTGTTTTTCCTCCTGGTCACCTTGAGAACGACTGGTCTATTCCAACCCTTTACAAATTCCTCTGAAAGCTATTGCCCCTCAACCTGGAGGACTCAGCCACACTCAGGTTGAAACGAGCCGCACAAGCCTCCCACTCTTGTCCACTGCTTTCTCGGCAGAAACGGACAGGTTGGAAATCCCGTCTCAGCCCCCTCTTAAGCTGACCTTCCCGCAAGAGCTTCTCCGCTCATTCCTCGCCACTTTCCAGTAGGAGAGGACCTGGCAGTGACAGCGCGGTGGGCACCGAGGGGGCAGTGGTGTGAGCAGCGGAGGTGGACCATGAAAAGAGAGCAAGTGACCCGCAGCCTGGAACCTTCAGGAGGCAGGAAAGCCTGTGCTTCATGGACCCTCGGAGCTGGTGGGGCAGGGATGCCCCTTATATGGCTTTAGGCCAACCCATACCCTGGGGCCCCAGCGTCCACCAGAACTTACTAAATCCAGTGGTGAACTCCGCTGGGGTCAGAAAGCCATTGCCGTCAGCATCCAGGGCATCAAACACATCCTCCAGGTCCTCCAGGCTGAGGGGCAGCTCCTCATGCAGCCTCTGAAAACGATCCAGACCGGGCTGGTTAACACCGCTCATCACGGACGGCTGCCGAGGGGGGCAGCGCCTTCCGCCCCACCGACAAAAGCCAGAAGCCAGACTCTGAAACCTCACCACCCTTCTCCTCCTCTGAATATCAGGACATCCACCATCTCTTGGTTGCCTACTCACGTGGTAGGCAACTTGCGGGATGATTGATAAGTAAATATGTGTACATTTATTACTATATTTATATATAATTTATTACATATATGTTTGCATTTAATTCTCACGACAATTCTTTGAAGTGGGCATTACTATCCCCCTTTTACAGATGAAGCATGATGTTAAATGACCTGTCCATGCCATTAAGTGACACGGCCGGGATCAAATCCAGGTCTGATTTCAAAACTGGCACTGCTCACAGCCGTAAAGGACCAGAACTTCATGGGACTGAATCCCGTTTAGGATAATACCTGCATGACACGGTGCGGTCCAGTGGGATGATGGGATAATGAATGTAAAGAATATTGCACAGTACCCGGCACAGGGAAGGCATTCAGTAAAACGTATGAGGGAGGTAGAGAAAGAAAGGGGGGAGCAGAAGGTCCCCACCAAGGTCACTCAGTGAGTGAACGGCACAGCCAGGTTTCACTCTGGTTTCACCTGCTCTGCCCAAGTCCCTCCCTCTGTCCCCCTGTTGCCATGCAGGTGTGGGTCACACTCTCAGAAGCCTTCCCTGATGGAGGCCACTCATGTCCCAGGGCTGCAGTTTCTGTGGACACACACTATGGTCCTTTAGCTCTGAAGGGGAGCTGGACAAGGCCACTGGGTGACACGCACCCATCATAGCAGCCTGCCCCCCACTCCTACTCCCTGCTGGCTCTCAACTACTTCCTGAAAAGACATGAACTGCCACTGCCTTAAGGTATGGATGACAGTATTTGTGTGGGACTTCCCGGGCGGTTCCGTGGTTAAGACTTCGCCTTCCAATGCAGGGGGTGTGGGTTCGATCCCTGGTTGGGGAGCTAAGATCCCACATGCCTCGCGGCCAAAAAAGACCAAAACGTAAAAGAGAAGCAATATTGTAACAAATTCAATAAAGACTTTAAAAAAGGTCCACATCAAAAAAAAAAAAAAAAAAAACTTGAAAAAAAAAGAGTATTTGTGTTGTAAAAGCGAGCTGGCCAAGATGGGGTGTGAGGTCACTGGACCTGAGTGCTGGGCTGCCCCAGACCACGCAGGGAGAGAAGGGCAGACACTGATGGCTGAGGAGCAAAGTGGCTGAGCTGTGGCTGCTTCCCTCTGGCCTCTGCCTGATGCACCGGCGGCCCCGGGCCAACGTTAATCTGCATCGTTGAAGCAAGTACCCTCTTCTACCCTAATAATCAAATCCTCCCAATGAAGACTCCCCAAGGGAGTTCATTACAGCCCAGCTGACCCTCCCCCATCCTCCCAGCTCCCCGAGGGACGACTGCACAAAATTGCCACCGTGGAAGTGACTGACAGCTGAAGACAAGGACCACGGGGCCACAGGAAGGAAGGTACACGCCCATCTGAACAGTCAGAAAGAGCTGGCAGGTGTGAAAGCCCATAACGTAACTTGCGAGACACTCGGTTTGACCCTCAGGCACCCTTCTAGCTGAGAAGCCATAACGATTAATTTGGCAGGTACTTGCATTAAGAGAGACGATGATGCATTACAACGTGGGGAGACAGGATGATGTGGGAGCCCTTTAGAGTCACTGAATTACATAAGAATGAGGTTTTTAAAAAGGAAGGTAAGTGAGAGTGTGTGCAAGGATTCCAGAAGTGCGTCTGCTGAGCGAACAGCAGAATCTCTGTCTTGTCAACAATCCATAAACCAGCTGTGTCAAAGCCAAAGGCAGAGAATGCAGGGCGAGGATGGAGTCAAGTTCGCAAGCAGGAAGTTCATTAGCTCCATCTGACGCTAAAGGCATCACATTGGAGGCAGGGTGAAAACCCAAGATTCCAGTCCTTTCCTTGGGATAATCCTGCCCCCCTCCCTACCCTCTGCCTGAATGTGATCTCTAAAATGTGGTCTCTCACTCTGTGCTGGACCCAGAAGGGGGCTGAAAGGAACTGCAGAGTCAGTGGGCCCCTCAACTTGCTTCTTGCCCAAAATACCCACACGTGGGCACCCGTACTCTTGTTAGCATCACCCAGGAAAAGCTAGGTCACACCCCGCCTCAGGCGCCATCCCTGAACCCAACAACACTTCTGACCCCAAGTCCTTCCCATGCTCTAATCCCATTCCTTGTCTCTGTCTCAAACCAGCTTCCTCCTCTTGCTGTCACTGAAGCTGGGGAGGGCAGTATGACATTCTCCAAGTCATCCTCCCTCTTCACGTCCTGCCAAAGTAGTACCGAGGGCTTCTCCAGCCTTCTCTGCAAACTGCACATGCCTGATGCCTCACCCTCTCTTTATTGGCCCTACCCGAAAAATCCTTTAGTCTTCATAACCATAATTACCCCTTATTTATCTTTCTTCTGGGCCTGCAGAGCCCTGTAAAACCAACTTATTCTGCTCTTGTCCCCTGGGTACCTAGCGCTGTCTACATTTTTAACTAAAGGAGCCAAGCCAGGTGGAGAGGGACGCGACGATTCATTCCATGGTGCTGATGACCCGTGAAGCTCTGAGATTTCCCTAAAGTCACAGTGGAGGCCAGGCTGGGATAAAGAAGCAGTTTCCCCTTCGGGGCTTCGCTGTCAGCTAAGGGCTCTCCGTGCGTCCATGCATCCTTAATTCCTTTCTCTCATTGCTATCCCACCCCTGCCACCAAAAGTCAGCCCGGCCAGCACCACCCATGCCAGCCTTCCAGAATCCTGCTTCGCGGGTGGATCCTGTCTCCCACTCCCGCCTGGAAGAGCAGGTGGGGGGGAGGGAGTCGGGGAGAAGGCAGGCTCGCCCTCCTCACTCTGTCCACGGCCCAACCAGTGGCTCTTCACGATTCCACGCTCCCTCCACCCGTGGCCTCCCTCCACCGCCTTCCTGTTCACTCTAAATTCCTGCTTCCTCTGAGCTCTGAATTCCTGCATCACTTCCTCAGGAAGGCTCTGCAGCCCCCCAGCGATCCAGACGCGCCCCAAACACATTTCTTTCGTTCGTAAGTCTCACCTCACTTTGCACTGTACGTACTGATGGATGCGATTAGTGAACGCACGTCTGCTCCTTCAGTGGCCTGGAAGCCCTGGGAAGAGGGACCCCGCTCACTTTGTCCACTGCCATGGCCCCAGGGTCTAGCCCAATGCGACAGCCAGGTGGTGTTTAGATACTTGTTGAACAAGTGCATCAATAAACGAGTGACTACGAGTGACAGCAGGCGGTCCTGAGCTCCTGTCCACGGAGCACTGGTCTAGACCCCATCCACTAGATCCTGACCAGTCCCATCCCCCACCCAGGGATGCTCGGCGAGGTCTTAGAAACTGGGGCGTGGAACAGGAAACAATCCTGCAGGAGCCATGCTGAGGGCGCAGGCTCCCAGAGCCGGGGAAAACGCTGTCTCCCGCTACAGCCCAGCTGGACCCTCTACCTTCCTGGTCACCAGCCCGCAACATGCCTCGTGCAGCTGAAAGCCAAGGGTTGCACAGCTGCAAATGCATCTAAGGGAAATGCTCATTAAAGAGAAAACCAGGAGATCCACCTTTACAGCCAGATTAATCTCTCCCTCTTTCCAGGCTCCCAAAGCCTCCTGTTCAGACCCTTCTCCCAGCACCAACCACTCTCTTCCCTGCGGTAGAGCCCAGAAGCACCAGACATCTTCAGGATGGGACTGTGAGGTCCAGAGGCGGGATCTCCCTTGATTCTGCCTGGTGCCTTGATGTGCTTGGTTCAGGCTGACGGCTGGGTGCAGACGGGAGTCTCAACCTCCGTGCTATTGACATCTCGGGATGAATTCTTTGCTGGAGAGGGAGGTGGGGGAGGAGCTGTCCTGTGCTTTACGGGACATTTAGCAGCATCTCCGGACATCACTTAGTAGACGCCCGTAGCATCTCCCTCTCCAGTCATTCCAACCAAGAATGTCCCTAGACATGGCCAAATGTCCTCTAAGAAGCCAAACTGGCCTCGCTCATGTAGACTGGACACAAACAAGAGCAGCACCAACTAGAGACGAACAGAAGGGACCCTCTCCAGCAGAAATGCCCCTTCTTGATCTCTGAGGCAGACAGATGACTTGCACTTGACCTCCCAGTACAACAGTGCAGCCGCTGCGGAAACAGTGTGGGATCCCTCAAAATATTAAAAATAGAATTGCCATATGACCCAGCAACCCCACCCAAGGGTGTGAACCACCCAAGTGCCCATCGACGGCCAAATGGATAAACAAAATGTGGTAAATAGATAAAACGGAATCTTATCCAGCCCTAAAAAGAGAGGAAATTCTGACATGTGCCACCATGTGGAATCTTGAAGACATTTTGCTAAGTGAAATAAGGCAGTCACCAAAGGTCGGATACTGTATGATTCTACTTAGACGGGGTCCCCAGAGGAGCTATATCCATAGAGACAGAAAGTAGGAGGTGGTCCTGGGGGATGGTCAGTGTTTAATGGGGACAGAGCTTCTACTGTGCAAAATAAGGAGAGTTCTGTTGAGGGTTACACAACAATGTGAATGTATTGAAAGGCACTGAAATAGTCACTTAAAAATGCTTCAGATGGGGAATTCTGTGACGTGTATTTTACCACAATTTGGAAACATCACAGAGTGGAGGACACTAGGAATTGTGTTAAGACTCGGGGTATAAGTCCCCCCACCCCAATGGCGCGCGCACACACACACACACACACACACAGTGAGCGCTTACGGAGAGATTTCCAGGTCCCAGCTCGGGGCTAAGTGCTCTGTGGGTACACACGCGCCTGAGTCTCTTCTAACGCTGGGAGTTAGTTATAAATAATTCACAGATGAGGGGCTACAGCTTAGAGGGCTTAAGAGACTTACACAAATGCTCACTGCTAGTAAGTGGCAGATTCAGGATTAAAACTCAGGGCAACGCACCACAGAATTCCTTAAGCGTCTCTTTGTTCGCCTAAATCAGGCGTCAACTAGCAGCCCCTGTAAAGGCCAGGCCGTGCATATTTGAGGCTTTGCAGCCCTTTGTCACAGCTTCCCAAGTCCGTGCTGCAACTTGGAATCCGCCGTGGATGGCATGAGAAGGAAAGAGCCCGGCTGCGTTCCAATTACACGGCACTCACAGAAGCAGCGAGCGAGCCAGGTTTGGCTGGCTGGCCAACTCCTAGATGGTTCTTCACAGTTTGGCTAATCCAGGAATTCCAGGCAGTGTTGCAGGGTGGGTACTTGGCGTTGGTAATAACCATTACACTCCTCTAAGAAATCAGAGGAACAGGGTTTAGGAGGCTGCTGGTGTCTTCAGAGATCTCCTGCCCGACCTGTCCCCATCTCCCTCTCCCAACTGGAGGGGTCCCTTCATGCCCTCTCCAGCCTGGTCCTCCCGTGTCCCTCTGCCTCTCACTAGGGACCCTCCGGCTCACGACTGTGTTCTCTAGGGGACCCCTCCCTGCAAAGCAATCTTCACCCCAGTTCTGCCTGGAATGATCTCCATGGGACACACAGAGGGGTTTATTGTGGAGGAGGGAGTGAGGTCTGGGGGGCCATGGGTGGAGCTGAAGACCCTCCAACTCCTGCCTAAACTCTGCGCTCACAGGTCAGTATCATCCATCCAACGTCCCGTAGCAGGACCTGCTCGTGCGCAACCCGAGCTCCGGGCGGTTTGCATCCTGGCCTCGGCCGGGGGACCTGCTCCTTTCCGTCTGTGGTCCTGCTCTGTCAGGGTGTCTGTTTGCTCACGGCTGCTGCTCTCCGATCACCTCTCAGATGCCTGGGTTTCCCCACCTCTCGGATGGCTGGAAGCCTGTCACCCCCTGCAGGTGGAGTTCTTCCATTACTCAGGAGAAAGAAGAATGGGGGCACGAGGGGAGCAGCCTTGCCCCTCCCCCTCCCTCAAAGGATGGCAACTGTGTGCAGTTTTGTGCCAGCTCCCCTCGCCCGCCGGCCCCTCCTGCCCAGGCTCCCCACCCTGACCCAGCCACTCTCCGCCTTAACAGGCCTTTCCCGGCATCTGGATCTGGGTGTGCGTGCGTGCTGTGAGCTCTTCTCCAGGCCCCGAGGGGCTGTGCTGGGAGCCAAGGGTGAGAAAGGAGGTGGTGGCCAGGACCCAGGGGCCAGCCGCCGGCTGCCGTGGTGCGCGCAGGGGTGACAGCAGTAGGCAGGTGTCCTCAGTCCTGCCAGGAGGACCAAGGGCGCATGGACCTCATGGGGAACCCAGGGTGGACAACAAGAGGGTGACTTTCGTCCCAAATCTCCTTCCAGCCCATCCTCCTCCAGACGTGACCGTGAAAGCGGCAGAGAGGCGGCCCTTCGATGACGAGTTTTGTTCTCTCGTGATATCATTCTCTCAGCTAGAAGAGCTGAACTTTTCAAACGCTTCGCCGTCCACAGGCACGCAGAAAGTTCAGGAAACCGCAGCCGGCAGAGCTGAATGCCACGGACCCAGCAGACTGGCTGGTGGGAGGCCCCGCCCTCTTCCTGCTGTCTGGACCAGGGGTGAGGCCGGAGGGAGCAAGGCTGCTGTGGCGTCTCTGGGATCTGGTGCTTCTGACTTCATGCCGGGCCCAACGCAAATGATTTCTTCAACAATTGACACTTTACGGTTTATCCCGGCCTTCATTAAAGAGAGGGCTTTGGCGCAGGTTAATGGGGGTATATTCAGTGAGAGTGCTGAGTTGCACTGTGCATGTGACCCACGGTTGACCCTCAATAAAAGAGAATTCCCTTTTCTTTCTTTCTAGAAGGAGAAGCACAAATGAAACATGCCATTAAAACCACTCCTACAAGCACCATGGCCACAGGCCTGTGAAGGACAACTATGAATTCCCAGGCTGGGGTTGTTAAGGTTTTCTCAAAACACACCTAGGCTGGACTTCTAGGTGGGATGAGGCTTTGGGGATGAGTATCAGTGGCAGAAATTTACCAGGTGTCAATTGCTGAAAACCAGAGAGGCCCAGGCTCTCTTGTGGGCTAAGGTACCACTGTTCCCAGGTCTTTCCCCTCAAATCCTGAAGCACCTACTGGACGGGGGAGAGTCTGGGAGAAGCCAGAATATTCCACCCCGTGGGCTGGTGGGAGAAAGGCCTGCGGTGCTCCATCCAGGTCACAGGCCTCCGGGCCACGAGGCTCACACAGCGAGTGGAGGCGGGACGGATACGAACGAGGGTCTGCATTTCATGGCCCAACTTCAGCGTACTCTGAAAAACCAGCCTTAAGGAAACCTGGGCTTCCCGGGTGGCGCAGTGGTTGAGAGTCCGCCTGCCGAGGCAGGTGACACGGGTTCGTGCCCCGGTCCAGGAAGATCCCACATGCCGCGGAGCGGCTGGGCCCGTGAGCCATGGCCGCTGAGCCTGCGCGTCCGGAGCCTGTGCTCCGTGACGGGAGAGGCCACAGCAGTGAGAGGCCCGCGTACCGCAAAAAAAAAAAAAAGAAAAGAAAACCTGCCCATCGCGAGTCTTCCCCCGCTTTGTGCAGCTGTGTGTCCCTCCCCAAAATGCCCCTGACGTACGAGTGATGGGAGGGCGGTGTGGAGAGAGGCTGTCAGAGCTCCAGTGCAGCCCGCGCTTCCTTTATTCTCGGGGTGAAATCATGACTGCAGCATGAGAGACTTAAGGAAGACACTGGGAAGGCACCAGACCAGGGGTGGGCAAACCACACCCCGCCCTGTAAATGGGACCCAGTGCCTGTTTTTGCACAGCCAGAGAGCTAAGAATCGCTTTTCCATTTTTAAATGGTTGAAAACAGTATCAAAAGGATTAGAATGTTTGGTGACACATGAAAATGACATACAATGTACACTTCAGTGTAGGTAAGTAAAGCTGTTTGGGAACAGGTCACGCTCTGCTGTTTCCACACTGCCTGTGGCTGCTAGCGCTGCTGTAACCAAGCAGGACCTTACGGGGCCTTCGCGGGACAGACGCTTCCCCATACCCTCTGCTTTAGCTCCTCTCTGGAGGGCCTGGATAATAGTATCTGATGTACATTTCCTGAGTTGTTTTCCAGATGCTAAAACCACCACCAAACGGAAGACATTAGCTACTTGATGACCACGAGCACATAGCCCCCAGGCCTCCTGGAGCCTAAGGATTGATCGTGTGAACCCCTGTGACACCGCCCTGGGACCACCACCAACCAGAGAACTGTGCACGAGCTGATCACATACCCCGGGACTCCCCTCTCTCACCTGGCCTTTAAAAATGATTTGCTGAAAACCATTGAGGAGTTCAGGTGTTTTTTTTTTTTACTGTGGACCAGTTTTGAAGTCTTTATTGAATTTGTCACAATGTTGCTTCTGCCTTATGTTTTGGTTTCTTGGCCCTGAGGCATGTGGGACCTTAGCTCCCTGACCAGGGATCAAACCTGCACCCCCTGCATTGGAAGGTGAAGTCTTAACCACTGAACCGCCAGGGAAGTCTGAAGGAGTTTGGGTGTTTTGAGCACTAGCTGCCCCGGACTCCTTGTTTGGCGCCTGCAATAAGCACTGTCCCTTCTTTCACCACAGTCTGGGGTCAGTAGATGGGCTTTACTGTGCATGGGCGAACAGATCCAAGTTTGGTTCGGTGACACCGTGACAGAGCTGATCGAGAGTCATGGCACCTTGTGGGAGTGGCTTGGGCAGAGCTCAGAGCTGTGTTGTAAAGTAACAAGTCAGTGCCTTTCCACCTTTGTTCCAGAAGGTTCTTCTCCGTGTCTCACTTAAGTTTCTTATATTGCTGCCACCATTTTCCACAATTCTGGGGAGTTACTGACTCAGAGAAAATAGCTCCCGAGCCTGACACCAAGTGAAGGCCAGAAAAAGAAAGAACCCAGGAGATCTACCTCCCAGGAGAGGTTAGGCCGATGCCTCCTTCCAGGACAGAGTTGACGGCACCTTTTCTGTTAAAGACGTCACCTCAGGGCTTCCTGGGTGGCGCAGTGGTTGAGAATCTGCCTGCCAATGCAGGGGACACGGGTTCGAGCCCTCGTCTGGGAAGATCCCACATGCCGCGGAGCAACTAAGCCCGTGAGCCACAACTACTGAGCCTGTGTGTCTGGAGCCTGTGCTCCGCAACGGAAGAGGCTGTGACAGTGAGAGGCCCACGCAACGCGATGAAGAGTGGCCCCTGCTCTCCGCAACTGGAGAAAGCCCTCACACAGAAACGAATTCCCAACACAGCCAAAAATAAATAAATTTATAAAAAAATAAAGACGTCACCTCCCGTGGGGCAGGCCCCAGCCCAAGAAAGGGAGACCCATGCATTCCAAGTGGCATTCCAGGTGGGCAGGTGCAACCCGGGACCCTCTTACCTGCATATCCCTCCTGGTGATGAAGCCCTTGCCCTCGGCATCACAGGTCTGGAAGAACTCCTGTGCCTTCCTCAGCATGGTCAGCTGTGCCGGTGCCAGCTCCTGGGTCCCCTCACGCGGCAGGTCGTCCAGGGAGCCCAGGCAGGCCCCGCTCCCCTGGTGCCCCCAGCCAGGTCCCCGGGGTCTGGAGACCACTCTCCTGTCGGGCGTGGCCATCCAGATCTGTCAATTTCTTCGAGTCGTTTCAGAACCTGAAGGTGGAAGATGAGAGAGAGGAGTGGGCATGGTAGGGATGGAGGAAGGCTGGAAAAGGATGAGAGGGGATGGGAGGGAAGCAGAGGACCGCTCACCAGTGCCTGTCTCTCTCTTCATCAGCACAAGCTCGGAACAAGGGGAAATGCGCCCTGATCATTAACAGATCAGCCCATCAAAGAGAGCAGAGAAGAAGGGGGAAAGGAGAACAGACATTTCCAGCTTGAAAGGCGGTGGCCAGAGAATTTCTCCCGATCTAAATCAACGGCAAGAACACAGACGCTGATAGATCAGCTTCCATTTCTGGAGTGTTTACTTGGAGGCAGACACCACACCGTGGTCTCTATATACATTTTCCCATTTCCTCGCCCTTTAATGGTGGATTTCAGTCATGGTGACCGGCAGTGGAGGAAGGTCTTTGGGGTTGGGTTCCTCCTCTATAGCCCTCAAAATAGAGTGCATGGCAATCCACTACTACTGACCAGCCGTGTGAGCTTAAGCGAGCCCCAAAGCCATTCTGGGCTTGGGAGTTAGTAAACCTGATCTCTCCGTTCTAGGTCTGACTTTCTCTGGCTCCCAGCTTCCCTGGCCCATGTCACAGGCGATGCATGGCATGAAAGAGGCAATCTCACAGTTATAAAGAGGTCGGCTATGAGCACTAGGAGAGAGGCACCTCCTCTTATTTGATTTTAACCCCAGGTATCAGCCCAAAGGTGGTGTAAAGTCAGTGCTCATTGATTCCCTGTTGAATGAAGGAAGACAGCTCTTTCGTAGATTCTTTGCAGGGATGCCTGAAACCATTGGTATTTCAGTCAGGAAGCTCTTTGTATGGGATTTTCATCTCATAAAGAGTAAGTCCAGACTTCTGTTTCCAGAAAAGATGGAAGAACAGGGACTGGATTTATCCTCCCAGTTGAAATAACCCAAAATCCAGATTATATATATATATATATTTATTTATTTATTATTATTATTATTTTAATGGTTTTCCAGACGCTGGATATCAGGCAATGAAGGATAGTGACCAGCAGGGCTGGGACTAGGGTGAGTGGAGGGAGGTCCCTAAAGTATCAGATTAAGAGGCGTTGAGTCTCAGGTCCTGACCCTGTACTCCCACTCTTGAGAACGTCTTCTTAAGGTTCAAGTAGAGGATTCCACTCTCGAAGCTGTGTATCTGAGAGTGACTAGCTTTTTAAATTTTGCTCCCAAAGGGCCCACACTTGCCTCCCTCTAGTCTAAGCTTTGTTCCTGAGAGATGGGAAACAAATGAAATATGCCCCATTATTGCCTAAAGAGTTTTCAGTTCATGGCACAGGAAGGGGAAACCCAGGTGGAGCCTGGCAGACACCCTAAACTGAGGCAACCCAACTATATGCTGCCTAAAAGAAATGTACTTTAGCATAAAGACCAAATAGGGGACTTCCCTGATGGCGCAGTGGTTAGGAATCCGCTTGCCTATGCAGGGGACACGGGTTCCAGCCCTGGTCCAAGAAGATCCCACATGCTGAGGAGCAACTAAGCCCGTGCACCACACTATTGAGCCTGCACTCTAGAGCTCGCGAGCCACAACTACTGAAGCCCGCGCACCTAGAGCCCGTGCTCTACAACAAGAGAAGCCACTGCAATGAGAAGCCCGTGAACCACAACAAAGAGCAGCCCCCACTCGCTGCAACTAGAGAAAGCCTGTGCGCAGCAACGAAGACCCAACGCAGCCAAAAGTAAATAAATAAATAAATAAATTTATATTAAAAAAAAGACACAAATAGGTTAAAAGTAAAAGACTGAAAAAATATATAGCATGTTAACACTAGTCAAGGGAAAGCTGCATATTAATATCAGGCAAAGTAGATTCTATAGAACAAAGAATATTAATGGAGATAAAGTCATTTCATAATGATAAAGAGGGCGATTCATCAATAGGATAAAACAATCTAAACACATATGCACCTAACAACAGGTGCAAAAAGCAAATGCATGAAACAAAAACTGATAGAACTTCAAGGAGAACTAGACAAATCCACAATCACATTCAGATTTCATTATCCCTCTATCAATAATTAATAAAACAAGAAGACAGAAATCAGTAAGGATACAGAAGACTTGAACAAAACTGTCAACTATTTTGACCTACTTGACATTTATAGAACAATCCACCCAAAAAATCCTGAACACACTTTCAAGTGCACATGGAACATTTACCAAGACAGTCCATATTCTGGTCCACAAAACAAGTTCCAATAAATTTAAAAGGATTTAGTCATACATACATTGTGGTACTCTGACCACAATGGAATTATGTTAGAACCAATAACAGAAAGACCTCTGGAAAATCTCCAAATGTGGAAACTATGTAACATACTTCTAGAAACCCACGGCTCAAAGGAGAAATGAAAATGGAATTTAAGAATAATTTGAACTAAATGAAAATAGAAGTATAATATTTCAAAGTTTGTAGGATATTGCTCAAGCAGTGCTCAGGAAAAAATTTATAGCCCTAAACAAATATATTAGAAAGGAAGAAAGGTCTCAGGCCAATGGCCTCATCTTCTACCTCTAGAAACTAGAAAAAGAAGAGTAAATTAAACCCAAAGTAAGGAGAAGAAATAATAACAATCAGAACAGAAATCAATGAAATATAAAACCATAGAGAAAAACAGTGGAGAAAATCAACAAAACTAAAAGCTAGGCCTTTAAGAAGATCAATAAAGAGAGAAGATACATATTATAGTATAAGGAATTTAAGATGACATCATTACAAATTCTACAGACATTTAAAAGGATAATAAGGGAATATTATGAACTACTTTATGCCAATAAATTTGACAATTTAGATGAGATGGACAAATTCCTTGAAATATCACACTAAATATCAAAGCTCACTCAAGAAGAAATAGATAGCCCGAACAACACTGTATCTATTTTAAAAATTTTAAAAGAAAATCAACAACTCAGTTGTTTTTAAATGGACAAACATTTGAACAGGCGCTTCACCAAATAAGACATGTGGATATCAAATAACCACATGAAAATGTTCATCATTATTAGTCATCAGGGAAATGAAATTTAAAACCAAAATGAAATGCCACTACACACTTGTTAGAATGTCTGAAATGAAAAAGATTGACCAAGTCTTGGCAAGGATGTGGGGTGACAGGATGGAACACTCACATGTCGCTGGTGGGAATGTACACAAACGTACAATCCCTTCGGAAAACACTTTGTGGTCTCCTAGAAAAGTCAGACAAACTTCTACCATCTGATACAGCCATGACACTCCTCAATATTACTTACCTAAGAGAATTAAAGCATACGTCCATACAAAGACTTGTCCATAAAGGTTCACAGAAGCTTTATTTGTAGTAGCCAAAACCAGCCCAAATATTCATCAGCAGGTGAACTGGTAAGATTGTGGTATAAACACACAAAGGGATGCTATTCAGCTTTGAAAGGAAGGGACTGTTGATCCAAGCAACAAACCGTATGAATCTGAAAATAATCATGTGAGTGAAAGAAGCTGGACTAAAAGAGTGCATCCTATTTGATTCTACTTATATAAAACTATAAACAATGAAGACTCACCTATAGTGACAGCAAAGAGATAAGGGAGGGTGGGGAAGGGTGAAAAGGAGGGATGACAAATGGGCAAGAGCAAACTTTTGGGGGTGTGGATATGTTCGAAATCTTAATTGTGGTGATGGTTTCATGGAGATATACATATACATACAGACAGACACACATACTCAAACGTACATACATGTAGATACAAATATATATCAAAACATCAAATTATACGCTTTAAATATGTGTAGTTTGTTGTATGTCAATAGTTGACTAGATCTATTTTTTTAAAAAAAGAATAGGTCAGCCAGACCCTTCTCATATTCCCCGGGACTTGCAAATCTAGGCCTGCCTACTGTGTTTATTCCCAGGATCCTGTTTCTTCCTCTTACCGTCAACTCTGGCAAGCCAGAAATGGCTGAAAATTAAGTAATTTCCCTGTGAAAATGCTCAGTCCCTTAGTGTGGGGAGCTAAATGAACTTGGAAAGTAAGGGAGCAGGGCAGAGTCCCTCCTGCAGACAATTTCCCTTTATGAGTTCGCCTCCTTTCTCCCCTGGCTTTGACCTGCAATCTTCCCACAGCATCTGTGGGGTTTCCAAGTAGAAGGGAAGACAAAACAACAGAAGTGCTTCTACTTTCATTTCAAAATAAAGTGGAAGCCCTGTGATGGGCTTGGCTGCCTCACACTTGGATGAAGCCCTGTGATGTCCTGGGCCCCGGCTGGACACAGCTTTCTGTCTCCAAGATTTTTTGGCCACCAGACAGTACACCCATAAAAGGGAAAAGGGTGTGATGCGTTCCAGAGGCAAAGGGCAAAGGCCATCACGATCACAAAGGGAAAAAAGAGCCCACTTTTATCTGCCCGTCTCTATCAGAGCCGGGAAACTGCCACTCTCCCTCCAGAATGGTTCCATGAAAGTCTTTATACACAGATGGAAATTATCCAGCCCTCAGATATTTCCAGGAACACTTCCCAGACCTCCAAAGTAATTCACAGCTTAGTAACTGCTGTAATCAGAACATTCACGGACCAAGCCCATATCCCTTCTGAAGGCCCTAAGCTCCCTTCCCCGTCACTCTGGGCTCCACGGAGCTGGAGAATGGCTGATACCTTGCGGCACACCACGCCCGAGACTGACTTGAAAGTGACCCTGATCTCCCTTGAATCTCTCCTGCAGCAGACAGTTAGGAAGTCAAGAGCCCCAAAGCATCTTCAGGATTCATTCAAATCCCATGAATTACCCAGGCTCCAATGGAGGAATATTCTCTACGTGGCAGCGCCACACATGTCCACCACTAACTCCGCGTTGGCTGTGTCAAAGAGAGGTGGACAGGCCAGTTGTGTTGAGCTGTGAAGACACAGGAGGGTTGCTGAGCAAAGGATCTGAAAGGGAACTGCACCAGCAAAGGACGAGAGATGCTCACAGGTCTTACCGGACCCCTGGGAGGGAACAAGTTAAGGAAGAATCAAGGCCTCAGACAGGAGGTGTGTTAGTCTCCTAGGGCCGCTGCAACAGAGGACCAAACGCTGGGTGGCTTAAACAACAGAAACTTAGTCTCTCTCACTTCTGGGGCTAGAAGTCCAAAATCCAGATGTCTCAGAGCAGGCTGTGCTCCCTGAGACTCCAGGGAGGATCCTGACTGCCTCTTCCCAGCGTCTGGAGGTGGCGGCCACCCTGGAGTCCTCGGCTTTCGGCTGCATCTCTCCTGTGAGCTCTGCCTCCTTCATCACGTGGCCTCTCCCCTCCCGTGTCTGCCCCCATCCTCCTCCTGTCTTATCACCAGTCGTATGGATTAAGGGCCCATTCGATGACCTCATCTCAACTTGACTAATTACATTCATAATCACCCTACTTCCAAATCTGGTCACATTCCGAGGTCCTGGGGGTTAAGGCTTCAACATACCTTTCAGGGACACAATTCAGCTTCTAATCGGTGGTGTCTTAGAAGACACTGAGACAGGGATTTGGGTGAAAGTGGCTTGTTTGGAAGGGACGCGGGAAACACTGTCCAGGGAGTGGGAAGGGAAGCAGCCTGTGAGAGGCACCTTCTCCAGCCAACAACGGGCAAGCAGCTGCTGGGGCTTGGGGCCTCCCAGGAACTCGAGGGTAGATCACAGGTCTCAGGGATCCAACCCCAGGGGAAAGGGTCAGGTTACTTGTATGTCAACCCCTCAGTCATGGGGAGGCTGCCCCTGAGGGTGTTAACCCCCAGCGCTCCAGTGGGCCACGGGTGATGGCTTTGGAGAAAGCCCCCAGGCAAAGGGACAGAGGCCAGCAGCTGGATGTGGCCACAGGACAAGGAAATGGTCAGTCCTCCCACCGTGATGAGGGCAGGCCACCAAAGCATCTGGTACATAGGACGTGGGGGAAGGAGAGGCTCTGGGCCACCCACATGCCATCCACACAGGCCCTAACCCTCAATCGCCCCATCTGTAAAAAAGCAGGTGACAGTACCTACGTCCTGTGAGGACCGGGCAACGTATAAACAGGTAAAACACTTGGAAACGATGCCTGGCACACAGAAAGCGGTTGGTAAGTGTGAGCTCTTACAATGATTTCTAGGGCATTTCCAGTATTATTCTTTTTAGTTCGAAATTCTGATAGTGAGATGACTCCTTGGGAGGTGATAAAATAATGAAAGACATATAAACTCATAATGATGCTAATTATATTTCACAGTTGAAAAAGAACTTTCACTTGTATCATCCCATTTCCATAGTGATCCTGTGAAGCTGTCAGGACTGGCTGTCTTTTCCCTCTTTTAGTAATGAACATCTCAGTCTCCGAGAGGTTACGTGACCTGTCCAGGGTTATCAAGAAGAGCTGGGACTCGAACTTACCACCCCTGAGAGTACGTGAGAAGACCAGAGGCATACTGGGGCTGCGTTTGTTTTCTAGGACTCAATGAAGGGCAGTTTTCAGTTCATCCTCCCTCCCTGTAAGAACACTCCACAGTCTGCGCCAACTCCCAGCCTTGTATGTGCCTTCAGGGCCCAGCTCTGAGTCCGCCTCCTCCAAGAAGTCTTCCCTGACTCCCTGGTCTGGACTGCTTTGGCCTCTGTCCCTCTGAGTACTTACTCTTTCATGCTTTATGCATTAGAACACCCGGCTTGATCCAGTTGGCTAGATTTTCAAGTGCACATGATATGTCTCATTTCTTCTGCAAAAGCAGAAGTCCTATCAGTAAATCTCAGTAAGTGTGAAATTGATATTTGATCATTTAAATGAACAAATTCCCAGCCTGGTACTTTGCATAGAGCAGGTGCTCAGTAAGTGTGTGCTGGCTTCCTAACTGGCCACTGAGAGTGAGGGCTGAGAAGGGAACGTATTGGTGGTACAAGGAAAAATATCTATCTGGTCTTTGTTCCTGGTGCAGAGCTCCTAAAACCCTCAGAATTTCCTGAATGAAAGAAGGGCCTTTTGTCATTTACAATGAGCCCCTTTTCAACTACACCTGAGTTCATGCTAAGGAGTGACTCTGGGTGGGTTTCAGGAATGGGGGCTGGTGGCCAGAGGAACCAACCGTGTGATTAGAAGTGGCGACTGAAAAAAATGCACGGCCTAAAAGTTCACAATTATGTTTTGTTTGAGGACACTGTTGAGGGCCCTACACGGGAAGGCAGCCTCTCAGATCGCCCTGTTCCAAAGAGGAAAGGAAGGAGCCAGGACACATAGGAGTTTTTGCTGAAAAATAAAACTTGTAGTCGAAGATCGAAAGATTACTGCTAATCGCAAACAACAGACATCTCAAGTTAACGATTTTAGGACTTTTCTATGTTTGGGAAGATGCAAGAGTCTGGGCTCATTGAAATTATTCCTTTCATATGCATCGTAAATATCTAGGGCCAGTATCTTGTTTTTCACCATCCTGCATCACCTCAGGGTGCACGGCTGGGGGTGGCTGCAGTGGCCGATAGCTTGATGGTCTCAACATTGTTGATTACTGAAATGGTGACATATTTTCCACAGTAGGTTGGAAATTTCAGCCCCACCGCCAACCTCCAGGAAGGAGAGGGAGGCCGGAGCTTGAGTTAATCACCCATGGCCAATGATTTAATCGATTCTGCCTACATAAGAAGCCCCAAAGGATGGGGCTTGGGGAGCTTCCGGGTTGGTGACCCCGTGGAAGATCTAGGGGTTGCCACACCCATGCCATACCCTATCTTCCCTTGCCTTGGGCATTTCTTCCTTCTGGCTGGTCCCCAGTTGTAGCCTTTATAACAAATGGTAATAATAAGTAAGGCACCTTCCTGAGTTCCGTGCGCTAGAGAGCTTTTGAACCTGAGGAGGGGTGGTGGGAAACTCAGAATTTACAGCTAGTCGGTCAGACTTATGGGGGTGTATGATGAGGCCCCCCAAGGTGGCTGCTCTCTTGCTCTCTGTACATCCCCTGCTCGACCAGTCCCTGCTGCACCCACACCTACTCACATGACTGACCTTCCCTCTTAATCATACAGCCTAATCAATAAATGCCTAGTACTTGCCCCTAGCCCCAGCTAGTGACTGTTCTCATCTTTAGATCAGAACGTCTCCACTATGATAGTTGATCAAAGGGGTGGTGAGGGGTGTGTCCCTCTGCTGGTTTTCCTGGTAACCAACTGATGGGCCAACCTATGGCAATCCCCTCTATAACTGGTAACCTTCCGCTTGCCCTGGGAGTCAACACCGCTGCCAGGTCCTGCCTGCTGTCTGCCGTGCACGGCGGGGTGTCACTCCAGGACCCTTTTGCTTCCGACATATAAAATCCGCTATTCAATAAACCACTGATGTCTCTGTTGCTGTCTCCAGGCTCTTTTTTCGGTTTTGAGGCTGGGCGAGTACAGGGCTTGCAGGTCTGCAGGGTGGAGCACAACAGGGCATCTGAATGGGGACAGTCTTGTGGGACTGAGCCTTTACCCTGTGGGGTCGTGTCAGTGTTAGAATTGAATTGTATCCTAGGACACACATGTGGCCCCACCAGCCCATTTAAAGGGGCAGCTGTACAGAAGCACCTTTGAGAGGGCAGCTCACCACTCTGCCTGCTGTGGCTTACGCAACCACTATGTTCTGCCTCCTTTTTCCTCGAATGAGGTCCAATTTCCTTGTCTGGCCTCAAGGGAGACAGGGAACAGCTGTCTCTACCGCTATAAAATAACTCTTCCAACTAATATGCAGCGGCACCGTTCACACTTCTCTTGCTATATTATAAGATACGTTAAAGGCCTTGATAATGGTTTGGAGGTCTCCCGTGACACGGTTGCTGTTCACACAAATTCGTCTCTTAATTAGTGGTTGTAAACCACTTTGAAGATAAAAGGCGTTTTATAAGCGCTAAGTCCTATCATGATTAGCTTTCCAATATGTCCTTGCGGATGCGTACATCAAAGCCAAACACAGGCTCAGCGTGAGATCTGGTGGTTAATCAGATGTATTTCAAGGCGTCTGGTATATATTAAAGACACTGCTGCAAAATTTATCAACATTAAAAAAGTGCCTCCTTTCTTCCCAACAGAACAAGCTCTTTCCCAAGACTGTCAGTGCTGATGTCTGACAGACGAGCGAAGACCAAGAGCTAATATATCCTCTGGGCCTGGAAGAGAATGATTCCATAATGGCACCTGGCTTTGTAAAATGTCTTGATTGTTGTCAGCATGGTTCTGGGCCCCCTGTTCTCATTTTATTTTGTTTTCACAATCATTCTATGATATGGGCAAGTAAAATTAACACGATCCCTGTTTGACAGATGAGGAAACTGCAAAGTGGTACAGCTGTACACAGTGACGGATGCAGTTACCAAGGCGACACTATGGATGCCCCACCCACATCCCCTCCAATATTTGTGCACTACCCACCCCCTCCACCGTCCCCGCCTTTGTTCTAGCTCCCTGCGCCTGTGACTCTTAGAAGGCACATCCTTGGGCTTCTGGAGTTGCTTTGTCTCATGGACAGAGCCGGAAGTGTCTGAAGTTTTCCAGTCACCCCTAAACAGCCCTTGGCCAATACCTGCCTGGTGCAGAAGCAGGGAAGCCCATTCTTCCCTGCTTCAGTGGGGAAGACTCTGAGCTGGGATTTACACTTTTGTCAGGCCAGGCTGAAGCTGGAGCTCTGCCCCACATCACACTCTGGCTTCCTCCCCTCTCCTGTCCTGTGTTCCACTCCTTTACTAGGTCTTCCTGGAGCACCTCCTTAATAAACCACTTGCCTGGTCAGCCCTCTCTCGGGGTCTGCTTCCAGGGAACCCAACCTAAGTCAGCTCTCTCGACTCAGCATGAATGACAATGTTTTGCGTGTTTTCTATTAAATACGTGCTCCCAGTCCCCTTAGTTCCAATCCTCCCCTGCCAAGTCTCCAAAGCAGATGGAACGTCGTGATCGAAGGGAAAACAGGGGCTTTGAGAGTACAGGGCTAAGAGCTAGGGGCATTAGGGTGGACACAGAACTGTTTCCCACCTGTCCCATGGGACAAGGGTCAGATGGAACACTGAGTATGAAAGTGAAAAGTGATATTGTACACAAACGCAGACGCATCCTCACCGTTGCTATGGGGAAGGGCGGAGAGCAGAGGAAGAAGGGCAGAGAGACGGGCATGCTCCACGGGGAATCGACTCCTACGAGAAGCGAGTGCCTGGCACCAGATCCTCGTGGAGAGGGGCCAGCAAAGGCTCCAGGCTCTTCTGCCCACATGTAACTGCAGGGCAAAAAGATCTAGGAAAAGTGACAAGCTTCCTCTTCCAGAGGCCTCCTTTAAACAAACTTAAGTGATATCCACTTGTTTCACCAACTTCCCCAATGGGCAAGGACAGACCTCTGTCATCTAATACTTAAGCAACTGTGCCCTCATATCCCTGATGAACACAGATGCAAAAATTCTCAACAAAATACTAGCAAACTAAATTCAACAGCACCATTGAATGGATCGTGCACCATGATCAAGTGGGGATTCATGTCTGGGTTATAAAGACGGTTCAACATATACAAATCAATCAGTGTGATACACCACCTTAAGAGAACGAAAGATAAAAATCGTACAATCGACTCAAGAGATGCCAAAAAAGCACTTGACAAAATTCAACATCCATTCATGACAAAAACTCTCAACAAACTGGGTATGGAAGGAACATACCTCAGCATAAGGAAAGCCATATGTGACAAGCCCACAGTTAACATCATACTCAATGGTCAAAGGTTGAAAGAATTTCCTCTAAGATCGGGAACAAGACAAGCGTGCCCACTCTCACCACTCCTACTCAACATAGTACTAGAAGTCCTAGCCAGAGCAATCATGCAAGAAAAAGAAATAAAAGGCAGGCAAATAAGAAAGGAAGACATAAAATTGTCTATGTGCTGATGGCATAAATTTATATATAGAAAATCCTAAAGATTTCACCAAAAACCTGTTAGATCTAATCAATAAATTCAGCAAAGTTGTAGGATTCAAAATCAACATACAAAACTCAGCGGCGTTTCAATATACTAACAGTGAATTATCTGAAAAAGAAATAAACAATCTCAATTACAATAGCATTAAAAACAATAAACTAAGGAATAAATTCAACCAAGGAGGTGAAATATCTGTACACTGAAAACTATAAGACACTGATGAAAGATACTAAGAAGATACAAATAAATGGAAAGATAGCTCATGTTCATGGATCAGAAGAATTAGTATTGTTAAAACGTCCATGCTACCCAAAGCCATCTGCAGATTTAATGCAATCTGTATCAAGGTTCCAATGACATTTACTTGCAGAAATTAAAAAAAAAAATCCTAAAATTTGTTTGGAACCACAAAGACCCCTCATAGCCAAAGCGATCCTGAGGAATAAGAACAAAGCTGGAAGCATTAAACTTCCTGATTTCAAACTATATTATAAAGTTATAGTAATCAAACAAGTATGGTACCAGCATAAAAAACAGACATATAGACCAATGGAACAGAATTGAAGGTCAGAAATAAATCCACACATATATAGTCAACAAGAGAGCCAAGAATATTCAATGGAGAAAAGACAGTCTTTTAAATAAATGGTGCTGGGAAATTAGATAGTCACATATTATTCAGCCATAAAATAGAAGGAATTCTTGCCATTTGTGACAACATAAACCTTGAGGGCATTGTGCTTAGTGAAATAAGTCAGACAGAGAAAGAAATACTGTATGATCTCACTTATATGTGGAATCTAAAAAAAAATTAACTCGTGGATATAGAGAACAGATTGGTGGTTGCCAACAGTAGGAGGTGGGGAGATGGGTGCAGGGGGTCAAATGGTACAGACTTCCCCTTATAAGATAAATAAGTCCTGAGGATGTAATGTACAGCAGCGTGACTAGTTAATCACACTCTATTGCATATTTAAAAGTTGCTAAGAGAACAGATCTTAAAAGTTCTCATCACAAGAAAAAATTATAACTACGTGAGGTGATGGATGTTAACTTAAGTAAGTGTGGGATTCATTTCACATATATTCACAAACATACACCAAACCATTATGTTGTACGCCCTAAACTTCTATAATGTTATATATGTCAATTACACCTTAACAAAGCTGGGGGAATAAAGAGAGAAAGAAGCTGTGCTCAAGAAAGCTTGGAAGAAATGGCTACTCTGATGAACTTGGTTTCTCCAGTCTAAGCGTCCACAGACGATCCTCATGAATATTAAACACAGCATCAGAGGCACCAGCACAGGGCCTGGTGTTGAGGGCTGTGGGATGTGGATGAAGGTCCTGGCTCTTCAGAGGATGGGTAAACCCTCACATCTGGGGGACAATTTTGCTACCGGTGACTCAAATCCCACCTAGGAAACACACAGAGATGAGAACGCCTTACTTTCCACTGGGGCCGCAATTTTACGACGATTTAGAGAAAACTGGCAGAAAAAGCCCCTCCTGATAGGGCTGCAATGTCTCAGAAGAAAACGGACTCAGCCCTATCCTCTTCCAGGTTTGGGGGACGAGGAGGTGAGGACGAGGGTAGCAGTGGGCTGTCTGCTTAGCCACGGGAGTCTGGAGACTGTCCCCAGGCCAGTGAGGGCAGACCCTTGTGCGTGAGAAGGGGGTGGCCTCAGGGCAAACTAGACATCCCCTGCAGAAGCCCCAGCTCTCAGCTGTGAAGCTCTGTGCATGCAACCCACAAATGTCGTCTGCATCACTGAAGCTCAGCCTTGAAGACTGAGATGCAGACTTGTGGCATCCCTACCTAAGTGAGACGTGCAGAGTGTTTGTCAGAGGAGCACAATGGCCCCAGGAGGAGAGCCAGCTGAGGATGCTGGGGGAGGACCAGGCTTTGGGACAGGGAGAGGATGGGGCTCCTGGCCTGGGGCAGCTTGGGGATGCTAAGACCGTGAACCTGGAGAGGGACTTGGCAGAATGCCTTGGCCACGTGCTAAGTCACAGGGTCTGTGGCATGCTTGGAATGACTGACTTTACAATTTTTATTGGAGGATGGCTGCTTACAGTGTTAGGCAGTGGTGATGGCCAAGGGGGCGAGGGTGATCTGCCACACCCGGCCGAAGCTCCAGCCACAGCCGCAACTGCAGACCAGATGGGTGTCCCCAGTGACTGTGGCCTCTGCTCAGCTCAAAATATGCACAATTCATCCGAAGCAAATCCTTCTTATTCTGTACAGCATGTGGGTGCTCACTCATTCATTCATTCAATGAATATTTACTCTGGGCAGGCACTGTTTTAGGTGCCAAAGAGGCAGCAACAGGCAAACCCAGCACGCTCTGGACCTCGTGGAGCTTATATTCCAGTGGAGAGAGGCAAACAGTAAATCTCTAAACCCAGTCAGCATTTTCAGATGATAGAAAGTGCTGGAGGAAGATAAGCCTATCCCTAGAGCACCCCTCTACAACCCTCACTGGCACTGCTGCCAGCTCTGCCCCCCGGGATGCTGGAAGAAAGCAGACTGGGGAGGCTCCTCCTTCTAGTGGTTTCCCAGGCAGAGCCGTCAGCAAAGTCAGGGCACTGGGAGGACACAGGAGTGTCGCCGTGTCTGCTCCCAGCTGCTGACACCTGGCAAACTTCGGTCACATGTATTCCGAAAAAAACTCATTGAGGCTGTATATAAGAGGTTAATAGTGTTAGATCTAGATGATAACCTTAAGAGATGTTTGATTTTCTTCTGAATTTTCTTTTTTTTTAACTGAAGTGTAGTTGACTTACAATGTTGTATTAGTTTCAGGTGTATAGCAAAGTGATTCCATTATACACACACACACACACACACACACACACAGACACACACATTCTTTTTCATATTCTTTTCCATTATGGTTTAGCACAGGATACTGAATATAGTTTCCTGTGCTGTACAGTAAGACCTTGTTGATTACCTATTTTATTTTGTTTTTAACATTTTTATTGGAGTATGGTTGCTTTACAGTGTTAGTTTCTGCTGTACAGTAAAGTGAATCAGCTATGTACATATACATATATTCCCTCTTTTTTGGATTTCCTTCCCATTTAGGTCACCACAGAGCACTGAGTTGAGTTCCCTGTGCTATACAGTAGGTTCTCATTAGTTATCTATTTTGTTCATAGTAGCGTATACTTGTCAATCCCAATCTCCCAATTAATCCCACCCTCCGTTCCCCCCTTGGTAGCCATAAGTTTGTTCTCTACATCTGTGTCTCTATTTCTGCTTTGCAAATAAGTTCATCTGTACCATTTTTCTAGATTCCACATATAAGTGATATTATACGATATTTGTTTTTCTCTTTCTGACTTACTTCACTGTATGACAGTTTCTAGGTTATATATAGTAGTTTGTATCTGCTAATCCCAAACTCCTAATTTATCCCTCCCCCTTCCCTTTCCCCTTCGGTAATCATAAGTTTGTTTTCTATGCCTGTGAGTCTGTTTCTGTTTGTAAGTAGGTTCATTTGTGTCATATGTTAGATTCCACATATAAGTGATATATGGTATTTGTCTTTCTCTGTCTGACTTACTTCACTTAGTATGATAATCTCTAGGTCCATCCATATTGCTGCAAATGGCATTCTTTTTTATGGCTGAGTAGTATTCCACTGTATATATATATATACCACATCTTCTTTATCCATTCATCTGTTGATGGACATTTAGGTTGCTTCCATGTCTTGGCTATTGTGAATAGTGCTGCTATGAACATTTGGGTGCATGTATCTTTTCGAATTATAGTTTTCTCCAGATATATGCCCAGGAGTGGGATTGCTGGGTCATATGGTAACTCTATTTTTAGTTTTTTAAGGAACCTCCATACTGTTTTCCATAGTTGCTCCACCAATTTACATTCCCACCAACAGTGTAGGAGGGTTCCCTTTTCTCCACACCCTCTCCAGCATTTGTTATTTGTAGATTTTTTAATGATGGCCATTCTGACCGGTGTGAGGTGGTACCTCACTGAATTTTCTAATATTTTTGTAATTTCAATGTGTTATTTTTGCAATAAAGGAAAAAACATATATTTTTTTTAAATGAGAAGATTATTCTAGCTAAAGCAAATGAATAAGAAATATGTTTGGACAGGTAGGCACGGACCAGATCTTAGGGTGATGAGTAATATCCTTCCAGGCCACTTTACGGTTTACAAAGCAATTTCACAATAAATACCTCCTTCGACCCTCACAAGACTTTCTCAAGGTTACATAGAAAATAAACTTCAGTACAGGAAAATGCCTGACCCTCAGGGCCCTGACTTCAAGGCCAATGTGTTTTCTGTTATTCCACCTGTCCTTCTGTAACTGACCTCACTTCTCTTTACAGCTGAAGCCCTCCAAAAGCCGCTGAGCACCCCAGCTCCGGCTCCTCTCCCCACCACCGCCTTTGCCTCTCCTGCAGTGACCAAGCTGATTGACTCATCCACACGTTATTAAACTATAGTCTTCCCCAAGCTCCTGCCAGGTTCTAGGGGTATTGAACTGGGTCTTGGGATACAGTGCAGAGCCGAAAAGGTGTCCAGTGCAGGAGAGAGGTTTTACCAAATTAGTGAATATATACCACAGATCATGGTCATTGCAGTGAAATAAAAGTAAAGGGTATTATGCAAATGATCAGCATCAGAGGAAGCTGTTTGGATCGGGGCACTCGCCCTTCCTCCATATGGAGCAATACATTATCACTGAGTCTAAGGCAGGCAGACATCCTAATTGGAGGCCAAGACCACAAGAGCACAGCTCTCAAAGGATGTGTATTCTGGATGGAGAGGCAGCGCACAAAGCCGGATGAAAACTTAATGACGGGCAGCGTGGGGAAACCTCCCTGGCGGTCCAGTGGTTGAGACTTCGCACTTTCACTGCAGGTGGAGTGGGTTCGGTCCCTGGTCAGGGAGCTAAAATCCCGTATGCTGTGTGGCACGGCCGAAAAGTAAAAAAAAAAAGGGGGGGGTCAGCACGGGCACTCACAGCGATGGAACAGGCCCTGGAACCCTCTCTGGAGCAAAGCAGAATTTACCAACCAGATCACCAGGGATGTCACAAGTCAATTCGTGATCGTCACTGGGAGAAGCCACAGAAAGAAGGGGCACGGCCATACAGAAAACGTGTAGCTAACAATGCAAGATCTAAGTGAGGGTCCAGGCCTTCAGCACTACAGGACACTAGAGATGGGACAGGATGGGAGGGGCTGAACAAGGAAGAAAGTCTTCAGGGTAGGAGGGGACATTTAAAGTGGGCCTCAGAGAGTGGATGGGATCTGGATGTTCCTCAAGGTCATCCCATTCAGCAAGACCACGAGGATGCCCGGAAAACCCCCAGCACAGCCTGTGGGCCCTTCCTCCTCCAGACGTTGGTGGCTGGCTTCCCGGACGCTCCAGCACGTCAGAGGGTTTTTAAGTGTCTCTCCCGCTCTGCTCTGAAGAGCCAGACATGCTGCTAGCCACCCCAGGCTGAACGTAAAGAAGATTTCAGCACAGGGCGAGCTGGCAAATGCTGGGAACACCTGGCTAACTAGGTCACCTGCACAGCGGATTCTACTGCGATACACGCATGAGCGAACTACCGGACCGCCAGGTGCTGGGACCCACCGGAGCAGACAACTCAAGGCGTGTTGGTTGCCATTTGACATTACAGGCACTGCTGCGGTGATCGGGGCTACGGTAAGTGAGCCAGCCACACAGACTCACCCCTAACAACGGTGATAACCACACAACAATGACAGCAAGCTGCGTACGGCGCTTCAGAGTCAACAAAGATGTCTGTCATCTAAGCCTAACGGCCAACATCGTATTTGTAACACAGACATGACTGTATAGCACCCGAAGCTCGTGCTGTCTTAGTTGTCATAAGAACATGCCAGCGGTTATGGCTTCTGGACAACAGCTGGTGGAGGGCCAGGCCCGGGGTGCTGGACGTCTCCCGTCTACCTCTCCTTGGGACACTGAGTCACCCGTGGGGAAACCTTCATCTCCAAGGCCTGCGAGCAGAGGAAGAGAGCCTTCAGCGGAGGCCGGAGAAGCTGGGTTCATCCGGGGTCTCATTCTGCGCTCTCTCTGTGTTAAGAGCATCAGGCTTTGGCTTTAGGAAGCCCTGGGTTCAAGCCCCGGGTCTGTTACTTGCAACATGTGTGACCCTCAGCAAGCTCCTAGCTTCTCTGAGCCACTTTCCTCTGTTAAACACGGATAACAGGGCTTCCCTGGTGGCGCAGCGGTTGGGAGTCCGCCTGCCGATGCAGGGGACACGGGTTCGTGCCCCGGTCCGGGAAGATCCCACATGCTGCGGAGTGGCTGGGTCCATGAGCCATGGCCGCTGAGCCTGCGCGTCCGGAGCCTGTGCTCCGCAACGGGAGAGGCCACAACGGTGAGAGGCCCGCGTACTGCAAAAAAAAAAAAAAAAAAAAGATACAGTGCTTAGCCCAGGGCCTGGCCTATGCTTAGTACTCATTAAGTACTAGTTATATTATTACTATTATTATTATTAGAGAGAGGAGAGCTCAGTGTCATTCCCTCACCTGAACCCACAGACTAGGGCAGCACCCTGGGGCATGGCATCTTCCTCTCTCTGGATGAAATCAGCAGCGGGGGGGAGGGGCAGAGCACCCAGGGAAGGGGTCCCCCTTTCCCGGCTGGCAGCGTCCTCCTGCGAGCAGCGGGGCCTGCAGTCAAACGCTTCCCTCTCTTTCCATGGCTGGTGGGGATGGCGGACTGTCACCCCTGAGCCCCAGAGCCACACTGCTCGGCACAGTCACCACGAGGCACACCAGGCTGTCCAGCACTGGAAATGTGGCCGGTCCAAAACGAGATGCGCTGTAAGAATAACCTAGTTCCCAAAAAAGGAATGTGCGATGTCTATTAATAAAGTTTTAGGTTGACTACATGCTGAAATGATAACCTTGGAGTATATTAGGTTAAAGAAAATGTTAATACAGTTAATTTCGTCAGTGGCAACTAGAATATTAGAAAGTTCGTGTGCTCACATATACTTCGGCTGCACGGTCCTGATCTGGAACACGAGCTCCATGAAGCCGAGGCTCTGTCGCTCTGGTCCACTGCTGCGTCCCCAGCCCCCCGGGACAGGCCCTGAATGCATGAGCACAGGGAGGTGTGAGGCCTGGAGGAGAGCTTTCAGAGCTGGAGGTCAGCTGGAGGAGGCGGGGGCAGTTTGGGAGTCATACACAGGAGTACGCTGAGTCTGAGGAAAATATTAAGAACGTATCCGTATCCCCAAACGGCAAAATCCAGTGCATCCCAAACCTACGTTCTTCCTACTAAATCCCTTTACCACCCACAGCAATGCAGAGTAGAGAAAGAAAACTAGAGTTTGGACTTCCTCACAAAGCACGTTCCCTTCCAGCACCACCAGTGTCCTGGCTTTGGGCCTCGGGCTCCTGAGCGCCCCTTTTGCAGCCACCAGGGCCCCTCAATTTCACGTCTCATCCTGGCGTTTAGCCTGAGCCCTAAATATTTCCATGCTCTCCTCTCCACGCTTTGGCTCCCAAAGAGCCTCTCTGGCTGAGATGCCTTCACGTCACCCATATCCGTAATGTGTTAGCTTAAGGTTCCCTTTCATTTCACTTGGGTTTCAATACTTTTCATCAGAAGCCAAAACCTTGTAGACTTTTTCCTCGATCTTGGCATGAAATTCCCTCAGAGGTATTTGATTCTAGAAACAGCCTCTGCTCTGCCACATCTCCTTGAAAGAAAAAGGACATCTAAATAACAAGCATCCTGCCACGTTCACATACAAGTCTCAGAAGGCAAGTGGGTCTGTCGCCCTTATATCTGTTCTTCCTGTTCGGTTGCCATTTTTACCGATGAAGGGCCTACATTTTATTCCCCAGAAGGAAGGTAGTCAATACGCCTCCAGCCGCCCATGGTCTCCACGTACGCCTTGAAGGGGTCCTGATGTTCCGTGAACATTTTTCTGCTGCCTCTGTTCCCGTGAAACCTTCCGGCGTGCTCTGCTCTGCTCCACTTTCCCCTCTGGTCTCCTCCTGACTTGCCGCCACCCACCTCCCTCAAAACCGAGCTTCTTGGAAGCATCTGTCATTTCTACTTCCAACCCCAGGTCAAGAGTCTCTTGAGTTTTATCTGAGCAAAGGTATTTTAGAGCCAAAACTGATATCTCAGACAAGAAAAATCTCACTCCCACCTTCCCGGGTGACGCGCCGACACTATTTTTGATCAGAGAGAATAAAGGATTGGCCAGAATCAACTGTGTCATTCTAACGCAAGAAAAGGACCTCCATCGAATAGCAGGAGTAGAGCTGCTCTCAACTCAACCCGATGTGCGACGCAGACCGCACTTAATCACCCACCCGTGTTGCAGCCGCTGAATCGTTACGGATTCTCATCCCCTTTCCCGGCCACCCAGCAGAGCGCCTGACGGGCCAGCAGTGGCCGGTGCTTGAGGAACGCACGTGAGTGTTAACCAACCAGCAGAGCCCAGGACAGCACATCTGCCTCCTCAGAATAATCACGTGCTGCATCCCAAGGCCAAATGAATTCACCCGGCAGTTCTCGTGGGCTAACATTTACAGAGGCCCCTAGTGCAAGATGCTGGGTTAGGGGACAGGGATAAAAAGTGAGTGACACGTCAGCTGGGCCCGCAGAAAGCTCACCGTCAAACGCAGACAGATGCATGTGACAACCTAAAACATGAGGTAGAACGGGGCAAGGTAATAAGTGTGTGTGCGTGTGTGTGTGTGAGTGTGTACTGAAAAAAGAAAGATGGGAAGGAAATATACCCCAATGTTACTAGTGATTATCTCTGTTTATTGGGTTTACGGGTGATTTTTTTCTCTTCTTTACTGGTTGCTACATTCTCAGATCTTTCTTCTTAGGATAAACATATGTGTGATCTGGTGAGAAGTGAAGACTTTGCAGAGGATGGGGTACCTACATAGGCCCTACAGGATAGGGAGAATTGGGCAGGGAGGAAACGAGGGGAGGAGATTCCAGGCAAAGGGGCCAGCATGAAATGGCCCACCAGGCTGCAGCAGGGGGAGGCCGATTTGGGGTAATGAGCACGAGGAGACTATGCCTGGGCATTCACGTCGAGGACTGGGGGCCTGGGAGCCTGGGAGGCCAGGCCAAACGGACTCAGTTGCTTATTCTGTACTCCTATCGCCCTTGGTGTTTGCTGTTAGTACATCACTCATCACACTGCGTTACGCTGGGTTCTATTCAAATCTATCCCCCCACTAAATTTTTAGCTCCTGGAGGTCAGGGATCCCGGCTCACTCATTCTGTAGCCATAGCACTAGCACAACCACTAGCACAGAACAGGAGTCCACAGAAGCTTCTTGGATGAGTTGAATGCTAAGGGGGTCATTCTTTATTTCGTCGGTGATAAGGACTTATCATGGGTTGCAGAAACTTACGCACATGCCAGGCGCTGTGCTGGGTGCAAGGACATTGTCCTAACTGATCCCACTTACAACCGTGTGTGATGTCGACCGCCCTCGTTTACACACGAGGCTCAGAAAGGTCAAGTCACCTGCCTGAGGTCATACAGCCAAGGGTAAGAGAACCAGGACAGTTTGAAGACAGTGTGGAGGACGGAGTCAGACAGAAACCTCGTAGAAACAAGGAGACTAGAGCAGCGAGGGGCTGTGGTGACCTGGGCTGGCCCAGTGGCTCAGCATGGGGAGGAGAGGGGTGGGGAGGGGAAGGGAGGGGAGGGAGAGGCTGGAGGGAGCCTGGAGGCAGTGCTGACACCTGAGCACAGATCCTGTCTCGGCTGCCTCCCAAGCATGCTGTTATTTCTGATGTCAACTCAGGGACAAACAGCTCCACAGGGACTCACCCATCCCTTGGAAGAGCTCCCGCCTCTCAGAAATAGGGCCTGTGGAAAGAGCCCCACGCCAGCCCGGGCTGCAGGCACCCCTGCCACTCCCCCATCCACCGCTGGGCTTTACGACTTCCTGGACCTCGACACTGTCCCGACAATGTCCGTCAAACTGGCCCCGACCACAGCAGACATGAACTCCCCCGGCCGAGGTGGACACAGAATTGGGAGCCAGTTTCCTCATCTGTAATGGGGAGGGTCCATCTGTAAACAGGGCAGATCTCAAAGGGGCAGATGCCCCTTAAGACCCTCAGACTAGGTTTACTGTTGCAGGTTCTCAGGGACCTCGACCCCTCTCTAGCGTGTATGCCCATCGTAACAATGTGTAACGTCAGTTAACCTCTCTCTCTCCTGCGGGACCTAAGCTCCCCACGGGCGGCGTGGCCTGTTCCCAGCAGCACCCTCGCCTGTCCTGAGTGCTGAGCACGAGGCCGCACCCCGTGTCTGTCCACTGAACGGACCTGTGGCTGGTCTTGGGGCCGCCCTTCTCCGGGTTGTCCCCACCTGTGGGAAGGCAGCCAGGCCTAGACATCCCATCACAGCAGGGATTCTCCGGGAGGCATGACTCCCTGGGGTCCAGTTTCTCCCCACAGCTCAGGGGGCCAGTTAGTGTCAGATCGGTGGGTGATCTCCACCCACCCCGGGAAAATCCCTCCGGTTTTCTTGCCAATAGGACGACATCGGAGGTGGAGGCTTTGAAGCAATCTGTGTGTCTGCGTTCAGAATACTCTGCTGCTTGACTGAAAACATCTCCACTGGTGCCCTCTCTCAGGATCAGAGTGAGAGGAAGGCTCGAGAGGGGGCAGCTCAGCACCCGGGAGGCTTAGCGGCAGCAGTGGTCCTCCGTCCCCGGCTTCAGCATCACGCTCACTTGAAGATGCCCTTCTTTTTCACAATCCATAATGGGCAGGGGGTCCTGGAAGCGGGAGGATGCCCAGAATGACCTCTACCAGAGCATCCTATCCAGGGGACCCCAACATTGCACCTCGGGTCAGCAGCTGCCTTCCGACCTGCACCCAGCATTCTGCAGCCTTGCCCTTGGCATTAAAACAGAAGCCACTGACCTCACAGTGTCAAAGGCGGTGTCCATGGAGGAAGTGACCTGCTTTCTTTTTTTTTTTTTTTTTGCGGTACGCGGGCCTCTCACTGTTGTGGCCTCTCCCGTTGCGGAGCACAGGCTCCAGACGCGCAGGTTCAGCGGCCATAGCTCACGGGCGCAGCCGCTCCGCGGCATGTGGGATCTTCCCAGACCGGGGCACGAACCCGTGTCCCCTGCATCGGCAGGCGGACTCTCAACCACTGCGTCACCAAGGAAGCCCGACCTGCTTTCTTTAAAGACATTCATCCCCACAAAATCAAATGAAGGTGTTCCTGTGTCCTTCCTTCATATCTGGGACACCAGGTGACATTAAATCCCCAACACGGCTGATGGGTTGCTGCTCCCTTGTTTCTGCTTCTCTCTGCATCCCATCCAGGCCCCCTTGCCCACCCCCAGTTCAGGGCACTGTAGTCCCTAGATAGCTCCTGCCAGGCAGCATTTAATCGCTTCTCCACCCCTAAGGCAATCATTCTTAGGGTGACCTCTCTGCTCCCGTGCCACTGGTCCTTTCTGAGTCTGCTATTCAAAACGATGCCTGGGAAATGCACACCCGCGATCCAGTCACGTGATTAGTGAGCTCCAGTACAAACACTCTCACCCGTCAGCTCCCGCTGGGCTGGCCAGAGAGTCAGGGAGGACTCTGGTTTCCCAGGCTCCATAAAGAACGCTTCCCTTGCTTGTGTTGGCAGAAAGTAGGGTTTGGGTCTGGGTTTCAACGCAGTGCCCACGAGATGCCTCCAAAAGATAACTGGCTGGTTATTAACAAAGTACAGTTGGCATTGTGCGTGCTTGGAAGCCGGCTGCTCTCATTCCAATGCGGTGGGCTGAGGACGGTCCCTCTGGGGTTCATCAGAAGGGACGGAGCTTTATCTAGGGGTCTGCAGAAGGGATCAACTTCTAAGACGTCGGCAGATCCACCCGCTGATGTTGGTGAAGTCACCCAGACCTCCCGGGCTAGGAAACAAATGCTTCACTCAAACTCACGAAGCCGCCATGGAAAGAGGTTCCCCACCCACCCACCCCCAATGCAAGGAGGGGCGGAGAGCAGAAGGGACCCAGTGTTGAGACGTGCAACCCCAGGCCAGGCAGGCAGGCCTCCAAACATCGCCACATTGCTCCCTCCTCAGCATCCCTCGGTAGCCCCCATGCTTGTGGAAGGAAGTTCAAACTCACTTCCCAGGTTCCTGGGCCTTTTGTGCTCCAAGGAGGTGTGGCAAAGCCAATTCCCTGAAATATGCCAGGAGAGGTGGAGAGGAAAGGCATCGTCAACTTCTGGGGTGCTCTGGGGGGGCTCTGTACAGAGGAGTGCCCACTCGTCTTGGGAACAGCCCTCTGTGGTAGCCACTCTGCCTCTATTCTACCTCTGGCCGTGCCTTCTCAATTTCATTCATTTTGCTTCCATTTCTGAAAAACTCCTTTACTCCCTCCATCTCACCAAAATTTTTTTAAATGGTTCTTTTTTTAAAAAAATTATTTATTTAATTTACTTTAATTTTGGCTGCATTGGGTCTTTGTTGCAACGCGTGAGCTTCTCATTGCGGTGGCTTCTCTTGTTGTGGAGCATGGGCTCTAGGCATATGCGGGCTTCAGCAGTTGTAGCGTGCGGGCTGAGTAGTTGTGGCTCGCAGGCTCTAGAGCACAGGCTCAGTAGTTGTGGCGCATAGGCTTAGTTGCTCCTCAGCATATGGGATCTTCCCGGACCAGGGATTGAACCCATGTCCCCTGCATTGGCAGGAGGATTCTTAACCACTGTGCCACCAGGGAAGTCCCCATCTCGCCAAATTTTATCCACCCTATAGGCAGAGCATTCGTTTGCTGGGGCTGCCGAAACAAATGATCAAAAACTCAGTATCGGGCTTCCCTGGTGGCACAGTGGTTGAGAGTCCGCCTGCCAATGCAGGGGATGCGGGTTCGTGCCCCAGTTTGGGAAGATCCCACATGCCGCGGAGCGGCTGGGCCCGTGAGCCATGGCCGCTGAGCCTGCGCGTCCGGAGCCTGTGCTCCGCGGCGGGAGAGGCCACAAAAGTGAGAGGCCCGCATACCGCAAAAAAAAAAAAAAAAAAAAAAAAAAAACTCAGTATCATATATACACTACCAAATGTAAAATAGATAGCTAGTGGGAAGCAGCCGCATGGCACAGGGAGATCAGCTCGGTGCTTTGTGACCACCTAGAGGGGTGGGATAGGGAGGGTGGGAGGGAGACGCAAGAGGGAAGAGATATAGGGATATATGTATATGTATAACTGATTCACGTTGTTATAAAGCAGAAACCAACAATTGTAAAGCAATTGTACTCCAATAAAGATGTTAAAAAAGAAACAACTAGGTATCTTAAAACAACAGAAATGTATTCTCTCATAGTTCTAGAAGCCGGAAGTCCTAAATCAAGGTGTCCACAGGGCCATGCTCCCTCCGAAGGCTCTAGGGAGAGTCCTTTCCTTACTTCTTCTGGCTCCTGGCACCTCCCGGTGTCCCTTGGCTTGTGGTTCCATCACGAGAGGCTCTGCCTCTGTCTTCACACGGCCTTGTCCTCTCTGCGTCTCTCCGTGTGCCTCTTATAAGGACACCTGCCATTGAATTTAGGGCCCATCTGGATCATCGGGATGGTCTCACCCGGAGATCTGTAGCTGAATGACATCTGCAAAAACCTTTTGCTGATAGGCTCACATTCATAGGTTCTGGTAGTTGGGACAGCCAGAACCTCTCAGTACATTAGAATCATCTGGGGACAGTTTCACATGGTCCCGAGTGGGGTCAAAGTGTGATGAGTGGGGTCGGGGAGGGGAACAAGGCCTTAGAGTTTCCCAGGCTCGAGGACTCACAGCCTCCCATCCAAGCAGACATCATGGGTGACACCAGCTTTCACTGAGAGGATGGTTTTCAGTTTACTCACAAATCACACTGCCTGTCATCTATTGTTTATTCAATGTTGCACAAAGAAGGTCAGAGACCTCTGAGATCATTTCGTCCATGGTGCCCCGCCCCCTCCAATCTACACCCCATTTTTATAACAAATATTTGGAAACGCCCCCTTCGCCACCAGAAATGAAACTCCTAGATAAATCAGTTGAGCCATATGCATCATTGAGCTCTAATTGTAATCTGAAGGAGAAGAGGGAATGCCATTTACAACAAAATGATAACTTTTCCAGTAAGGAAGTACTCATGCCCTGGAACCCAGAATGAGGCAGACAAGGCTTATACCTACTCGTGACGGGTGAGGTTAGGCTGAACCATCCATATAAGGACCACAAGGAAATAAAAGAGCAGAGGACGACAGAATAAGACATGTCAGGATGAGAAGTAACAAACCCGTTTACCTGTCTGCATCTGATAACAGGAAGGAAATCACCTCACTGTGAAATTAAATTACAAGTGTGGAAATAGAGAAAACAAAGAAGTAAATTATTCTTGTGACTGAGCTAAGCCTTATATACAAGTATGATGTAATATACTTTAGCGTGCTGAGACATGGAACGAAGTATCATGGAGAGCAAGTCTCTAACCTGGAAACTCCACCCATGGAGGGGGGTAGGCACACATATTCAGTCTTTTTTTTATTATTATTATTTTTTATTTTTTTATACAGCAGGTTCTTATTAGTTATCCATCTTATACATATTAGTGTATATATGTCAATCCCATTGTTCAGTCTTTAGCATTAAAAAAGCCTTGGAAACATTATCCTTTTCCTTTAGGGAGAGGGGAGAGGAAGATGGATTGGAAAAAGTTGTTTGGTAGATCTCTAGTGAGAACATCAGAGTCAGAGTGAAACACACAGGCAACCCCAAAGAAAATCACTGTAATGTATAAATTTTGCAAGAGGTTTCTTATCATTGAACTCCCTATATATATGTATACAGATAGATAGATTAGATTATACATATACATACAGTAGACTATAAACTATTTCAAAAACAGCTTCTATAAAGAAGTTCACTGAGATGGTGGCATCTCAGGTGCCTGCTAATTCAATAATGTGCTGCCCTATGTCTGTGTCTGTAAGACGGAGTCTCGAATCTCCTGTTACAAAGGCTTCCTTGCCTTTGCAGTAACTCCACATTGCACTGAAACCCTTTTTAGTTAAATGTATGTTTGGAAATGCTCTAAACTAGACAGAACGCGTGGAGTGGGGAAATTATACAATAACCGCAGGACTCTGCCGTTATTCCATTTAGGCTTCTCGTCCCAAAACAACCAGCTCCTAAATCACTGGGCTTTGCGCATAACTTCTTTGAAAATGTTTCACAGTACTATGTCAAAGGTACTAACTGATTTCTCTTTGTGTTGGATTGAGTTTGGCAGGGCAGGTAACAATTCTTCACTGATGGGGTCGATTTGCACGTGGAACCACAAGGAGTATCCCTAACCCTAACCCTAACCCTAACCCATACCCTAACCCGTACCCGTACCCGTACCCTAACCTGTACCCTAACCCTAACCTGTACCCTAAACCGTACCCTAACCCTAACTCGTACCCTAACCCGTACCCTAACGCTAAATCTAACCCTAATCCTAACCTGTACCCTAACCCTAACCTGCACCCTAACCCGTACCCAAACCCTAACTCATACCCGTACCCTAACCCAAACCCTAACCTGTACCCTAACCCTAACCTGCACCCTAACCCTAACCCATACCCGTACCCTAACCCTAACCCTAACCCGTACCCTAACCCTAACCTGTACCCTAAACCATACCCTAACCCTAACTCGTACCCTAACCCGTACCCTAACCCTAACCCTAAATCTAACCCTAACCCGTACCCTAACCCTAACCTGCACCCTAACCCGTACCCGTACCCTAACCCGTACCTGTACACTAACCCAAACCCTAACCTGTACCCTAACCCTAAACCCTAACCTGTACCCTAACCCTAACCCTAACCCTAACCTTAACCCGCACCCAGTCAATGCCAAGGGCATCTCTTAGTCTCATGGCAGTTCAAAGCCACCCCACAGACTTCCAGAATGCCCTGCGGGGCTTCAACACTCAAAGCACTGTGGTCCTGGGACAAGCAGTAGCACCTGGGAGTCTGTTGGCCATGCAGGATCTTCAGCCTTGGACTAGACCTACCGCATCAGAATGTTCCTTTTATAAGGAGACCCCCAGGTGATTCATCCACTCACGGAACCCAGCGAGGCACTACTCCACCGACCCCATTAGGGATCCTCACCAACGTCAACCTCATTCACTTCTCCAATGAGAAAACGGGCCCAAGAGCGCACGTCAGCTGTACATCCTGCTCCTCTTTTTGTTTTCTTCCAATTGAAGTATTACTTGATTTACAGTATTGTGTTAGTTTCAGGTGTATAGCAAAGGGATTCAGTTATACATATACACGTATATATGTATATATCTATGTTCTTTTTTCTTCGATTCTTTTCCATTACAAGATATTGAATATAGTTCCCTGGGCTCTACGGTAAATCCTTGTTATTTATCTCCTCTCCTTGTCACTAAGTTCCTTGAGGACAAGAAGGACACAAGACTCTTCTCTTGAATGTCCACCCGACTGCCAGCACGGAGAAGCCCACACAACTGTGGCCCTAGAAATGCCTGCTGTCTGTATTCCCTCTGGACTCCAAATTCTCCTTTGTACCCAGAAAGCAACTTGCTCCCTTTGCTCGTCCACAGAAGCACAGGCCACATCCCCCCCACCCTCACGGTCACTGGGGCACATATACCAGCTCGGTCTTGTCAGTTTCACCACCAGCCCCAGCTGCACGGAGGACCACAGGGTTTGAAGAGGCACTGGATCCCTCCCCCTCCCCCTGCCTGTAGGCCCTTGTGGTTAGAGTCACACTCGAGAAAGAATAAATAGAAAGCAACCCCCAGCCCGTTGTTCTAAGATAACCACAGAGATGACAGATGCTGCAAACCTGCAGGAGATGAAAGACAGACAGTGACAATAAAAAACCAAGGAAGGCGCGTCTCAGCGACAAGAAGCCCCGGCCTGCAGATCCTTCTGCTGGGGTGTGATTTCACAAGTCCCAGATGGCGGCCTGCGAACTGTGCCCTCCCGGCCCCATCCCCGCCCCCAGGCTGGCCGAGCCGGTCCTTCACTGGGGAAGAGAGTCAGTGCCTCACAGGGAGGTAAGCCCAGCTCAGCTGCTCAACAGATGACCAGGAAGGAGAAAAGCTGAGCTGCGGGACAGAGAGGGGAAAGGAGGCTTCCTTCCGGCCGCCTCTCAACCCCGGCCGAGGCCATCTCAAGGAGCCCACGGCCTCCGGAGAGGAGGACCGACAGCCTCCCCGAAGGCTGCGGGCAGAAGGGTGGCTCAACACCTGAACTCACAGCCTCCACTTCCGGGCCCTGCTTCCTTCCTTCATCAGGCAACGGCGGACCCAAGACAGGAAACCACCCACCTCGTTGCTCCACACTGAATTTGTTTCTTTTGTCAAGAAATTCAGGACCCAGCCTGACACGTCCGTGTACCAGGTGGCACTGCAGCTTTCGGTCCACATGTCCTCACTCGGCCCCTCCGACCAGGACGTGGCTCTTTCGTCTCGTCTCTCACGCCAGGCACAGGGCCTGCGCACAAGGCGCTCCTTGTGGAGCGTATAAAAGGTATAAAAGACCCTCGGGGGCAACGAAGCCAATTCCTCTCTACACAATGTGACAGACCACAAAGGATGAGCCACCGCCTTTGTCAGGAGAACGAAATGGTGTCCTCCTTATGTGCCTTCTTTGGGGCACGTCGCCATCTCACCCATTTTCAGAGATGTTCTCTTTGTCATGACCGTCCTCACCATGCCGCCACTGACAACAGTCACAGAGGTGAGAGGTGTAACCGTGAACCACACCTCTTTTTTAAGACTTTGGAGGCAGCATAATATATCGGCTAAAACAACAGGTTCTAGAGCCTGAAATTCTTGGGTCAGGTCCTAGGTCTGCCGTGTACAAGTTATGAACCTTGGCCGAGTGACTTCACTCCGTTACTGTTCTCTTGTCTATAAAACAGGAGTAGGAATACCGTGTCCTCGTGGGGTTCTGGTGAGATGATATATGTCATCGAACAGTACTCTTGACTGTCGTGTTCGTTTTTACTGCTGGTCTCTGAGCAGCTAAAGTTCTCCAAGCAGAGCAAAAGCAACCAGTGAGCAGAGCTCCTTCCCTCCTACTCTGAGATGAGAAGAAGGCCGGGGCCTGGCAAGGCAGGGGTGCACTCAAGCGCTCAGACGATAACACACAGGGGCCGACCCATCAGGTGCAAATGAAGCAGAATCACATCCACGCAGACGTCTGCCCTTCCCTTTCTTCTGGAAAAAGACAGCCTCCCTGGCTTTCATTTTCTATTTTGAAGAGACATTAGGACGAGAGCAATTTCCCTTCCTTCTTAATCTACTATGAGAAAAGCAGCACCCTCATGTGCTCCGTGAAAGTCAACACTTAGCCTTAGTGGAAGAGACAGAGAGGGGGTGGAGAAAACGTTGGATGTGGGCAGGCTGGTCCCCAGTTAGGGACCCTTAGAGACAGCTGCCACTCGCTCCAACCAGCTGTCAACATACAGTCATTAGAACCCAGTGTTTCCAGCCCTTTGGATCATTCAAAGATATTTCCAAATTTTAAAATGTTGTACATGTTCAGGTACAGGACGAAATACAGTTTTATTCACTGCAACGTTACTTGTAATAAACACCAGACAGCTATAAACAGCTTGTGTCCATCAGCAAGGATTGGTTGAATCAATGACGGTGCATCCCTACAACAGAACACTCACCACCATACAAAACACTGCTGCCTCTATGGGATGCAGCAGCTCTTGGAGGGAAGTTCATAGCGATACATATAACAGAATACTACACCCCTGTGAAGAAGAAGGAGAAAGCTCTTGGTTCACTGATAGGGAAAGATCGCCAAGATCAGTGAAGCGAAAAAAGAGAGGTGAAACAGCGAGTAGAGTGTGTATGCTATAATTATGTACGAAAGAATGGGATGGAGGGAGAATGTATGTTTGTACTGCTTCTTCTTTGCAATAAGAAAGTCTAGAAGGGTGAATAAGAAACAAATAAAAATGGTTACTGGGGAGGGGGCAGGATGGGCATATGGAGGCTGGTATAAGAGGTCACTAGATATCTTTCTATAATGATTTGATTTTTGAGCTATGTGAATATAGCACTTACTCCAAAAATAATATAAAAACAATGTGAACACCAGCCACTGTGAACACCACACATCTACAGGCTACACATGGCCTGTTGGCCTCAGCTTTACAACCTCTGCACTAAGGGGTCCCGACCGGGAGGCAGAAAGTTGGCAGCAAGGGGTCCAAGTTGTATTGGGTTTGAAGACCAGCAGGTTGTTCAAATCTGGCATCTGGAACACCCTCTGGGTTGCCTGGCAATGAGCTGGTTGGGCCCAGGAGCTCCTGTTCTCCCAGGAGAAGGGTGTGCCGCTCTCCACCCCCTTCTGAGCTTGGGTTTCTCCACCTTCCTCCAAAGTTAAGGCTGACCGGAACGCAGACGGTCTGTTTGCTCCCTTCTGTTGAGGCCTCTCCCTGACTTGTCCTATAAAAAAGGTGCAGCGATAGGAGCGTGGTGTCCCTCCACTGGCCAGAGCGTCATGTGTGCTCCACTGGGCCCAGCCACGTTCCCTGAAGGACGCCGAGAGAACAGAGGACACGGCCCACTGATTCATCTCCCTGTTCCTTCCACCTGCACGAAGGGACACAGTAACTATTCACCCCGGCCCCGGGTACGTCCTAGTCTTGTCACTGAAAATCGCTCGCTTAGTGTCCCAGGTTGAATTACGATCCAAGAAAAGGCACAGTGAAGTCCTAAATCCCAGGACCTCAGAAGGTAGCCCGATATGACCGGGGTCCTCAGAAGAAGACAGTCACGTGAAGACAGAGACACACGGGGATAACTCGTTTGAAAACGCTGGCACGGCGTGGATTACGCGGCTGCAAGCCTAGCAAGAAACGCTCAAGATTGCCGACCGACTGCCAGAACAAGGAGGAAGCCAGGAAGGACTTCCCCTGCAGGTCGGAGAGGGAGCAGGGCCCTGCCGACACCTTGGCTTTGGACTTCCATCCTCCAGAACCGTGAGACGACACATTTCTGCTGTTTTAAATCACCCGGTGTGCGGCACTCATTAGGGCAGCCCTAAGGGATGAATACACTCAGGCCAGCGCTAGTGGCCAAGGCATCTGATGTTCTCCCACCTCAGGAGGTGCTCAGGAGATGCTGATGGCGACTCTGCCCAATGAATGAAAATTCTATGCCCTGACCGACCACGTTTTATCGCATAGGTATACGGCGAACAATCAAACAGTACGCAATTACTGAGTGCCGACCCCGTGAAGAATATAAGAGAAGCAGAGTATTCTGTGACTGCCCTCAAGGAGTCGACAATCTGAAGATTTGAGACAGACACATAGAACGTAACAACACACATCACAGGGGCCAAACAAGCATGACTTCAGCCCCCAGCGGACGCTACGTAGGTCACCCGTAACTCAACCCCACTGTGCTGCCATCCGGACTCCACGTTCTACTGTATTTCCTTTTGGCCGAAGAACTGGGGAAACTAGAATGTCAGGCTAGCAGACAACGTCTAGAAGCTGTCACCCCTGCTCCTGGCCTGGAACTCAAACTTCTAGCCCACCGCGGAGGCCCACTGTTGTCTGTGACATTCATCTGCCACCCTTGAGCGAAGGCTCTCACGTTGGTTGCTCACGCACTTCCTTTTTCTGTTCAGAGAGGCAGGCCCTGGAGGGACAGTGAGCCTTTTCTGCAGCCCTCCACAAACCCGGCGCGCAGCAAACACAAGGGCCACATGGTCTGGGAGTCCACTTTGGTAAGCTGACCAACAGTTTTGAAGAGGGGCTACAGAAGACGAGAGATACTGTTTCCTGTGGCATCATTCAGAACCTCTGCTCGTTCGGCCCAGCCTCCCTGCAGGTGGCTGCTCGTACCATACCTGCCTCTAGGAACCTCTGATTCTCACCATAAGAAGCCTCGTGTCCAGCTACACGCGCGGGGTGGGCAGGGGTGGGGACAGCTCACCTTGACTGGTCTCTCCTGCGGTTCCTTCTGGATCCCGGTCTCCGGGGTCCTGCTGCGCCGGGGCTCCTCCTGGAGCTCTCTCCGTGGCCGCACCGAGTGCCAGGTGGAGCCCCAGGCCGGGCTGACGAGGCAAGGCGGCAAGTCGCCACTGCCCCACCCTTGACAAGCAGCCCAGTGGCCCGACCGTGGCTCCAGGCCAGTCTCCTGAAGGGCAGCTGTGGTCAGGGCGGGACCTGCCAGCAGAACACACAGAGGGAAGGTGTCCTCAGTTTGGCTTCAAGTAACTCATTATAGATCTCAGGACAGAGGACGCCCTGGAAGCCTCTTAACTTTCCTCCTGGCACTTCTGAAATCAGCTACCAGCTGCGGTCTGGTCAGGTTTTGTAGCAGACCCCGGTTGCCTGCCTAATATCACTCATTTTTCCCTTCCTCCTTTCCAAAAAGATTCCAATTTTGGTCATCACTCAGGGTAATAAGCGACCTGCTCAGCTCACGGCCCCATCCAGTCAAAGCAAGTGCGGGCCCTTGCCAGAGGGTGGTGGGGGTGGGTTTCTGATCCCCCGCTGGCCACTGAGATAGGAGACGGGCTTCGTGGGAGGGACCCTGGAAATGTTTTCCTGGCCCCTAAGGGAGATGCAGGCCCACCTTCCTCTGGTATCAGGGAAGTGGCAGGATTAAGCTTTGTTCTCTGGGATGAGATCTCTGACTTTAATGCTGACCTGGGACTCCACCCACACAGCCGTGAGAAATCACTGAAGCTACACCCAAAGGCTGCAAGAGACAGGATCTGACGTGCATTTTTAAAAGGCGACTTGGGCTCCTTGTGGGAATGAACTTAGGAGGGGGAGGAGGGGGCGTGGACACACTGAGACCCGTTAGGGGAATGTCACAGTCCAGACGAACGCTGGTGTGTCCTGGCCAGGGCGGAGCAGGTGAGCAGGGACAGGTGAGTGGATGCTAAGTTATTCAGAAGTGGGATCAAGAGGATGGAGGGGTTCGAGGCGGCAAAGGCGGAGGAGAGGTGGAGGCTGCCTTGGGCTCAGTGGTCCTCTCTACATCCGGCCTGGAAACTCTCAGAGATAAAATGGCTCCTGAAAATCTCCTCCTCCTGTTTGGTCAATGCTCCTTCTGGCATCACGTCCTCGGTGGGTGGGTGCTGGACAGAACAAGTCTCCGCTGGGTGAGCCACGCCAGGACTGCTCCTCCATGAGGTATCTCACGAGCTGTTCGGGGCGCTCCCAGAAGCCTCTAGGTACAGCGTGGGCTTCTAGGTCCAGAGGGCTGACCTCCATTGGATTGCTTTTTCCTCTCCTAATTTTGTCAGTTTAGAAGGTGTGAAATAAATGTTCATTTCTTATCTTTTCAAAAATTAATAAACAAGCAAGTAAATAAGATGTTGTTGGCAAGAAGGAATCCCTCCCTCTGCTTCAAGTGTGAGGTAGAACTCTAGCAGTTTTCCACGTCGTAAAAGGCTGCACTGGAGAGCTGATGCTTCAGAAGTTTTCTTTTCATCTTTTCAGTAGCAAGCCTAAGATCTTTCAGACAAAATATTTATGATTTCTTTATTTTATAAATACTGCATGTGAACACACAAGCCCCAGGGATAGACCCTGGATTCCAGCTTAACTCACAATTTTAAAATAAATTTGTGTTCACAGTTTCATGAGATCATAAAATACGTGCTGGCCCATCCACGGGGGCAAAATGGCCTGTCCTGCCCACCCCTTCCCAGGGCTCTTCCGCCAACTAGGAGGTAGCAGCACACAGAGGATCCCTCCGTGCAGCTCCTGCATCCCGCCCCCCGTCCCCCTGCTGACAGATACCCTCCCCAGCTCCACCCCTAACTTCACTCTCCTTTTCACTTAGGACAAGGAAGCCAGCTAAGGAAAGCGAGCTTAGTCTCCTTTAGATTCTCTGCCTAATTTTCATATGGTGCCAATTTGGTGGTGGCGGGCAGGAAGGAGAGACGGGGACGGAGAAGGGACAGATAAACTCAGAACCAGTCTCCCTGATGATGTCAAGGAAACAAATAGCACCAGTTAGGAGGTCCTAGGACCCGCGCTGGCATCCCTACTCTGCCCTTTGTCACCTATGTGTCCCCAGGCAAGCCAGTGAACCTCTCTGACTTTATTTTCCTCACCTGTAAATTGGAGTCAACAATTATTCCATATTTGTAGAGCATTGTACAATTTCCCAACTGTCTCCTCAGTCGTAATTTCATTTACTATGCACCGTCAGGTATATAGTCCCCAGCATAATGCTCACTCACTGCCGTAAAGATTGCAAAGCAGAGCACGGACGGCTGTGTACACGGCAAAGAGCTCCATCCGCATGAAGGAGCATCACCAGTGCTGCATGGCTGACCCTCTTAAGAGCGGGGGCTCTGCTGTCCCAGCGCCCGTGCTTGGATTGATTCTACGCTGACCGGCTGTGTGACCTTGAGCGAGTTGCTTAGCTTCTCAGTTCCTCACTTCTAAGTGAAGGATGGTAACATTGGCCCCATCTCGCAGCTCAGGGCTCCGTACATGGGAGGCTCTCTGGGAATGAGAACTGACTGTATTGACACCAACTGAAGCCCACGGGTGTCTGACCACACACATCCGCGCTCCCTGACTCCCAGCATCCTCCATCCTTTCCTATCCGTGGTTACATCCACTCTCCCCACGCCTGGGCAAATATTTGCAAAGGGAGGGCAGAAGCTCTGAACAACAGGACCCACTGTGGACGGCTTCCTGAAGACGACCAGCCTTCAGATTCTCACTAGATTTGTGGGTGTCTCCAGGCTGCTCTGGATGGAAGCAGAGTCCAGGCTCCCTAAGGTCCCAGGCAGCCCGACTCTTCCCACTGCCAGCTGAGGGTCTTGCTTCGGCGGGCCAGAGAGTTCCGGAATATAGGTCGCCAGCTAAGCCTCAGGCCCCTAACTGGGCCGTGCGGCCACCCTGTTAAAAGGCACCCAGGCCTGAGCCCACACCATGTGGACCTGTTAGATGACCTACGAAGCAAACGGTTAATTAAGCCCAACTTGATGAATGGATGGAAACCACTGGGCTGCAAAAAACATAAGCAGCCCCACTTCAAAGCACTTTCACCTCGTCACTGCTTCATCCCACTGTCGTGACCGGCCTACGAGATGGGAAGGACAGCTAGTTCATCAGCGAGGCAGCCGGGGCCCACAAGCGGCACGCGGAAAAGCTCCTCCCGACACGAACCTGCCACCAAGCACAGCTGCTCACCCATCTGCCGGCTCTGGCCCCCGGCACCGAGTTCTAGAACTGCATCCTAGGAGGGCCGCATCAGGACCCCAGCAGATGGGGCAGGGCCAGAGGACGGGAGCTGGGCACTCAGCTTGTGTCTTAGTCCCAGGAGAGAAAACACACGCTCGGTTGGCCTGGAGGTCAAGCTAAGTGCCGTTGGCAGTGGGGTGGGCACACGTGTCCCCTGGATGACAGCGGGATGGCCAGCCAGGACCACCACTGTGCTAGTTAGCATCTCTTTCTAAAGTGACTCTGGACAGCCCAGCCCAGAGACTCCGCCGGCCGCAGACGGAGCGTGGCACCCCTGCCCGGTGAGGGGCACACCACAGCCCCGGGCAGGCAGGGGCAGAGAGGTCTCCACCAACCATGGTGACCAGACCTCGGACGGGGCCAACTGTGAAAAGCTGCCTTTGGCCCTATAACCAACCAGGGCTGACAAGGCAGCAGACAGGAAAGAAATCAACAGTGGCCTATTGTTAGAAGGGTATCACCTGGCTTTTCCTTGCCGTCCGTTTTGTTTGGCTTTCCTGGTGGATAAGTGTGTACGAAGGGAGTCAGTCTCTGAGGGTGGGCCTACCTGCTTCGCCCTCAGCCCCACAGCACCTTCCGTGGGGTTCCGATCACCATCTCCTTCCTAACGGAGCGTGGTCCATGTAACACACACCCACACCCATGCAGGTTCTAGAGATTCCCCACTCCAGAGCAGACACTCGTGTACCAGGCAGGGTCAGCTGTGCTTGATTCTATACGACAACCTCTATCCACAGGAAACAGGAAGGTTCAGAGGGTCCAGGGCGCATCCTGGGTCCTCACAGCTTTTAGATGGTAAACTGAGTCAGTGGAGGCCAGCCAGAGGAGGAGGTGACCCTTAGAAATACGGGGAGGGTCAAGGCACCTCTTACGGCCTGGGCAGAACTTCATCGGTCTAATTTCCATGCAGACTGGTCCTCAGACGCTGTCTACTAAGATGGACTGAAGAGCCCCCATGGAACATTCTTCCAGGACCCCACCACTCCCATTTGCTGAATTCCACCATCCTGGCAGGCCCTGCTCTGTTCTCGTCTAACTAGTTAAGCCTCTCCAAAGCCCGTGTCCTTCTAGAGAACATACAGTCTGTCCTGCTCCCTTGGCAGGGGTCTCCTATGCTGTCAGAAGAAGTACTGCGGCCTTTGTTCTTTCTCCCAGTACAATGCACTGCACACAGTAGGTGCTCAACCATTTTGCTTTTGTTCTGGAGGGTTTTTTTGGGGGGCGGATGCATTAACATTCAATAAAACCGCATTGATCTAGTCCCTCCAGTGTCAGGAGATTCAGATGTGGTGCGGAGTAACACGATCACTATTCAGTACAAATTAGAGCTTTTGATTCTATTTCTAATTCCAGTAAATAGGGCTTGTGCGTTTAAAAAAATATTTTTAGTTTGCAATGTGTGATTACATAATGGAGGCCTAGTCTTTTTTTTTTTTCATTAACATTCATTTCCCTTAGCAGTTCCTTTCTGTGTCTTTGTTTCTGATTTGAGCTGTGGTTCAATGTATTAAAATTGCATTCCTTAAAAAGAAGTTCCAGAGCAGACTTTTTAACTGGCCCTCCCCACCCCTGTATTTCTGACTGGCCTGTGCCTGGGGCAGCTCAGCTGGTGTGGAGTCAGGGGATCTTACAGGTGTGTTAACAGAGCTCTGGTATCAAGCAGAGCCCTCCACTCACCAGGGCAGCTCTCTGCAGGCAGCCAGCGGTGGGGTGTCCCCGAGGGAGGTGTCTATACCAGAGCTAAGTGTGTGAACTCAGACGACCTATTTACCTCTCTGAGCCTCGGTTTTCTCATCTGTAAAATGGGGATGCTAAGTCCTAGATGAGAAAAAGTGCCTGGCACATGGCAGGCACTCAATATGTTCTCTTATTTGCAGGGGTCCCTGTGGGAGTCTGTTGGGGGCCTTGCTGCTTCTCCAGCTGCCTTCACCCCCAGAACTACACCACATCAACTGAAGCCAGAAGCCCGAGCCCCGAGCAAAGATGAACCCCCAAAATCTGAGTACAGGGCAACACAGCAGGGGCTAGTATAGTTCACGGAGATGGTAATGACAAGCAACAAGAAACGTGCCAGACAGCTGGGCGTATATCTGGAGAAAACCATAATCTGAAAAGATACGTGCACCCCAATATTCATAGCAGCACTATTCACAATAGGCAAGATATAGAAGCAACCTAAATGTCCACTGACAGATGAACGGATAAAGAAGATGTGGTGCATATATACAGTGGAATGCTACTCAGCCATAGAAAAGGATGAAATAATGCCATTTGCAGCAACATGGATGGACCTAGAGATCATCACGCGACGTGAAGTAAGTCAGACAGAGACAGATATCATATGATATCACTCATATGTGGAATCTAATTAAAAAATAGAGATAGAAATGAACTGATTTACAAAACAGAAACAGAATTACAGATATCGAAAACAAACTTATGGTTACCAAAGGGGAAACATGGTGGGATGGATGAATCAGGAGCTTGGGATAAACATATACACACTACTATATATAAGAGCCTAGTGCATAGCACAGGGAACTCTACTCAATATTCTGTGATAACCTATATGAGAAAAGAATCTAAAAAAGAATGAATATACATATATAAATATATATATATGTATAACTGAATCACTTTGCTGTACACCTGAAACTAACACAACATTGTAAATCAACTTACTCCAATAAAATTAAAATATTAAAAGTTCATTAATTAATTAATTAAATGCCTTGCTGAAACCCTCCCCCCAACAAAAAAAGAAATGTGCCAGAGAGACACAGCGCAGAAGATAAAAATGCTAAAAGAATGCCTGCTGGAGAGCTAGGAAACACACTTAGCCACGCTTGTAGCAGGACAACCACACCCCAGAAATAAAGTACCTTGCCCTGGGCAGACGCAGGATCAGGCGACAGCAAGACACAAAGAGGGGACAGAAAAGCACAACTGATCACAATCAAGAACAAGAGCTGGTGTGGTGACCCAGCCCCTGCCGGCCAGAAAAGTGAATCCCGAGGACGCATGGCTGGTTCGAGTCAGAACTGTTCCCGGCGCTCAGCATCCCGAGGGGCAGGCTGGGTTGAGCCCGTGACCCTGGGGCCAGGTTGTCTGGGTTCAAATCCCAGCTCAGCCTCTTAGGAGCCGTATGACCTCAAGCAAGTTACTCCAGCTCTCACAGCCTTGGTTTTCTCATCCATAACATGGGGAGAATACTACTAACAGTCACTTATCTTGCAAGGCTGTAGTAAGGACCAGTGAGTCCACTGGAGCCAAGCTCTTAGCCATGCCTGGTGCATTTCTGTGCATCCAGCCTCAAGGCACAGGTGGGAAGGGGGTTCCTGACATTCTGTGTTGGATCAGGGTAGCGCTGCGGGAAGCTGGTCTCATTCCCCCACCTCGGCACCAATGTAACCTTCCAAACCAGCGGGCAAGGGTTTGTGTTTACCCAGCCTCAACGTGGCAAAGCTCCACCCATTCACCAAATCCCAGAGCTCAACACAGAGTGACGTCGAAAGTACATAAAGTGAGAATAAGCCAATCGCCCGTAGTAAGAGACTTTCCTCTTGTCTGCCCTGGTAATTCAGCCATTGGAGCCAGCCTCCTATTCCCCTGAGTTAAAAAGGGAGTTCAGGAAGCTGCCTGGCCAGAGATGCAAATGCAGGTCTGGGAGGCGGGCGTCCACACCGCTGGATCCTGGATGCAGCAGGTATCGGCACACCCACAGCGTGTGCACTATGTCTTGCCCTTCTCACCTTTCCTCTCGGCCCAGCAGGACAGGGAGCTGCACAGACCCAGGGGTCCCGGGAGCAGAGGGCCGGGCCAAGGCAGCCAGCCACAGGGCTGCTCTACTATGCAGATAAGGGGCCTTCAGCACAGGCTCAGTGGGTTCGGAGGCCCTTGGAATCTGAGCCTCCTGGGACACCTGTCTGCTCCCTCCTCCCTGCATCTTCCAGAACTGCTGGAGTGTCACCAGAGTCAGGCTCTGCTGCCCGACCAGGATGTGTCAACAAACGGGCAGGGGAGAAAGTACCGCTGACCCGCTGACGTTCTGAGAAACCAGGGCTGGGAGCCAAAACAAACTGACAAAGGGAAGAATCTGTCGCAAAAGAAAAGCTCATATTCCTCAAGCTGGGAGAGGCCCCTGAATGTCACTCAGTCCCCCAGACGGTGGCCCCTGAGAGTCCCCTCAGGCAGACAACCCACTCCCCACACTGGCCTTCAAGAGGGTCTTCCCAGATATGGGAACATGTGTATATGCATGGCTGATTCGCTTTGCTATGGAGCAGAAACTAACACACCATCACAAAGCAGTTATACTCCAATAAAGATGTAAAAAAAAAAAAAAAAAAAGAGGGTCTTCCCGTGTCTGACCCAGTCCATCCGTCCCCGTGACCTTGTCTGAACGGGCAGAGCGGTTCCAAGGCAAGAAAGAAGGGAGAGACCAGCCTGAAGCAGGTGCAGAGGCCATAGAGGACAGAACCAGCAGGGCACTTCCTCCCCATCACCTCGGGCTCAACCACAGATGAAGTCAGGCTAAATCGGCCTTTGAGAACAGCGGGGAAGGGATGACAAGAACCAAAAGGTCACGAGCTGAGTCGTGGAAAGGGACAGGGAGTCTTGTCTGTGCCGAAGCTGTTGGTGCGTCCGAGCCTCCAGGGCCAGTGAGGTGCGGGCCCCGGCTCGGGGGCAGCCTGCTGCAAATCCTGCCTCTGCCGGTTACTGGCTGTGTGACCCTGGGCACGGTGCTCTGCCTCTCTGTTCCGCATGTACTCTTCCTATAAAGCGGGAATGATAGCAGCGCCTACGCCACTGGGTTCTCGTGAGGCTTTAACAAGCAGATCCGCGTCTGGCGCTCGATGTGTGCTGGCTGCCATCGGGACGACAATTCGTCCAGGACAGCCTAGCTTCTGCCCGTTGTCCCAGCATCATTGCCAACACTCTGCCTTTCACTCTCAAACGTGAACGTGAACGGGTTGCAGGATGGATGGTCAGGCTGAGTAGCTCTTGTCTTTTTTTAGGTCCCCCTGGTTACCTCCCTGCTCCACACTGTCTGAGCATCGGACAACCAGGTCCCCAGAGGGTGTGTCCCCAAAGGTAGCTCTGCCCTGTGCCGGAAACTTGCTCAGTTTTCCTTTCCTCCTTTTCTCTTCCCTTTGTCTCCCGGTCTCCCGCCTGTTCTCTCCGCTGCTTCCCTATGGGTGCCACCTTATTTACAGGCTGACTTTAGTGGGGACTCCCCTGGCTCTGCACACGGGGATGGGATGCTTTCTGGCTCACTGACTAGACTAGGTAGGTCTCACCACATTTCCCTTAGAGAAATGGAAACCCTCTGAGACGTCAAACATGACTTGACCACCAGACGGGTGAATGGAAATCATTTTCCATTTTGTGTATGGGTGTGAGTGTGTATTGTTTAACGGGGAAAAAGAGAATAACAGTTGGAAAGGGTCCATCCGATGCGGGGGTCTGTCTGTGAAAACAACCCCCTGGGGAGATTTTATAAAGGGAGAGGCTGGAGGCTGCCCCCCGCACGGCAGTGGAGAGGGCCAGGAGCTCAGGGGTCGGCACCCTCTCTGCCACTCACTCACCACTGGTGAAGGACCGTGATTTCTGAAGCCTCAGTTTCCCCATCTGTAAAACTGAGCACACTTGGCCCTAGGTCACCCAGATGCTCTGACACTGTAAGAGGCCTGGCCCTGTTCTTAGGATCCTGAAAAGGCACTTGTGGAATTCCACAATATTCTGCAAACACATCTTCAGGGTCTGTCCAGCCCTTTTCATGGGTGAAACACAGGAAGGAACCAAGGCCTGGGACAGTGTGACAACCTGAACGAATTCTCGCCCAAGGAGTAATGGCAAATGCCTGAGGGCCCTGAGCACGGGCACAGCACGCACGCATGTTCTGTGTGGGCGTGAACTCAGCGACTGACTTACCAGATCCCTGGGGGATCCCTCACCAGACTCCCTCAGCCCGGCCACCCCCCAGCTGCCTGTGGGCTCAGCAAACCCATGACGGGAGCCTCAAGGCAGGGGCGCAGAGCCATAGCTACTGCAGCCCCGATCCCGGTGCTTGGGACCATCACAGGCTCACACATCTCCAATCACCACCGAACCCGACCCTGCTCCAAACCCGGGCTCCCCTGTGCAGCACTGGAACGCCAGTCTCCATCACCATGGTCTCTTCCTCTGCTCAGGCCTCTAACCTTTATTTAGCTGCCAGATTGGATCTATTCCAGCTTTCTCTGGTTCAGTCCCTGCCCCACCACTCACGTGCTGTGTGACCTTGGACAAGCTGTTGACCTCTCTGAGTCTCAGTTTCCTCCTTTACAGAGTGGAGACAGTAGTAACAATCTCTTCGTAAGGATGTTGGGAGGACTAAAGGGGATCCTGGGTAGAAATGCCCTACCACGGGTGCTGGCCTATAGCAGACGGTTTCTCCTCCTACCCTGGCCCCTTTTAGCAGCAGCCCTTCTCTGCACGCCCTGCAGCCCTGCTCACCGCCTCTCCTTCCCGGGTTCTCCTCCCACAGCATCCTTTGCTTCCCAAATATCACTGCCAAATGATAAGTTCTTCTGAACCCCAGTGACCTCACTGCCCTTCTCAGAACCCATCCAAAAATGCCCAGGCCGAATAAGAAGTGCAAGTTTCCTGGCCTGACACACCAGGCCTTCCCCGACCTTGTCCCAACCAACGTTCTGCACCACACTGTTCACTGCGTTTTCCCTGGTCCCCAGACACCGCCACCTCCCCGCCTCTGCTGAGACGTCCCTGCCCCCCAATGCCCTGACCCAGCCTTCTCCTCAAGGCCCAGCCGAAGCGCCACCTCCAGAGGGCCACTGACCCATTCCTTGCAGAGGTGACCACCCCCTCCTGCAAACTCACCCTAGACTCACGTTGTTCATCACCCTTTCCAGTCAGTACTGAGAGGCGAGGGGACCTCAGAGGGCAGACACCAGCCTCTCACCTATCCCCCAAAACTGTGCACAGAGCAGCTCTGATGGGCAAACACTACCCAACATGCCCATGCATGGTAATGTCACCCAAAAAAGGACACGAACCCTGGACCCTCAAGTTAAATAATTCCAATTCTATACGGAGTACGCTGCCCTAGCAAGTGTCATGTTCCTAGGCCCACGGCCTTGATAAAAGGATTCTTTGGTACATGCTGGTTTCTTCCAGAGACACAGGGAACTCACCGCCTCAGGAGTCAGGCTCTTCTCCTGGACTGTGATCGGCTCCCCCTTCCGGGGACCCCCGCCCTCCAGGCCTTGCCTGCTGTCTGCAGCCGCTCAGAACTAAGTCATCTGGGGTCCTTGGTATCCTCTCCAGATACCAAACCCAGGGCAGACTCCCAGCAAGGTCACTGTGTGTATGTGGACAGACGTATGTAGTCAGAGGGCTTTCCCGTGCACGTACACACACATGCACACACACACCTAGGCCAGAGTCAGCAAGGCTGGCTGAGTCACGCAGCCAGACCACAGCTCAAGCGGGGCCAGGGAGGAAGTGCCGCCCCATTTCCTGACCCTCCTTTGCTCTGGGAGGTTCTCTTTCTGTCTCTTTGTCTTTCTGACTCCGTCTCTCCCAGCGCTTTGTTTCTACTCAGGGCCACAGCCTGCTGTCCTGGCCCCGTCACAAGGGCTCCCAGCAGCGCTGACCTCCAGGTGAGGACTTCTGGCTTCCAGACCTGCCATCCTGGACAAGTCACTTCACCACTCTGAACCTCGGTTTCTTCTTCTGTGAAATGAAGAGGCTGGGTGTGGCGACAGGGTCCCTGAGGTCCCTTCCGATCTCAGACCGGGGGCTTCTGGCCCTCCTCTAGTCTGCACAGGGTTCAGAGCGTCATGGGGGGCCAGGGCCAGGCGGGGCCTGGGGACAGGGGTGGGGAGTCCAGCTGCTCCCTGGGGCGCACACCTCGGAACTCCATGTGCTGCACACACTCGCTGGCCCCCGCGGCGGGCCAGAGAGCAGGAAGCGCCACCCAGGCCGGCTGCCCGGCAGGGAAGCGGGGGCGCCCACCCGCACCTCCCACTCCCTCCCTCCCACTCCCTCCCTCCTCCGGACCCACCTTGCACCAGCCGCCTCGACTCCGCAGCCACCGTGCGCCGCCGGCCCACAGCTGTCAGGCACCGCCCGCCCTCCCGCCGCTCCGCGAGACCCCGCGCCGATGAACCGGCCCCCAGCGGAAGCGGCCCCGGGAGCCGCCGCCTCCTGGGCGCCCTCCGGGATCTGCGCGCGCCCGCCGCGTGGGGACCGGGCCGGCGGCGACCTCTGACTGCCCTGCGGGGGAGCCTGGGTGTCGAGGGCGGGGCTGCTGGTGACAGCCTGCCTGACTGGTCGGGCTTCCTGGGCCCCTCTGTTCCGGAGTCCCTGAGGCCTCTTGCCCCCATTCCAGGATGTTTCCAGGCATTTCTCTAAAGGTGGACATCAGTCCCCGGCCTTAGCCGCTAGGAAAAGTTACAGACTAGGTGAGTCGCCCTGAACACCTGCAACACCCAGGCCCCCTCCAGCTGCTATCTCTGGGGTTTTGTCCCTTGTACGTTTCTGCCTCTTCTGTACATTCTACCGCGGCCATGAGGGCTTGTGTGATAAAAAGCATCCAATTAATAAAGCATTAAATAAATCTTCAAAGGCCTCCCGAGGCAGTCAGGCTGAAGGATGACCCTGAGCCTGGCACACAGGGCCCTCCACGCACACTCTCTGGACACGAGGTAACTTTCCAGACTCACAGCTTCTCCCCCAAACACACACATGCAGCCACGCTCTGGCGGCCACACACCAGCTGCCGGGGGCTCTTGCTTTGCCTGGAATGCGCTTTCCCATTCTTCTCTGCCTGCGCACGAAATCCTACTCATCCATCCAGGCCCCACTGAAATGCCCGCTCCTCAGGGAATCCTTCCCCAGACGCCAGCTCCAAAAGAACTCTCAGCCCCTTTTTGGTGAACCCACGGTTCCCTTGCTGGTTTATAGACTAGCATCTCCTTTCTCTCCCCGGTTCTGCTCCCCTCCCCTCCACACCAAACCCCATTCCAGGAGGGATGGAAACACGCAATAAACACTTATCGAGATGCTGTTATAAATTGCTATGTGCTGTGGACGTGCCTCTCCATGAAGCCCAGGTACCACAGGCTCACAGCCTCCCCTCGCCCCGCCCCGCCCCATACCCCAGCGGCAGGGATGCACCAGAGCCGTCCCCACCAGAGGTTCAGAAGGCTGTCAGGCCTCACTCGCCCTCCTTCTCGCACCCCTGCGCCACGCACTAGGTTTCTCTGTCCCTGCTCTGGGGTATGCCTGCTTGCGTCAGCCCCAAGGTCAAAGACGACTGTGTCCATCTCTGAGTCTTGTGCTGTCCCGTCATACACATGTGAGGGCTGGGATTCCAGGTAGCAGAGCCAGCTGCACAGATGGCCTGCCCTTCCCCCCGCCCCTTGAGGGGAAAGGAGGACCTTTACTATGAGCATCCGAGGATTGCAAGGGCTCGTTAGCTCATCTGATGTGAAGCCTACCCATCCCCGAGGGCAGAGAGATCAGGGGCATCAGAGGTACCTACCACTGCTGTCGTTGTTGTTAAAAGGTAGTATTAATACTGTTACGTTGCAGGTTGAGATTGCCTTTCGAGTCCTAAAGCCATTCCACGTACTGATGCTTGTTTGCCCCTCTGGGTCCCACGAGGTCTTAAGATATTAGCGGTGAAGTACACGTCTAGAGCCAGAGACCTGGGTTTGGACCTCGGTGCTCCAACTTGTCTGCTGTGACCTTGACGAGTTCCTGAACTTTCCTCCATTGCTAGCATGTAGGCAGTGACAGTTCCTGGATCACAGGGTTGCTCTAAGGATCTAAATAAGAGTGTGTCTTTAAAGGGTTTAGAATAGTAGCTGGTACATAAAAAATGCCAAGTGCGTTGGCTCTTACTGACTCTTTGCTACTGTTCATTGTATTATTTTACAGGTGGAGTAACTGAGGGTTGGAAAGGCTGAGACTCATCTAAGGAATCGCTGCTTCCAAGGGGCTGTTTTTCTCACCAAACTCCACTTATTCTTTGTGAGGGAGCTGCTGCCCACCCGCCCCGGCGGGGGGCGCACGTAGAGCAGTCCGTGGGCTTGCAGGGCACGCTTCAGGGAGATGCGCTCTCCTCTTCACCCCCGCCCTCCCCCACCCCCGCGTCTCTGTGTTTTCTTGCTAATGTGCTGCTCTCAACTATAATGGGAGGCCAGTTGCTCGTGTGTGGTCCCCCAGGGGAACCGTGGAAACATTCCCTGTCCCAGTGCAGGAATTTCCTGTTGGCCCTTCTTCCTTATTATGAGCGGCTACGATGACAGAATTTCCAACAGGTGGAAGCCAAAAAAACAAACAGACCTTTCAATGTTGACTCTCCCGGGCACCGTGCAGAAGGACCGCATCTGTCTTGCCTCCCAGAGAAAATGTAAATGACCTATTTTTTTAAAGTTACAGTTGTCTCTTGACCCATTGGGAAAGAAAAAAGAATCAAGACTACAACTGCTTAACGTTATTTCAGGAAAAACAATACAGAAGGTATAAAACAGCTCACTAGACGGCAGTAAAAGATGAGATTTGTAGTAGGATTTTGCTACCGATTCAAGAGGTTGTAAGTCCTCCTAAGTCCCATGGAATCTCCTTGGTGACGCCTTTGGCCTGCCCCTGTCTCCTTTCGCAGTTCGTCACCTGGGCTCAGGTTTCCTCGCCTCTTTCTGCACAATGACCTGGACTGTATACTTTTATTTTATTTTTTTTTTTTTTTGCGGCAAGCGGGCCTCTCACTGCTGTGGGCTCTCCCGTTGCGGAGCACAGGCTTCGGACGCGCAGGCTCAGCGGCCACGGCTCACGGGCCCAGCCGCTCCGCGGCATGTGGGATCTTCCCGGACCGGGGCACGAACCCGTGTCCCCTGCATCGGCAGGCGGACTCTCAACCACTGCGCCACCAGGGAAGCCCTTGACTGTATACTTTTATTCTCTCCTGCACCCAATGCTCCCTACACAGGACGGCCAGATGATGACAAATGCAAAGCACGGTCTAGACCTGTCCCCTCTCTGCACAAAAAAACCTTCCATGAACACCCTTTCTGTGTTTTCTGAATGAAATCCAAAATCTTTAGGCTGGCCTCAAGCCCTCGGCACCTGTGAGTTTGCTCCTTCTGACTCACTGACGACAGGCCTTTAAGAGCCCCTCGTTTGCACTCCAGCATCAGTGTTGTGCTAACTTTGTTCTCCTGCCCAAAGGGCCCTTCCTGGCTGTCTCCATCCAAAGTCCAGGGCCAGATCCAGCTCCCACGCTGCCCCTGCGCAGGAAGCCTCGCCCTCAGCGGGAGGAGCAGCCTACACCCCACCCCCGACTCCCAACCATGTCTCCCAGAGACACCGTCGCACGGCCGCCTTGCACCCAGTTTACTTCTGGAGTTGGCGTCCCAGAGGGGAAGGGGATAGAGTGGGAGACACAAACTAGCTCTTTGGCTTTGAGCAAACCGGGAAGCTTCTCCCATCTTCAGTTTCCTCATGTATCATATGTTGTTGACGCAGGACCGACCTGATGAGGGTGTCGTGGGGAGCAGAGGGGATAACTCACGTAGGCAGCACTTAGCCCAGAGCGTGGGACTATGTCAGGGCTCACAGTGATAGAATGGAAGAAATGAGGAGAGAGACAGGGTGGGGGGAAGGCAGGGCGGGGGGACAGAAGAGAGGAGGGAATGGAAGGAAAGAGAAGGGAGAAAAAGAAATCAATTACCTCCTTTTTCTACCGGAGTCAAAGGACTTGCCTCTTCTTAGATGAAACACACACACATAACCTTCCTTGGAGACAAAGTTTGACATAAAAATGACATCAGGATCAGGGAAAGGGTGAAATCAAGTAATATTTTTAGGTCCACTGTGCACATTTATGAGCTGAATTCTATTAGAGACTTAACATTTTTAAAATGGGAAAAATGGTGGCAATCACCCATCCACCCCCATGCTTTCCTGCTACGGAAATGGCAAAGGGCAAGGGCTGGTTAAGAGGCAGAGTTCAGACTGAAAAGTTTTCAGCCCAGAGCTCTTACCTTCCTTGTACATCACTTCTCCAGGCTTGGGAAAGACACAGTAAAGATCTCCTGCTCAGAGGGTAACTTCCAGCATGAGTACGTAAAGAGTTGGATAAACCAGTTCTCCAAAAAGCAACTACGAAGCTCGGTCAAAACTGTCACAAACAACCATTTCAGCCCTCCAGAAATTGACCGAAAACATGCTACAAACTGAGAAATGTTTGTCCACGAAAACGACTGAAGCTGCTCGCATCCCCAGAAGCTCTGTTGTTTGATGGTTCAACCAGGGCAGACTGGAAAAATGAGCAGCGTTTTCTCATTGCCAGAGTGGCCTCTTTGTATTTGGAGAGGTGTCAGTTTAAACAGTGACCTCAGAAGCAAGCGGACAGGGAGGGCCAGCAGCTCTGCTAGCTTGAAACTGGTGAGCAATGGACTGGTGATTACCTGGAAATTTAACAGGAAATTGAGGGAGGTGAAGCAGCCATGGGGAGATGGATAAACTCTCCACGTATCACGGGTTGACCCAGGTTGCAAACACTGCACAGACAGGAACAGCCCACGTCACCCACACGATGCTGGCCAGTGGAACCTGCCCACATGTACGGTGGCGATGCAAGGGCTTGATGGAAAACAGAAGCCTGCGCAGACTTGAAAAAAAAAAAAAAACCTGTACATTGGAGTGTGCTGCCCAGCTCACTCACAGATTTATCAGCAGAGAGTGGAAGTCTTACTGGCTCGCGGTACTTGAGCTCAACCTGTGACCAATCTTTGGTTGAACACTGATCTAAGAAGACAAAGGATGACTACAGAAAGCTAGGCTCAAGAATAAAACACAAGAAAAACAAAACAGCAGAGGCCTTCATGGATGTACCCTGCAGAGGTGGTAAACTTAGCAGATCTAGTGAGGGCAAGTTATTAAACAAACACACACATACCAAAAGCCAACACCATTAGCGGAAAATTAGAAGACATCGCGCTAAATATACTATGTAAAATACCCAGTTTTCACCAAAGAAATTACAAGACAGGCAAAGTAACAGGAAAGTGTGACCACATTCAGAAAAAAAATTGCAGTCAAGAGAAACTGTCTCTGCGTGTCCCTAAGATGTTGGGTTTATCAGACAAAATCTTTACAGCAGCATTTATAAATACGTTTAAGTAAGTAAAAGAAACTATGCTTAAAAATTTAAGGAAAGTACGACAACAACGATTCAATGAATTTTAAAAGCCTCAATAAAAAGGTAGAAATTATACAAATGAATCCATTCTGAAACAATGGAGGCCACAGAGGAATGGACTGGCATATTTACAGTGCTGAAAAATATCTGTCCACCGAGAATTCTATATCCAGCAAAACCATCCTTCACAAATGAGAGCAAAATAGAGATATTCCCAGATAACCAAAGACCAGTATAATGTTTTACTAGCAGACACACCTTACAAGAAATACTAAAGGAAGTCCTTTAGGCTGAAAGAAAGTAACACCAGATAATACTCAAAACTACAATAAGAAATGAAGAGTTCCAGAAATGATAAAGATGTGCGTAAATACAAAAGACTCTATAAATATATTTTCTCATTTCTTCTCCTAACTTCTTTAAAAGAAGTTGTATAAAGCAAACATTATAACACTGTATTATTGGGTAGAAACAGCTATGTAGAAATAGATATGATAATAATGGAACAAAGGAGGGAGAGGAGAGGAAAATATATCGAAACAAAGTTTCTAGAATTAATTTAGTGTTATTCTCAATTAGATTGTAGCAAGTTGAGATGCATATTATAATACTTAGAGCAACCATCAAGAAAGTACTAAAAATATAGCAAAAAAATCAATGGAGGAATTAAAATGATACACTAAAAATAGTTATTTAACACAAAAGAAGGAAGGAAGGGAGGAGGAGAGGAATTAAAAAAGACATGAGAAAAATAGAAAACAAATACCAAAATAGCAGACCATATACCAACCATATCAGTAATTACACTAAATGTAAATGGGCTACTGCGATATTGTGACTTATGATAAGAAATATATATTTGGTCTTTGCCCATGGTTTCTGACTCACAGCTCCCAAAACCCTTGGGACTTCCTAAGTGATTAGAGCCATAGGGGCATCTTTTGTTATAATATTTGGTCTCCTGTCCTCAGTTCCCCAAATAGCTTCAGAGTCAATAAAGGTAAAAAGGGTGTCGTGTTATTTATAACAAGCCCCTTTCCACCACAACTGAGTTTATATTAATGAGATGACTTTTGGAAATCCCCTAAAGATGGGGGAGCTAGCTGGCAGGGGAACCAACCATGAACTGAGAGTTGGAACTTTCAGTCCCACCCCCTGATTTCTGGGCAAGGGAGAGGGGCTGAAGGTTGCGTCAATTACAATAGCCCACGATTTAAACAATCATGCCTGTGTAATGGGGTCTCCATAAAACCTCCAAAGAATGGGGTTTGGAGACCTTCCAGGTTGGTGAACCAGAACACTTCCATGTGCCACCATGCTGGGCGCCAAACTCCACCGGGACAGAAGTGCTTTTGTTTGGGACCTTGTGCTGTGTATCTCTTGATCTGGCTGTTGATTTGTATCTCTTGATATCCTTTGTTTCCTGAGTTCTGTGAGCAACTCTAGCAAAGTAATCAAACCAGAGGAGGGGGTCGTGGGAGCCTCCAGTTTATAGCTGGTTGGTCAGAAGCACAGGTAACAACCTGGACTTGCAATTGGCATCTGAAGTGGGGAACAGGCTTGTGCGACTGAACCCTCAACCTGTGGAATCAGATGCTATTTCCAGGTAGTGTCAAAATTGAATTGAAAACCCGGATGATGTCGGAGAATTGCTTGGTGGTGCGGGAAAAAAGACCCATGCGTGGAACTGGGTACAGAATTGCCACTAAACACTCCACTTAAAAAGCACAGATTATCAGACTGAATAAAAAAGAGCAAGACCCAACTATATCCTGTCTACAAGAGAAGTGGCTTGGAGTCAAAGAAACAATGAGATTAAAAGTAAAAGAATGGAGGAATTCCAGTTCCAGCTGTAACAGTAAAGAGCTTGGAACTCATCACTTCTATACTTGTGATGAGATAAAAGCTGAACCAACTGAAAATAAATGAATATCTTAGAAAATGAATATCAGAAAATGGACGTCACAGGCAAGGCACCATCCTGGGGGAACAGGTGAATATGGAGAACCTCAGCCTTCATCAGCTCATCTGGGGAAGAAGTCGCTGTGGCCATAAAAGGGTAGGAACACTTAAATGATAATTTTGATGAACTGCTGGAGGCTGAGTGTGGATTTGCTAGGAGTGAGAATCTCCTGGAGGTGCAGTTTTAGGGAGCCCCCCCCCATTTTTACTAGTTCTACTTTCAGGAACCCACTGGATTCTTAAGGTCAGGACCCGACACAAATTCCTTCATGTTTCAGGCAGAGGTTGGGGGAAGTGACCATTTTTATATATGCCCAGAACATTCTCCATAACGAAGTTCTGCTCTCCAAGGGACCAACTTTACCAGAGCCTTATCCACTGGGCGGTGGGGGGGGGGTGGGGGCAATTAACCAGCTCCAGTTCCCTAGAGCCTTCCTGTCTCACCTGAAGGTATTACACTCTATTATATATAAAATAGATAACCAACAAAATAGATAACCAACTACTGTATACTACAGGGAACTCTACTCAATATCTTGTAATAAGCTATAATGGAAAAGACTCTGAAAAAGAATATAAATGTATATATATAATGTGTGTATGTATAACTGAATCACTTTGCTATACACCCGAAACTAAAACAACATTGTAAATCACGTATACTTCAATTAAAAAATAAACGGAAACAAAGACAAAGAAAAAGACAGGAGGAAAATGACATAGGTCAGAAACTTGGATCTGTATGATCAAAGGGAGAACATCAGGAAAGGAATAAGTGAAGTAAAATAAAATTTTTTACTTATCTTATTCTTAATTGATCTAATTGATAAATATTTGTTTAGAGTAATAGTAATAACAATATTTGGGGTGATTATACCATATAGATAAGTGAGTGACAGCAATATTATAAGGGACAGGAGGAAGAAATTGAGAAGGAAAAGAAAGAGGGGAAAATAAAAAAAGAAACAAAGGACAAGTGTAACAAATATAAGATGGTTATAAATGCAGTAGATATTAATCCAATGTTATAAAATATCACTTAAAATATGAACGTCAAATACAGAAATCAAAAGACCGAGATTGTCACAATGAGTAAAAACACAAGACCCAACTATATGTTGTCTATAAGAAACCTAATTTAAATATAAAGACACAGATAGATTAAATGAAAGGGGTGCACCACGCTACACTAATCAAAGGAAAGCTGCAGGAGCTACGTTAATTTGGCACATCAGACTGCAGAACAAGGTAGGTTATCACGGATAAAGAAGGACATTACCTAGTGATGCAGGAGTCAATTCCCCAGGAAGACGCAATCCTTAACATGCATGCACCTGACAGCAGAGTGGCAAAACAGAAAGCGTGGAGAAAGAGACAAATCCACTATTATAGTTGGAGACTTCAGACCCCTCTTTCAGTAACTGATGGATTCAGTAGGCAGAAAATCAGTAAGGATATAGTTGAACTGAATAGCACAATTAATCAACTGGATCTAATCAACACTTCAACAAAAGTAGAATACACAGTCTTCTCAAACTCACATGGAATATTCAGCAAGATAGACACATTCTGGACCACTAAACAACATTTATACACAATTTAAAAGAATAAAAATAATACAAAGTGTGTTCTCACCACAACAAAATTAAAGTAGAAATCAATAACAGAAAGATAGATGGGAAATCCCAAAATATTTGGAGATTGAATCACACGTTTCTAAATAACTCATGGTGAAAGAAGTCTCAAGTCAGTCTACCTACCTCTCCAACCATTACCTACTTTCCTGTCTCAAGAGAAATTTTAAAATATTTTGAACTAAATGAAAATGAATACAACTTATCAAAATTTGTCGGATTCAGTGAAAGCAGTGCTTCAAGGGAAATTATAGGATTGAATGCATATATTAGAAAAGAAGAAAATCTAAAATCAATAACCTAAGTTTCCATCTTAGGAAACTAGAAAAAGAAGAACAAATTAAATCTAAAGTAAGATCTTAATAAACAAAGGTGAAATGGTCATGGATGGGAAGACTCAATGTTGTTAAGATGTCATTTCTCCCTAATCAGATTTTTGGTAGAAATGACAAGTTGATCCTAAAATTTTATATGGAAAATGGAAAGACCTAGGGTAGCCAAGACAATTTTGTAAAAGAAAAAAAAAGTTGGAGGATTTACAACACATGATTACAAAACTTATTAAAAACCTTCAGTGATCAAGGCAATGTGGTATTGGCATCAAGACGGGCATATAGATTATTGGAACAGAATTGAAAGTCTAGAAATAAAACTTTACATTTATGGTCATTTGATTTTCAACTAAAGTAACAAGACAATTCAATGGAGATATGATAATCTTTGCAGCAAGAGGGACTGGGATGGGGGATATCCATAATCTAGATCCTTCTCTCACATCACACATAAAAATTAACTCAAAATGGAACATAGTCTTATGTGTAAGAGCTAAAACTATAAAACTCTTAGAAGAAAACATAGGAGAAAAATCTTTGCGAAACCTTGTGAAAATCTTTATGGCTCCAACTACAAGAGCCATAAAAAATGGATAAATTGCACTTTATTAAAACTAAAAAACCTTTATGCTTCAAGAAACAACCTTAACAAATGGAAAAATCCAGCCACAGACTGGGATAAAATATTTGCAAAACATGTATTTGATAAAGGACTTGTATCCAGAATATGAAAAGAACTTTTACAACTCAATAAGAAGACAAACAACCCCACTGAAGAATGGATAAAAGACTTGAATAAACATTTCACCAAGAAAGACATATGAACAGCTAATATGCACATGGAAAGGGGCTCAAGGTCATTAGTCATTACAAAATGCGGATGAAAATCACAGTGGGATACCACCACACACTCACTAGTGTGCTCTATTTAGAAGGACGGTATTGACGACGATCTGGAGAAATGGGAACACTTACACCTTCCTGGCAGGAATGAAAATGGTACATCTACTTTGGATATAAACCTACCCCAAACCCAGCAAATTCACTCTAAGGAATCTATCCAAGAGAAATGAAGATGTGTTCACACAAAGACTTGTAAGTGAATGTTCACGGCAGCATTATTCATAATAGCTCTAAGTTGGAAATAACCCAAATGTCTCCCAGCTGCTGAATGGAAAAACCCAATGTGGTGTATGCACTCAACGGAATGCTGTTCGGTGCTAGAAAGGAGTGAAATACCTGTGCATGGATGAACCTAAACAAATCACGCTTCAAGACGCTGGTTGCAAAGCCTAGACATATTATATGATTCATGTATATTAAATGCCCAGAAAAGGCAAATTACAGAGACAGAAAGCAGATCTGTGACTACCTGGGTCGGGAGGTGGGAGTCAGTGTTGACTGCAAATGAACTTAATGACATGTTTAGGATGATAGCAATGTCCTCAAACTGGCTTGTAGTGATGGTTGCACAACTCTATACATTTCTTAAAAATAATTAAATCATATACCTGCAAGGGGTGAATTTTAAGGTATGTCAATTATACCTCAATAAATCTGTAAAAACAAAGTCTGATGCCCAGGACTGATTCAGCAAGGGAGACGTGCCCTCTGGAAGACGTAAGCCCAGAGAGACAAGTACAGACAAGGACATCCTGCTGCGACATAAATTCCCTCTCCCTCCCCATGACCCACCGGGCTGACTGAACGGTAGCCCCAGCCAGAGCCAGACCTGGTCAGGTCACACCTTTCCAGTGGTCCACTGCCCCTGGGGGCCCTTGGATTTCACTGTCACGAGCTCTGGGACATGGTGTCAGGTTTCAGCCGCCTGCTCAATACTTTTTAGCATCACGATATAGAGATAATTCTGATACCTGTGATACTCCATGTGGATTTACTATAAATCTAACAAAAATAGATTCTCACCTACAGTCTTGGCTTTCACACACAAAAAGAACTAAATGTACTTTAATGCTTTGTACTTGCATAACCTGGGTGACACTTTCCGCCCCAGCAAGAATACTTATCAAGCATCTAAAACATACTTGTTGTTTGTCCCCCAGGAATGAGTGTATGCGTGTGTGTGTGTGTGTGTGTGTGCGCGCACGCGTGCACGCTCCAGGAGACCTACGTGGTAGATGAGGCCTGGAGATGTCATTTGGTGTCTTGAGTGTTCTTTGAGGGACACATCTGGGAAGGAATGAAAGGCTGACGTCATCACTTCCTCTGCCAACTTTGCTGCTTTGGGACTTTTTTTTTTAAGGAAAGAATTTTGTTAGGGCTGCAGCTGGCTTCCTCCAAAGAGGGATCAAACCAGCACATTTCCTGCTCTTGACTTTCTCTTTTACTCTGGACTCCGTCGCCAGCTGAGTTTTCCAAAATTCCTTAACTACTCATTTCTTGATTCTCATTCATTTCACAACAGATGTTTATGGAGCTCCCAGTTCGTGCAAAAGGCTATCTTAGATGCTGTGGGGCATACAGAGATGGCAGAGAATGGCCCGTCTTCGGAGAGTTTACAATCCAGTCCCAGCAGGAGGTAGACAAGGTGCACACAAATACCTAAACTGGTAGCTAACGTGGTAACACTGATACAAACTGAGCCGTCAGAGTTTTGAGGAGGCGAGAAGCCTTTGAGGGGAAGAGTCAGGAAAGTCTTTATGGAGAAAGTATTGCTGAAATCAGACCTTCAGGGTGGATGTAACTGTGAGTGACAGAAGCAAAGATACGTACGTGGAAGTAGAGGCTTTTAGAAATGGGAAAGCACGTGATGTATTTGGGAGAAAAACCATATCGTTTTGCTAAAATACAGAATTGTGCCAGGGAGCAGTAGCACGAGTCTGTAAAGATAAGTTGAAGTCCAATCACGTGGGACATTGACTCCCAGGCCAGATTTTGATTCACTTCTGGGCAGGCAACGCGAACCTTCTCTGACTCAAAAGGCACGTAAACGATGGAGATGCAGACTCGGGCTCCATCCTGACCAGCTCCGTAAGTCACACCTGGAGAAGGTCCCCATATGGTCACAAAGCATGGATGGTTCTCCTGGGTGACCTTTAATTCCCATCCAGCCTGAGGCTGAAGCTCAGGGGGCCCTGGGAGGCCATGAATGGAAAATGAACTCTCATCTTCTGAGGCCCTGTGTGGCCACGGCCAAGTGTGGATCTTGGGGATAAAAGCTTGGCCACTGGGGGATGTGCCCCGGGCGCGGTCTGCTCACAAGTCAGTCTCTTCTGAAGCTTAGAAAGCGAGGATGGCCTTCCTGCATGCATGGTCTCTCGTGTTTCAGGGACCAGGTGGGCTGGTCCCTACCGCTAGCACGATGGTCAGCCAATACGGCGCGTGCGCCCATGCTGTTTCAGGATCTGTCCGATAAATTGGTATTCATTCCACTGTACAGACAAAGGTTCTTAAGTGGAAGGACCAGGCAGGCTCAGGTAGGCTGTCGGAAGAGTTTAGAAGGTGACAAGTATGCAGAATCTCTCCCAGCTCTCCTCCGGGGATCATTCCCTAGACGACTTGGCTGCTGGTTCCAGGAATACAAAACACCTGCTGGGGCCCGAAGCCCTGCAATGGAAGCAGAAGGGGAGGGCGCAAGCGAGGGTTCCTACCTCAGAGAGAGGGATGGAGGGGTCAGGGATGCACTAAGCCAGACGACTGACTTTAAAAAAACATTTTATTGGAGTATAGCTGATTTACAATGTTGTGTTACTTTCAGGTGTACAGCAAACTGAATGAGTTATACATATACATATATCCACTCTTTTTTAGATTCTTTTCCCATATAGGTCATTACAGAGTATTGAGCAGAGTTCCCTGTGCTACACAGTAGATCCTTATTAGTTATCTATTTTATATATAGCGGTGCGTATATGTCAATCCCACTCTCCCAATTTATACCCCCCCCACCCCGCTTTCCTTCCTGGTAACCATAAGTTTGTTTTTTTCATCTGTGACTCTATTTCTGTTTTGTAAGTAAGTTCATTTACAAGACAGTAGCTTCTGCTTAAATACCGTGGATCGGCCCTGAAATGGAAAAGGATGAGGGTGGGCGCTGGCTGTGACAGCTGGAAAATTAAACTGAGTTAATACAGAGACCGTGACAAGCCAGCAAAACACAGGCCACCAGCATTCCAGAGAAGCTGCCGTCAGAAGCCAGGTCGAGATTCGGGCTGCTCAGTGGATTGAGTTAGCTGGACCTCCCTGGGCTCTCTTCCCACTTCAGCCATTGGTAAGCTCTGTTGAACGTGGGCATTTTTTCCTCTGCTGAACTGATGACCTCCGACGTGCCACCCACCCCTGAAACTCTCCACTCCTTTACCTCAGTAAATTTCACTACCTGGGCTCAAAGGATACGAAGGATCTGAAAAAGTCACGTGGTTCTGGAGATTTTAAATGTTTTGAAGCCAAAAAACTTTATATTTAAAAAAAAAATAGCAGAGTCCTGATCGGACAGTTAAATCGGGCTACTCACTTTCTGGCATTTTCTTTGAGTGTATCACACACACACACAAAACACCATTTCTAAAGGCAGAAGAGAAGACAAAGAATTAGAAGTAGACTCAGATACGATATTTTAGGACATGCCTAACCTGCAAAAACCTGGATTTTAATTGAAAATATCTTCAAGTCTAATTAAACTTGTAAAATTTTTCTAGAACGGAAGCCAATTCTACAAATCAGGCCGTCAGTTCTCCTCATTCCTCTCCAGCCGCGAGCTTCCACGCGTCTCCATTCTCATTCCTACCCCTTGCTCTGGACTGTGCATCAGAAATCGATGGCATCACATCCACCCGGACAAGAAAAGTCTTTCACTCCTTTTCCTCACCCTGACACCCTCAGTCAGCAAGTCCTGCAGATTCAATCTTCTGCATGTATGCTGACTGACAGCTCCCCTGCTTCCCATCCTGACACTGACTGGCAAGGTCAAGCCCTCATCATCGCTCACCTGAACTATTGCCATGGCCCTGGAAACGAGCCATGTCTCCTTATTCAGGGTGTGCATCCTGCCTCAGGCTCTCTTAGGCCCGGGACACCGTGATGAGTAAGAGAGCCTCACTCACACGCTTCTGGACAATACAACCTCTAAGTTTTATTAAGTAATGAAACCTCTAAGAGCCGGACAATAAAACCTCTAAGTAAGATCACTGGAAATCAGGGTAAGCTCTAGGAAGAAAGCAGAGGGAGAGGTAGCCGAGGGCCGAGGGGCTACACAGACAGTGCAGCTCTAGGAGGACATGGGGAGCTGAGGCCTGGAGGAGGAGAGGCCGGCCTCACCCAGAGCTTCCCAGGAGGAGGAGGTGTAGAGCGTTCTGGGGACCCAAAGACAGGAGGCTGGAGGCAGCAAAGGAGAGGCTAGTGCAGGGCGAGGCTCGGAGACCGAAGGATAGAAAGCCTTGCGGTCCTCAGGTTGGAGCTGGGATATTTTTCTAAGTGCAGTGGATACTAATGATAGGTTTTAATCAGGGGTTGGGGGGTGTAATGTAATCTGACTTATGTTTTTTGGAAATCACTCGATTAGCATTTGGCCAGTGGACTGGAGGGGGTGAAATGACTGAAGAGAGGGCAGTTAGGAAACTACTGAGAGGTCACTGTGGCTTCGCCAAGCCGGATAGTAGAGAAAGTGGGGAGAAGGGGATGGATCCACTATGTGTTCTGGGGAAGGACCAGTCTTGATGTGTTGGTGTGGGGTCATGAAAGAGGAAGAGCATGTCTGATGGGAACTCACTGGTGGATGGTGGTGGTATTTATTATGCTGGGGAAAATGAGAGGGAAAGCAGGTTTTAGACAGTCAAGTGGAGGCCAAGAAGGCTTTTAGATACAGGATGCTGTGGGTCAGGAGAGAGGCTGGAGATATAAAACTGGGAGTCATCACTCAATAGATCCTATTTAAATCAGGGACGAGGTGAGATCACCTGGCAGCAGTGGAGGGGGTGCAGCTAGAGAAGACAAGATGTGAGAAGGGGAGGTATGAGAATGCCCAGGATGGAGCCTTGAGACCCTCCAGTATCTGGAGGTCAGGAAAAGGAGGGACAGCCAGCAAAGGAGGCTCTGATCTTCTCAGAGCTTAATCCACCCTTCATGCTGAGGCCAGGGTGACCTCTCCAAACTCAGATGTGGTCCTGACTCCTGCCTGCTAAGGCTCTCCCCGGTTCTCTGATGTCCCCCCTCCCCCGAGTAAATCTAGTCCCTTAGATGGTATACAAGTCCCTTCACAATCTAGACCTAACCTTCCCTTCCGGGGTCCTCTTCCTCCCTGCTTTTATCACACACTTTAAAATCATGTTGATTATCTGGGCACACATCTGTCTCTGTTACTAGATGTAATTTAAGGAAAAGGATTGTGTCATTTGCATTTTCAATGCCTGGCATATAGTAGGTGCTCAATGACATTTGCTGAACAAGGGGAAAGAAGGAAGGAAGGAAGGAAGGGAAGGAGGGAGGGAGGGAGGGAGATTCTTTGTGTGAGAACCAAAGAAGAATACATGGCAACGTCTGTGCCATCTTCTTCCCTGGCATTTTTGGAAACCTTGAAATCTGGGTTGGGATGAGAAGACTGCCATCCAGAGGTAGAGAGATGCAGGAATGGACCCTTTCTGAAGTTTTCCCAGAAATGTAAACCACTGAGCAGGCAAAGCTGGAACTTACACCAAAGTAACCTTTGTAAGAAGCCAATTAATAATAGCAATGTTTGCAGTGACATGGTACTATATATAGAAAATCCTCGAGACACTACCCCAAAACTGTTAGAACTAGTAAATGAATTCAGTAGAGTTGCAGCATACAAAATTAATATACAGAAATATGTGGCATGTCTATATGCTAATAACAAACTATCAGAAAGAGAAATTAAGAAAACAATCCCATTTATAATCACATCGACGAAAATAAAATACCTAGGAATAAATCTAACTAAGGAGGTAAAAGACCTGTACTTGGAAAGCTATTAAGACACTGATGAAAGAAATTGAAGACAACACAAACAGACGGAAAGATGTGCTGTGTTCTTGGATTGGACAAATTAATATTGTTAAGTGACCACACTACCAAGGCAATCTACATATTCAGTGCAATTCCTATTAAAATACCAATGGCATTTTTCACAGAACTAGAACAAATAATTCTAAAATTTTTATGGAAACACAAAAGACCCCCAATAGCCAAAACAATCTTGAGCTGGAGGAATCAGGAGCCCAGACTTCAGACTATACTACAAAGCTATAGTAATCAAAACAGCATGGTACTGGCACAAAAACGTATAGATCAGTGGAACAGGATAGACAGCCCAGAAAAAAACCCCACACACTTATGGTCAATTAATCTAAGACAAAGAGGGGAAGAATACACAGTGGGGAAAAGACAGCCTCTTCAATAAATGGTGCTGGGAAAACTGGACAGCTACATGCAAAAGAATAAAACTGGACTACTTTCTCACACTATATACAAAAATAAGCTCAAATGTATTAAAGATTTAAATGTAAGAACTGAAACCATAAAACTTCCAGAAAAAAACATAGGCAGTACATCCTTGGACATTGGTCTTGGCAATATTTTTTGGATATGTCTCCTCAGGCAAGGAAAACAAAAGCAAAAATAAATAGGACTATGTCAAACTAAAAGGCTTTTGCACAGTGAAGGAAACTATCAACAAAACATAAGGCAGCCTACTGAATGGGCAAGGATATTTGCAAATGATATACCTGATAAGGGACTAATATCCAAAATTTACAGAGAACTCACGCAACTCAACATCAAAAAGACAAACAACTCGATTAAAAAGTGGGCAGAGGACCTGAATAGACATTTTTCCAAAGAAGATATACAGATGGCCAACAGGCACATGAAAAGATGTTCAACAACACTAATCATCAGGGAAATTAAAACCACAATGCGGCATCATCTCACACCTGTCAGAACAGCTACTATCAAAAAAGACAACACACATACACACACACATATATATATACATACATACACATACATATTCACATATATATACATGCAATGTATATTACTGATGAAATATTACTCAGCCATTAAAAAATGAGATCTTGTTATTTGTGACAACATGGATGGATCTAGAGGGTATTATGCTAAGTGAAATAAGTCAGATAGAGAAAGACAAATACCGTATGATCTCACTTTGTGTGGATTTTAAAAACAAAACAAACAAAGAAAACAAAATGGAAACAGACTCATAGATAACAGAGAACAAATGAGTGGCTGCCAGAGAGGAGGGAGGTGGGGGGACAGGTGAATAAGGTGAAGGGAATTAAGAGGTACAAACTTCCAGTTATAAAATAAATAAGCCACAGGGGTGTAATATATAGCATAAGGAATATAAATAAAATATTGTAATAATTTTGTATGGGGACGGATGGTTACTAGGTTTATCATGGTGATCATTTCACAATGTATGCAAATATTAAATCACTACCTAGTACGCCTGAAAATAACATAATATTATACATCAACTATATTTCAATTTTTAAATTTTTAAAATTAACCTTGTGCATGCCTATGTGAAATATCACTGTAGAGAATATTTTTATGTTCTAGTTTTTATCTGAGTCAATTGTTTCAGGAACTGCGCAGGGCTGGTTTGGCTCTGGAACACTATACCCCATTCACGTATTTACAAAAGACCCAACTTACACCCTGTTTCATGGTTCGGCTAAAACCACTAAATACCACAAGTAATAGAAAGAAGAATGGAATAGGAGTAAAGGACTGAATCTTATCGCAGTTATGTGATCTCAGGAAACTCATAGAATTTTTTATCTGAACATTGGATTTCTGAAATGTGAAATGGGAGAATTTTCGCGGCATTCCTCTGTCAATCTGTTGTGGAGAACAAACAAAATAATGTGTATGAAAACATTTTCTAAGTGTTAAGAAAATTTTATTGAGGAATAATTTGTACGCAATGAAGTTCATAGAGCTTAAGTATACAGTTCAATGAGTTTTTTTCAACACATGTACACACCTGTGTAACCTACACTTCAATCAAAATGCAGACATCACTACCACCCCAAAAAGTTACCTCTTCCCAGTCAATATTCCTGGGCCCTGCTTCAGATCCAAACACATCTCTCTTTTTCTTCACTGTAGATAATATATATATATTTTTTTAATTTTTATTTTTATTTTTTTGTCTATTCTGGAACTTCAGATTAACAGAATAATACAATATGTATTCTTGTGTGTCTGGCGTTTTTCCCCAGTATAATGTCTGTGAGATTTATCCACATTGTTATACATCAGTAGCTTATAACTATTTATTATTGAATAATATGCCATTATTTATCCATTCTCCATTTTGAGTGCAATTGGATGCGCTTTGGCAAATATATATACCCTGTAACCATCACAACAAGACAGAACACTTCCATTACCTCCAAAAGCTCCCTTGTGCCCCTTTTACCACCAAACCTTTCTCACACCATGACCCCAGGCACTACTGTTCTGCTTTTTATCACTATAATTGTGCCCTTTCTAGAACTTCATATAAATGCACTTACACACTGTGTAGACTTGAGTGTCTGCTTTTACTTACCATGCTGTTTCTGAATTTATCCACATTGTTGCATGTTATCAGTAGTCTTCTAATGAATGAATGTATCACAATTTGTTTATCCCTTAACTAACTGATGGACACTTTGGATGTATCTAGTTTGGGGCTATTATTAATAAAGCTGCTGAGAAAATCCGTGTACAAGTAAATCTTTGTACAGATGTATGTTCTCGTTTCTGTTGGATAATTACGTAAAAGTGGGATTGCTGAGGCATTTAGTAACTTTATAAGAAGCTACCAAACTGTTTTTCCGAAGTGGCTGTATCAGTTTTGCTTTCCCATCAGCAATGTATGAAAGGTCCCATAGCTCAAGGACCTTGTCACCACTTCATATTGCTAGTCTCTTTAATTTTGGCCATTCCAGTGGATGTGTAATGGTATCTCAATGTGGCTTTAATTTGCATTTCTCCAATGACTAAATAGTGTTGAGCATCTATTCATGAGCTTATTTGCCAATCATATATTTTCTCTGGTGAAGTGTCTGTTTAAATCTTTTACACTTAAAAAATAATGAATCATTTTTCTTCTTACAACTTAATTGTAAGGGTTCTTGTTTTGGATAAAAGTCCTTTATCAGATACATGTTTTGCAAATATTTTTACCTAGTCTGTGACTTGCCTTTTTATTTTCTTGAAATTGTCTTTCAAGAGCAAACTTTTAAATTTTGATGAAGTTTAATTCATCAGTACTTTTGGTTTGTTACTTTTTGTGTCCTACCTATGCTACCCAATGTAACAAAATTTTTCTCCTATAGTTTCTTCTAAAGTTTAAAAAATGTTAGCTCTATGTTTAGATTTAGAATATTGTGAGTTATTTTTTAATGTATGGTGGAACATGAGTCAATGTGTATTTTTTCCCACATAGCTATCTAATCGTTCCACTGCTATTTGTTAAAAAGTTTACCTTTTCTCCCATAGAATTGGTGGCTTTAACAAAAATCAATCGATTTTATATGTGTGGGTCTATTTCTGGACTTTCTTGTCTGTCTTTATTCCAATATGATACTGTCTTGATTACTGTCGCTTCTAATATATCTGGAAATTGGGTAACGCAAGCTGGTGCAAATCTTCTCCTGTTTCAAAATCGTCTTGACTACTCTAAGGTCTTTGAGTTTCCATATAAATTTAAGAATCAGCTCGATAATGTGTCTAATTTATAGAATAACTTGAGGACAACTGACATCTTAACAATATTCAGTCTTTTCATTCATAAGCATATAGTTTTGTTTTGTTTTGGTTTTTTGCGGTACGCGGGCCTCTCGCTGCTGTGGCCTCTCCCGCCGCGGAGCACAGGCTCCAGACGCGCAGACCCAGCGGCCACGGCTCATGGGCCCAGCCGCTCCGTGGCATGCGGGATATCCCCGGACCGGGCCACGAACCCGTGTCCCCTGCATCGGCAGGCGGACTCAACCACTGGGCCACCAGGGAAGCCCCAAAGCATATAGTTTTTAGTGTAAAGCTCTTGCATACATCTTGGTAAACTTTAAGTATTTCATGTTTTTTGACACTATTGTAAACAGTATTATCTTTATCCCAATTTCCAATTATTAGTTGCTAGTATATAGAAACACAATTGATATGTTGTGTATTGTCCTTGTATGTGCAATCTTGCTAAACTCTAGTTAGCTCTATTCACTTTTTTGTAGGTTCATTTTTGTAGTTCTGTTCACTTTTCGTAGATTTACTTTTTTGTACATATTAAGAGTATGTCAACTGTAAATATTGTTTTATCTCTTCCTTTCCAATTCACTTCCTCCTTTCCCTTCCTTTTATTCTTTTTCTACTTGACTTCATTTCCAAAGAGCTTTGGTATAACGTTGAGTAGAAGTGAGGAAAGCAAACATCCTTGTCTTCTTTCTAATTTTAGGGAGGGAGCCTATAATTGTTCACTGATAAATATGATGTTAGCTGTTGGCTTCTCCTAGATTCCATTCATTAGTCTATTTCCAGTTTGCTGTGTGTTTTTTATCATGAATGAGTTTTGAATGTTCTCAAATCCTTTTCCTGCATCTATTGAGTCGATCATGTGGTTTTTCTTTTTGTCTACTGATGTGATGAATTATTGATACATTGCTTGATTTTTAAAGATTAAATGAATATTTCATTCCTGGGACAAACTCCACTTTGCCAGGATGTTTATTCTCTCTATATGTTGCTGGATTTAATTTGCTAATATTTTGTTAAGGGTTTTTTGCATTTACGTTCTTGAGGAGTACTGGTCTGTAGCTTTCTAGTACCGGTTTTCTCCACTCTCCGAAAGTAGAGCATTCTACGAAACCTTCTGTAAGCCGAAATGGCATAAAGCAAAGAAGCAATGACCTTAGGATACATCTTGCTAATGGATGCACAAAATAAATCGAGATAAAGCACGGATGCTCACAGACACAGTTCAAAGCGGTGGAGGCTTGAGGCTGAGATGCGGAGACGCTGAGTGTTGCTCCTGGGGAAGGAGCTTGGCCGGGCCACTCTTGCTGCTGCTCTGGGGTGCACACTGCCTCTCTAATGGCTCACTACAAAACAAGTGTTGAAAGCTGTTTGCCTTTTTCCATAACAGCAAAAATCCTCTTCGGATTTCTTTCGGTTAGCAGAAACAGGTACTAATATAGGTCTTTCATAAAAGTCAAGTGGCACAAAGCGAACTTTCAAAAAACAGAGGACACCTGTAATAACTTTGTCTGGTTTGGGTATGAGAATGATGCTGAACTCATAAAACGAGTTAGGGAACACCTTTTCTCTTTTGCTTTATAATAGCATTTTTGTAGGATTGGTATTATTTCTTCCTTAAATATTTGATAGAATTCACCAGGGAAACCATTTGGGTCTGGAGTTTCTGGACAAGTTTTAAGTTACAGATTTAAAATATTAAATAGATATGTGAATTTCCAGTCCATCACTTTCTTCTTGAATGGGCTTTGTTAGTTTGAGTTTTTCAAGGAATTTTTCATTTCATTGAAGTTGTTGAGTATATTGGCATAAAGATGTTCATAATATTCCCTGGTTATTCTTTTAGCGTCTGTAGAATCTGTAGTGACATCCTTTTCTCATTGCTGATACTGGTAATTGGTGTGTTCTCTCCTTTTACTGACCAGGTTGGCTAGAGGTTTATCAGTTTTATTGATTTCTTCAAATGAACCTGGTCTTGGTTTCATTGATTTTCTCTAATTCTTTTTTGTATCATTAGTTTATCCTTTTATTTTTATTATTTCCTTCCTTCTGCTTACTTCAGGCTTAACTTGCTCTTCTTTTTGTAGTTTTGAAGATAGAAGATACGATTATTAATATAAGACCTTTTAAATTCTCGAATGTGATCATTCAACGTGATAAATCTTTCCCTAAGCACTGTTTTAGCTGCATCTCACAAATTTTAGCATGTGTGTTTTCATTTTCATTCAGTTCAAAGTATTTTCTAATTCTCTTTTTAATTTCTTTTTTGACCATGTGTTATTTAGAAGAGTGTTAATTTGCAACTATATGGGGATTTTCCTGATATATTTATGTTATTATTTTTGTTGTGGCCAAAGAACATAATTTCAAATACTTTAAATTTATTGAGACTAATTTTATGGACCAGTATATGGTCTATTTTGGTGAAAGTTTCATGTGGACTTCAAGAAAATGTGTATTGTGCTTTTGCTGGGTGGAATGTTCTATCAATATCAATTAGTTCATACTGCTTGATAGTATACTTTTCATTTCAGACATTATATTTTGCATCTCTAGAAGTTCTATTTGGATTTTTTTTACATATTCCATTTTCTTCTTCAATATGTTAACGTTTCTCTTTACATCTTTTAGCATATATATAATTGTTCAAGGTCCTTATCTGCTAATTCCATCATCGCTCTCCTTTTTTGATCTATTTCTATCAATTTATTTTTTCTCCTGGCTGTGGGTTATATTTTCCTGCCTCTTTGGATCCCTGGTAATTTCTTATTGTATGACAAACATTGTGAATTTTATGATGCTGAGTGCTGGATTTTGTTGTACTCCTTTAAAGGATGTTGGGTTTTGTCCTGGAATATGATTAAGTTTATATGCAGGTATGTTTATTCTTTTAGAGGCTTGCTTTTAAGCTTGCTAAAGTGGGTCCAGAGCAAAGCTCTACTATGAAGGATGACCCCTCTAAGAACTCTGCCCGATGTCCTGCGTATTGTAATTTTTCCCCATTCAGGTCAGTGGAACGGGAATTATCCTCAGCCCTGTATGAGCTCTGGTAATTGCTCAACCGACTTCTTCCTGATGATCATTTCTTCAGGCTTGTCGAGTTTTGCTTCACACAAAGGCAGGTCATCAGCCATAGACTGGAGGGGACCCCTCTGCAGCTGTCTGGGGCTTCTCTGCACCACGAATTCTAGCTGCCTCGGCCTCCCCAACCTCTGAGCTCTGATCCATTTAATGAGACTGCAGGACTTCCTTTGTATCCCCTTGCCCTGCATTGCAGCCTGTAAACTGCCTCCAGACAGTCAGCTGGGGCACCACAGGGCTCCCCTAATTTGTTTCTCTTCTTTCAGAGATCCTAGTCCTACACTCCCTGTTGTTCAATGTCTTCTAATTCTTTTTTTTTTAATAAATTTATTTCTCTATTTATTTTTGGCTGCATTGGGTCTTTGTTGCTGCGCGCGAGCTCTCTCTAGTTGGCGGTGAGTGGGGGCCGCTCTTCTGTTGTGGTGCCCGGGCTTCTCATTGCGGTGGCTTCTCCTGTTGCCGAGCACAGGCTCTAGGCATGTGGGCTTCAGTAACTGTGGCACAGGGGCTCAGTAGTTGTGGCGCACGGGCTCAGTAGTTGTGGCTCGCGGGCTCTAGAACGCAGGCTCAGTAGTTGTGACGCATGGGCTTAGTTGCTCCGCAGCATGTGGGATCCTCCCGGACCAGGGCTTGAACCCGTGTCCTCTGCATTGGCAGACGGATTCTCAGCCACTGTGCCACCAGGGAAGCCCCTGTCTTCTAATTCTTTAGGGCAGGAGGGAAGTTCCCAAAGCAGTGGCTTCTAGTCTAAGTCCCGTTTATGTACATTAATTCTCATTATAGCCCTCTGAAATAGACACTATTATTGTTATGCTCATCTTATAGATGTGGAAACTAGACACAGAGGAATGAAAAATCTCTCCCCAATTCGTGAATCTGGTTAACGTAAGAGGTGAGATTTGAACCCAGGAGGTCTAGCTCATGGTTTTAAGCGCTGTGCTATATTGCTTCTCAAGTAAGTATTAGAAGTATAAAATCCCTAAAACACACTTACATATTTGAAGAAAGAGTAGGATGTCACCCTGGTCTCAAGTTTAAGGAGGGTGCATTTAAAGCATGGGCTTTAGGTAGGCCGCATTTCCATGCCTACAGGATGGCCTGGGGCTTGACTCCATTCATGCGGACCTGGTAGAGCTGGGGGCAGACGTCCCATAAATACTAAGAGACACCAGTGCTGGGGTGGGCAGGAGAAGGAAGCATGCTTCAATACAGAAGAGGGCGCCTTGGGCTGACCCTGGCACCGCCGGCATTTCAAAGAGTGATGTGTTCAATTTGCCCAGCAAGGCTGAGAGTCAGCACTTCGCGGCACGGACATGATGGTCTGGAGAGCAAATCAAGGAGGACACTTTGCAATTAGAGAAGCTGCTATGGAGGCAGGAAAGTCGGGGCTGTGCAGAGAGCAGTAACTGCTGACTGCACAAATAGGCCACCATCGCAAGCAGGGGCAGCAGACCGGACGGATGCCTGACTTCCCCTCCTTCACGTGCAAAGAGCTGTCTTCATTCATCATCCTCAGACTCACACCCTCAGGCAGTGAGTGGGGTCTTTGCAGCTCACCAAGTCTGTGCCCCAGACCCTACAAACGTCAGTCTTACACTCTCCAGAAATGTCAAGATTTCAGGGGGTAAATGCTATTTTGCACAGTACAAGCTTTTCACCATTTTTGAAAGTAATAACTAAAGAGGCTCTCAAAAGAGTGATCTGTCTTTTAATCACTGACGTTTTTACTCAATCATTGAAAGACAGCTATCGTAACGCGGCATTGGGCATTTGCTCAGTTGAAAAGCCCTCAGCATTCTGCATATTTTTCCACAGCAGTCTTTATAACACCCTGTCTTGCTTACCCAATACCTTGGCAGCCAGCAGACTGCATTTTATAGCTCTACTCCAAGAGATGTCTTCACGCAAACCTTCGGTTTTTTAGGTGCAAATGCCTCTCTGAGTCAATCTATCTCCCTTTTGCATGACGATGTTTGGGGCTTCTTTCCATCCTCGGGATGAAAAATCTACCTTCCATCTGTGCCAGTTATTAATTTAATGTCTTTCAGCTCCAAACCCCCCATCTTTCTCCTGCTTTGTAACACTGGAGCTGGACCGTACAGGCTAGGTTTCTTGTTGCCAGCTGGCTGGACGTGAGGTTTGGACAATAGGCGTGTGGGTGGGACAATGCAGGGCTGGGAAAGAAGGGCCTTTTTCTTCCCCTTCCCATTGTCTGTTTCTCAGAGCAGCTGCAAGCGAGCGGGCATCCCAGTGGCTACTCACAGGGGCGGCAGGCTGCCCTTGGCGGTGAGCAGTGGGCGTCTCCATCCTGGTCGCCATCACCCATCACCATGCTGCAAGCGGCGTGTTCCCGTGACACAGGTAACTCTCCTCTGGGGTCTGAGGCCAGCGTGCATGTGGGCCCTTTACTCTGAGTTTCTAAGCTTCTTCCCTGTTCACTTTCCCCTCAGTCTCCAGCCAAGTGGCTGCTTCCTGCAGTTACTGGCTCTCTACCCCTTAGAGTTCTCTTGGACCCCTTTCACAGTTGCCAACCCCTTCTACAGTCAAAAGTCTCTTTATTAAATTTCCCCGTTCAAACTTCCGCTGTGATTTCTGTCTCTTGCCTGGACTCTGAGTACGCTAAGTACACTGCGGTGTTTGGTTTTTATTTTTGAAGAAAGGACTCTTTTATTTTGCACAAAAGACTCTCTTTTATTAGAAAGTGTGTGTGTGTTTGCATGTCTTTGCCATTAACACAGGTTTAAAGTGGCAACTTAGCACCGTGGCTAAGAGCACAGGAAATGAAGCCAAACTGGCTTTGCCACCTCCTAGCTGTGTATCTTTGGGCAAATAGTCTCCTTGTGCCTCAGTGTCCTCATCTGTAAAATGGGGATAAATAGGCTTTTACCATATAAAGTACAATGTGCCCAGTTAAATAGGAATTTCAGATAAACAACAAATAATTCCTTAGTATAAGTGTTAGGGGAACCACTGACTAAAACCCCCTGCCCTGGCCAGGTTTGCATGAGTTATCTTACGACAGGAGGTCCTGGTAAGGAACACAGAACTAACAAGCTACCACTAACCGGAAGAATTCAGGAAAGGTCAAAAGGAGAGAGGAGCCTCCAGTCCATATGTCCTACCAACCTCCCAGAATCCTTCTCGCTGGAATCCATCCTGGCTGAGCAATGTGTGGGCCACCAGGAAGGACCCTGAGTCAGAATGATTGGCCAGAGACAACCTGGAAACTCACCCCATCACCGTAAAACCCGAGACTGCAAACCACGTGGCAGAGCAGCTCTCCCGGGTTCCCCTACCCTCCTGCTCTCCGCCCAGGGGGCGGGGGGTCCTTCCCAATAAAGTCTCTAGCTTTGTCAGCACGTGTGTCTCCTCAGACAACTTATCTCTGAGTATTAGACAAGAGCCCACTCTCGGGCCCTGGAAGCGGTCCCCCTTCTTGCAACATAAGTATGTTCCAAACATTGCAGGGGTGTCCATCCTGTCTTTGTACTTGCTAAATCTGGCAACCCTAACACTACGTCATAAATGGTCAGATGAGTGACTATGTGTGAAGGGCTTGAAACAAACTTGGCCCAAAAGATCACAGGAGTTGTCACTCTTTTGCTTGTTTGTTACAGGGTAGCAGGGCCCTTTTCCAGGGATGCTCTGCTGTGAGTTGCAATGTTCCTGCTGTGTTCATTGTTCCGTTTAGCTGCACTGCCCTTGCAGCCTTCAAAGCTGCGCAGCCAGGCAGTCTTTTTGGCGGGAGTGGCCACTGATGAGATGATTATGCATCGGACCCCGGGAAGCTCAATCGTAGTCTGGGCCCTGATCCATGAGGCAGTCTGCAAGAAGCGTGCTGTCCACTAAAGCAGTAGGAGCAGGTTAAGCCCATCAGGATTGAGGCTGGAGAGGATGGAGGAGATGGACCGGCAAGGACAAAAGGGAAGAAGAGCAGATACACAGAGATGAGAAAATGTGTCATGAGAGAGACACTGAGGCAGAGAGAAGGAGGACAGGTGTCTTAAAACTGCTGGAATCCTGGTACTGTTTCCAGTTCCAGCTCTCACGTCATCCCGCAATGAACCCCCTTTGTCCTCTTGAGCCGGCAGAAACGTCTGCTCCTTGCAAACAACATGCACAGTCCCCCCACCCGCCAACCCTCAGACAACCAATCAAGGAAATGACTACCCTAACCTCATGTAACTAATGCCTGTCTTTCAGGCTCTGGTAGGGAGGCTGGGGAGAAAAGCTGAAAAGTGCTATCTCTTTCCCTGAGGACCCTGGCATCTGGAGGATGGAGAATGCGGGGAGAACACGTGTGGAGACAGTACACTACCCAGTAGATGCGGTGTGTGTGAGGTATGGTCTGTGTACCTGCGGTGTGTGTGAGGTATGGTCTGTGTACCTGCGGTGTGTGTGAGGTATGGTCTGTGTACCTGCGGTGTGTGTGAGGTATGGTCTGTGTACCTGCGGTGTGTGTGAGGTATGGTCAACTAGCTCACTTGGTAGGAATTACAAGTTCATCTCCTGGTAAAGTTAATGTTTCCTGAAAAATATAAAGCATTCTCACGCTAGCAGAATATGAGATGGGACAATTTTTTCCTTTTCTTTCCTTTCGCTTCCAGGCATTGAACTACACCTCACATTTGGTGCAAGGTTGTAACCGAGCAGGAACCTATGGGGCCTTCGGGGTCAGACCCCTCCCTGTATCCTCTGCTGTAGCTCCTCTCTGAAGGACCCAGATAATAGTATCTGATGCACATTTCCTGAGTTGTTTTACAGATGTGAAACCCCCCACCACATGGGAGAAGTTAACTACTTGATGACCGTGAGCACATAGACCCCAGGACTCCTGGAGGCTGAGGACTGATCATGGGAACCCCTGGGACACTACCCTGGCACCTCACCAGCAGCCAGTTGGAGAACTGTACACAAGTTGATCACATACTCTGGGACTCCTCTCCCTCACCTGGCCTTTAAAAATCCTTTCCTGAAACCCACGGGGGAGTTCGGGTGTTTGGAGTACTAGGTGTCCTGGACTCCTTGCTTGGCACCTGCAATAAACCCTGCCCTTTCCTTCCCTACAACCCAGGGTCAGTAGAACGGCTTTACTGCCCGTGAGCAAGGGGACCCAAGTTTGGTCCGGTAGCAAGGTAAGTGTTCTGGAGATTGCAATCTTGGGAAGGTAGAAGGAACACAGAAAGCCAGAAGCCTCAAGCAGTAGGAGAAGCAAGGCATCTTAAGGGAATAGGAGTACAAACACGGTATTTTTCAAGTGCATGTACGTATACTCACTTGTAAATTACATACAAGTGGGTATATGTGCACATGCGCACGTGCATGCAAACACACATGTTAAAGACAGGCTGACAGTGAGACGATCTGCTACAGCGATGATGCTTAGAAGACCACCAGGCAATCTACTCCGAGGGATCACAGAATCGCGTTCACCATGATCTCTAAATACTGTGAAGCGCAGAAGGGCATAGTCCTTAACCAGAGGCTCGGGGTCACAGGAAAGAGGATGAAGAAGGGTGGGAAGGGGAGCTGATAGTGTCAAGGCTCCAGGCGGTAAAAATTCAAGAGAGACCAAGGACAGTCCTTGAGAAACTCAGCTGAGACCCTCTGGAGGGGTAGGCGCGGTTACTGTCTATGAGACGTCAACCCCAGGGCGCCCTCTGGCGGACGGCGGCGGCGGTAGCCAGCGTGGACCCGCGCACGTTCAGAGCAGAGGATCGTCCTTTCTCTGGTTTGAAGAACTCACGAGCCCCTTCCCTCCCCCACCTCCAGCTCCTGGTAAATACGCAGGACTACACCCCGGACTCCCAGACCCAGGAGAGTCAGGATTGTTACGAGAACCACAAAGAGATTTCACTCTCCTCCCGGTCAGTCATTCCCACTAGTCAGTTTTTTCTTTCTAGAGATGTGTCCCTACCTTTCTGATCCAGGGGTAAGGATACCCCTTATCCTTGGGAATTAGGACAGGTGAGCCATGGAAGGCTGCTCTATTCATTCACAGACATGTGTGAGCCCAGGAGGCACTGGGCACCGTGTTAGATGTAAAGTACTTGCTACAGTCCAGGCTGTGCTCTAACACTGAGGGGTACTGACCCATCGAGCTGTCACAGCAGCCCCGGGAGACAGGTGATGCTTTACTGGCAGGGCAGCTGAAGCACAGAGGGGCCACACAGCCTGCGAGTGCTCCTAGCAGGACTTGAACCCAGGGTGCCTGGCTTCAGAGTCTACACTGCTAATCACGGCACTGCGCTGCCCTGGATACGAGTGTATGGCAACAGGCCTCACCCACGGAGAATTACACAGTCTGGCGGGTGTACTCCCAGAGCTCATTACCCTTTCAAAGTAGGGGCCCCAAGTCCCAGCTCCCCCTGCCCTGTCTTCGCTTCAGCACAGAGGATGAAAGTTTTTGGAAATCAAGGTCGGTGCCACTGAAAATAAACCCGTGTTTCCCCTTCAGCCCTCACCTTAGAACGGGCCAGTCCCTGCCCTAAAATGCTAATTAGACCGTCTTCTCCAGTGATGGGCTAACAAACCTTCAAGAGACAATTGCTTCAGGCTGATTCATTCAATCCAAGAAAATTGTGTGCAAATTAAATCATACTTTCCTGGTGAATTACACCATAATGACAAGGAGGGAATTTATAACTTTCTTAAAAAGGAGTCTCAGAAGACCAACATATTTGGTCAAAAAGTAAGAGATTCGCCAGGAGAACTCAATGCACAAGGCCCGCAGGTAACATGCACCGGATTTCAGTATTAGCTATTTCTGATGTGGCAGTTAAATCCATAACAGCCTTGGTCCTCTGTGACCTGAGTCTGATCATCAGTTCCCCGCAGGGGATTAGTGACCCAAAATGAGAACAAATCAACTGAAGGAGAGAAATATAAACCATAAAATTGGGCTGTTGACAGAGATCCTGCTTCCCATGGTTCAGCTGCCAGACTGGAGGTGATGGAAACTGGCCCCGCGGGTGGACGCAATGCTGAGGCCCACGCTGGCCCGGCAGTAACACACACTCAAGTACCAGGGCGCCAAGCATCCCTAAGGTACCTGGTGACCCCCATGCCGGTAGACAGCTGGGGACCTGCCTCCCCTTATAGGCTGAGCAGAGCAGGTTGGGGCCAGCTAGACTCAGGCGGCCGGATACCAGGACTGGTCTCCAGTGTAGGCGGGGATTTAGTCCCTCATACGATGCAACTTATGTCTCCCTCACCCTGGTGAACAGGACTTGCTATCCCATCACAGGAGACTAAGCGAAGAGACTAATGTCTCTTGGGCTTTTCCTCCTTGATAGATATATAGATATAGGTATATGTATAGATACAGGTATAGATATAGGTATAGGTATCCATATACTTAGATAATTTTGTATATTCCTGGGTGAGAGAACTCACTTGGCCTTGTGTTTAAGTGCCGGGCTTTGGAGTCAGACAGATGTGAGCTTACATCCTTGTTAGTTACTGAACCTGGGACGTGTCAGTCTCTCTGAGCTTTTTTGCTTATCAGTAAAGTTGGGATCATGATGCCAGTCCACAGCATTGTGAGGATTCACTGGAATAATGTATATTATTCTGCAGCTATTAACTGTTAGGAAATTCACATTTAGGTGTGACTTGTGAGGTCTGTGTTTGCCAAGAAAGGTGAAAGCGTGTCGTGACAACCCAAGCAAACCCGGACTAGTAAAATTCCTGAGCTGGAAGAGATTTGGGAGCTCACCTGAGCTGGGGACTGGGCTGAAAGGAGGAAGAGGTGAAAACGGTGAGGAACTAGGGAATTCCGAAGACACTTTTCATCTGCACTGATTCATTCCCTCCAAAACCTTTCCTGAGTCTCTCCTATGTACAAGGGGCCACGGCAGATAGTCTCCTTGACCCAAACATTGTTAGAGCCTGGGGCAGCGGGGGAGATGAGGCACGAGCCCACCTCGTGATCAGCCCCGAGAGCAGCTCTAAGGACGAGCGCGTGTCTGCCTGGAGGGTCGTTCATGAAGGGGCGACCTCGCTACGTCACCTTCCCTAGGAGGTTGCCCAGTCCAGCTGCCTGTCTTTCCTGTCCTTAAACATCCTCAAGGCAAGGAATTCCACTGCTGCCCTTGTCACCAATTCTGCGTTTTAAAACCATGACAGGAATAAGGACCTACTGTATAGCACAGGGAACTCTACTCAACACTCTGTAATGACCTATATGGGAACAGAATCTAAAAAAGAGTGGATAGATGTACAGCAGAAACGAATACAACATTGTAAATCAACTATACTCCAATAAAAATTAATTTAAAAATAAAATAAAATAAAACCAAACCACGATAGACAATTCTTTTTGATGTCTCCGGAAACATCTTGTTCTGTAGTTTCAATCTGGCCCCTCTGGTCTGTCCTCAGAGAGGATGGAGGGCATCTGGGCACCATCTTCTGCATCACAACCCTTTAGGGGGTTGGAGACAGTTAAGAAGTTCCTCCAGAGCTCCAGACACAATTGCCCATCATGGACCGACAGAGGTAACAGGACACAGACACGTTCCTTCATTTTCACGCAAACAAGTTTCTGCCAAATTTAGTGACACGGAAGACAGTGCAATTGCCTTTGGCCAAGGACAAGCGGTTGGATGTAGGCAGGGGCAAGGTGGCTAGTGATTTTCTCCCAAAGACAATAAATAGACTAGGATGCACCCTGGGACCACGTCATCGCTATTAAAACCCACAGAAGTTCATTCTGCAACTGCAGTTTTAGGGGGCAAGGGAAGTCTGCTCCCCACCCAGATGGCCACCTCCTTAGGGAGAGGCAAGTGGCAAAATGAGGAATAAAGAGAGAAATCAGTGTTATATTTTAATTTGATCCTAAATAATTTGAGGTGGTACTAGCAGTTTTTTTTTTTTTAATCCATTTACTACCTCCTAAATCCTTCCTTCAGAAAGACCATTTCACAGACACACAATATTCCATCTTATGTATGTACTGAAATATATTTTTCATTCTCCTATTTTGACCAGGTATGTTGTTTCTAATTACAGGCAGACCTCAGAGAAACTGTGGGCCTGGTTCCAGACCATAGCAATAAAGTGAACATCTCAATAAAGTGAGTCACGTGAACTTTCTGTCTTCTCAGTGCATGTGATAGTTGTATTTATCCAACACAGTAGTCTATTAACTGTGCGATAGCATTATGTCTAGAAAAACCCATATATATACTTTAATTAAAAAATACCATATTGCTAAAAAAGGCTAACCATTATGTAAGCCTTCAGTGAGTTGTAGCCTTTTTGCAACAGTAACATCAAAGATCACCATAACAAATATAATAACAATGAAAAAGTCTAAAATATTGTGAGAATTACCAAAATGTGACACAGAGACACGAAGTGAGCCAAATGCGGTTGGAAAAATGCGCCGACAGACTTGCTCGACACAGGGTGGCCGCAAACCTTCAATTTGTAAAAACACATCTGCGAGGTGCGGTAAAATGAGGTGTGCTAGGCCTTTATTTAGGCTCGAACACGATCACCACTATGGATTCTATTCGGCTGGCTTCCCAACAATTTCTAGAAGAAAAGAAAGCCTTGGGACCTTTTGGTTGCTCACAAGGGCAGTATTTCCCAACCGTTCAACCAGCATGGTGCTCAGGTCAGGGAGACATTAGATCCACTGTGCTCCGTGCTGGGCACATTAAATCGGAAACAGTATCTGCTCCAGACGCCACCCTGCCCAAGCCACATGGACAAGCATCTAGAAGAGTTCAGAGAGCAGCTAAGACCCGGAGCAGAAAGACCCCGAGCTCACCTCCTCTCACGAGCACACCAACAATGCGACTATCTACAGAACCACCAGAACCACCATCCATGAAAAAGACCCGAAGGGTTCAGGAAAATCCAATCACTGTCAGATGAGTATCGGCTGAAAGACGTGAGAGACTTAACCCTGAAGAAGAAGACCGAAGCTATGAGATCACAGATTTCAAATATAAGGAAGAGCGTTTGGGGGAAGAAGAATTAGAATTGCTCTGATGCCTGAAAGCTATAGGAGGCAGATTTCAAAAGATGTGGCCCTAGAACAGTTAAAAGTGAGAGAGCGAGCGCGCTGGCGGCCCCTCGTGGATTTGGAGTTTGCCTTCTCCCCGCGGAGGACCATGAGAACAGAAGAGCTGGGTGAAATCAGAAAAGGCCTGAGAGCGAGGCAGCTGGTCCTCCTGTGCCCTTGCACGCTGGCATTCTTCACGATGCCTCCCCACCGCCTGTCACTTCCCACCGCCAGTCACTTCCTACGCTCGCCTTGGGGGAGCTCGTTTGCTTCCGTGGCTCAGACAGCGACTAATCCAAACATGACCTCCAAACCTCTATCCCTGGTCCTGATCTTCCCCTCGAGCCCCATTAGCACCCAGAGAAGAGTCTTTTAAACTGCAATGGATCAAGGTCAGACTTCATTATCTTCCTGTCTGCATCAGTCAGGACTCTCGTTTGCAAGTGTCAGAAACCCAATAGTAACTACCTACGGCAAAGAGGGCAATTTATTGGCTCGTGTTAATCAAACCGGAGGACAGGCAGGGATGAAACTAGTTTCAGGGATGCCTGGCACCAGAGGCTGGAAGGCCACCGGAACTTTCTTCCTTCCGTCTCTCACGTCTACTTCTCTCCATATGTTAGGTTTTTTTTTTTTTCCTCCTACTGAAGATGAGCTTTTCCCAAATATTAGAGACATAACCATTAGCATCTCTAGGTTTGGAACTTGACAGATTCAGCATCAGAAAAAAAAAAAAAAAAAGGCCCTTACCCTTAGTGACAAGTCAAAATTCAGAATTATCACGGAAGGTGTCAGATTAGGTCACATGCCCATAGGTTAGTCAAACACTCTGGACAGTGGAGAAAATAAGACAATATGATTGAACTAGCTTGTATCTGGTATCCACCCTGAGAACAATCATTATAGCCAAGGAGATGCCTTTTGTATTAAAATATTTTTATTATTTTTAAATTAAAAAAGTAGCTCTTGTTAAGGGTCACTTATTCAACTTGGGTCAGGAGAGAACAGGTGCGCCCAGGTGTGTCTGCTGTTCCCAGGAGACGGGAACAGCACCAGGTAAATAAAACGTGAATGTCCACCACGCTCTCCAGCGATGCTCTGTGTTCCGTCTTCTTAATCTCCACTAACGACATCTCTACTTATCCAGTCTTGCCGACTGTGCCTGAACTTCCTAAAACCTTTGGTCAGTTCCCCAGACAAAATCCAAACTTCTTTGTTTAGAACACAAAGCCCATCCCAACCTGGCCCAAGCCATCCCTCTGGCCGTACCTCCGCTGACTCAGCTGCTCCACTCTCTGCTTCCCAAACAAGCACACATGGCTGCCACGCCTGCTCACTATTCCTCGGACACACAGCCCCCCTCCAGCCCCGCATGTTCACCCACGCTCATTTCTGCCTGGATTGGACTATCTTTTTTCACTCTGTCACCTGTATTTTCCTTCAAGATCGAGGTAGAAAGTGGCCTTACCCTTAGGTTAAACCTACCCTGCTCTCCAGGTGCGTCTGACCCCTTTGTATTTCCCAGGACATGTGAATTCATCTCTCTGATCAACACTGATCACAAGGAATTATCATTTATTTGTTGACCTGTGTGTCTCTTTGTGAGGCCAAGAGCTCCTGGAAGGCAAGGACCATCCATTGTTCATCTCTGAAGTCAGTTCTAGCACTGGGCCTGGTACGGGAAAGGCTATCCCCAGGCACACAGTGGACGGTCATCAATGTTCTGTGGTTTTTTTTTTTTTTTTTTTTTAATTTATTTATTTATTTATGGCTGTGTTGGGTCTCCGTTTCTGTGCGCGGGCTTTCTCTAGTTGTAGCGAGCGGGCGTCACTCTTCATCGCGGTGCGCGGGCCTCTCATTGTCGCGGCCTCTCTTGTCGCGGAGCACAGGCTCCAGATGCGCAGGCTCAGTAGTTGTGGCTCACGGGCCCAGTTGCTCCGCGGCATGTGGGATCCTCCCAGACCAGGGCTCGAACCCGTTTCCCCTGCATTGGCAGGCAGACTCTCAACCACTGCGCCACCAGGGAAGCCCCTCTGTGGTTTCTTTAAGAAATGTTTTTATTGAAGTACAGTTGACTTACAATGTTGTGTTAATTACTACTGCACAGCCAAGTGATTCAGTGATATATACATATGCATTCTTTCTTTATATATTCTTTTCCATTATGGTTTATCATAGGATATTGAATATAGTTCTTTGTGCTCTACGGTAGGACGCTGTTGTGATGTTTAACGACTAAAGCGACAATGAACAGTTTCTACTTTCGAGAATTCATTTGGTAGTTTTAATAGCTGAAACTTCACATTACCAAAACTCCTTAGTTCCTTTTTTTTTCTCTAGGAAATGAGAGTGAATTAAAGGCTAACGAGTGGGTGAATCTGGTTTCATTACTTCCATCCAAAATACTTTATTCAAGTTCGCCGAATGCTACTGTAACAACCATGCCCCACATCGCCATACACTTGTGAAGCTTCTTCACTGTCATATTAGTCCGAACGGTAAACAGACTTTCATCTTCCCTGGGCTCCAAAGTGCACCCTGCGCTACTGACAAGTGAATGGACAATGTACCTGTGGAGCTGGCTACATGCTAAACAAGGCAAATGCCTGTTTTTCAGTCCTGAGTCTTTTCCCTAGATTAGCAGGTTTCAGCCGCAAAGATTCCAGACAGTCGTGCTGTGTAAATCGTTATTACAATTAAGAGCATTTAGTTTTGAGTGATCTAAGTTTGCATACGCATTAGAATTTATTCAGAATGACCCCCCATGTCATTCCCCTGCAATTTGCTTTCTCACATAGAAGACGAAGGCATGAAGTCAGCCAGCCAGCTCCTGCGAAGCCATTGTACTCCCTCTGCTCTAGGTGGGGACTTAGCACCCAGAGTTGTGCCAGTTACCTTATGCTTCACAGCCCCAGACATTTGGGGGAATTCCTTGAAATCTAGATTCCCTATGAGGATGCTCCCTGCCTGTGGATGTCATCTAACCTGCATGGCAGCAGGGAACACCCCCGGTTGGTATCATTCCTCTTATTACAATGGACCAGACTCTCAAAGGTCACCTGGCAAGAGCGTCCACTTTCTCTCAAACACCTCTGGCTAGGGACTTCCCTGGTGGTCCAGTGGGTAAGATTTTGCACTCCCAGTGCAGGGGGCCTGGGTTTGATCCCTGGTCAGGGAACTAGATTCTGCATGCCGCAACGAAGATCCCATGTGCCGCGACTAAGACCCGGTTCAGCAAAAATAAATAAAAATAAAATAAAAGAGCTACAAGGACATATTGTACAGCACTGGTAATATAGCCAATATTTAAAAAAACCCAAAAAACAAAAAACCTCTGGCTCCACTGAAATACCCTCAACCTCTGCTACTTCATCCTTTAGTATACTTTGCTTATTATTTAGTGTTCTGTCTACCCTCCTTTTTATGGTCCAAGTCTGATGCTAAACTGGGAGAACTGGGAACATAAATTGCTTTGCAGGAGTGACCTTGTTTTTATTTTTGGCGGCTCTGAGAGACTGAGAGCTGTGGATCACAGAAGACAAGAGCTAGAATGGGCCTTAGACCACCCCCTCATGTTACAGATGTGGAGCTGAGGCCCAGGGGGAGGAAGTGACTTGCCAAGGTTGGGGAAGAGCCAAGATGAGATTCAAGTTAACGCAGGTCACTGTAAAGCCAACGCATATACATGCTCATATGAAGACAATGAGCTAGATTCTGCCAGAAGAAACGAGAAGAGAAATTACAACTGGCCCTGAGGACCTGACAGTCGCTGACGGCGGGTTCCTAACGCAGGCCACGGTAATCTAGGAAGAGCCAAAGCATTAGGCGCTATTGTCACTGTTGATGATGAAAATGTACGAAGACTTCTCAACAGAGAGTCCTCAGGCTGGAAGGAACTCTTATCAACAACCTGCTCCGCCCCCAGCCCACCAGGCTGTCTGGAAGCCGGGGGATGGAATCTCGGTCACAGATGGATTCTTATTCGTGCCGCTTGGCCTGTCCGTGCCTGGTTTTCCTCTCCTGCATCTTGTGCTCTTATGCTCCTTGAGAGACGAAGGCCTGTGCTGAGATCTGACACTAGCTCTCCACTGTCACTTTTCCCAGGCCTCTGGGCCTTCACCCTGGCCTGATAGATGCCCTCCTCTGGGAAGAGCTCAGCCAGGGATAAAACTGTATCTAAGTGTGGAGCAGCCAGTGTGCATCAGACACTGTACCAAGCGCTTTCATAGCCCAGTCTCGGGTGATTCTCACAGCAGCGTTAAAAGACAAGGGACAGCAGCTCAGAGAAGCTGGGCGACTTCTCCCAGCCCACGTGGCTAGAAAGTGGCTAAGCTGCGTCTGTAACAGGCAGTGGTCTGACTCTGAAACTTATGTTTTTCATTACATCACATTGCTTTGCAAACAGAAAACGCTAAACCCAGGACACACATAGTTTTTAAATGTTGATCTTGTAATACATATAGTTTTTAAATGGAGGATATCAGAGCCCAGAGCAGGCAACTATAGCCACATTACAACGAAGTTACAGTAAAAGACGGATCGCTGGCCCCATGATCACCAAGCCTGTGGCTGGGATCTCTGCCAGCTCTGAGACTGACACATGACCTCGGGAGTCAGCGTTTCCTGTCCTCGCAGCAGTGACAAATGACTACCTGACCCCACCTCAGTTTCACAGGAACGGTATGAAATTTTACCTTTAAAAAATCTGCAGTGTACCAAGTTCAATTCCTCGGACTTTGAGAAAGTGTTTCAGAAATGTGTGTTGATATGTCACAGACTCCAATTTTAAGCTACGTTTATGGCCCAACTTCTGGACACACATTTGGTAAAGAGCACAGATATGCAGTGTTCCGAGGTGGTGACTTTACAGTTGTAAGAAGGTGAGTCTCTTATCTGTGCCAAGGAGGGTGGTGAAACCCTGGGGCTCCATAACTTAATGACGACACAGGGCATCCCCGGACGCAGCCTCATGGGGAGATGAGGTAGAGAGTAGGCAAGAGAGAAGTTACAGGATTCGAGATTGTGAGTTTACTTTATTTGATGCCTGAAGAGGGAAGGTTTGAAGGGTATCTTTGTATTTATGGACTCAGAAAGTATCCCCAAATTATTTGCTGGATGACATAAAATTTCACATGAGAAAAGGAAAGAAAATAGGATTCAATGATAGTACGTAAAGAGGTTATCTGGGAAGCGCTTTCCGACAGGCCAGATTCTAAAACATTTGAAGAGGTTACTGTTGGAAAGGGGCCTGCTTTTCCCAGCAATTATTACAAAAGGGATGAATACAGACCCAGATGGACTTGACCAGGGACGGCGCCACCTCGTGGCAGAGGAGACCAGGTACCTTCTGGAGGGGCCTTCCACCCTGTTCTCTGAGGCTTAGTTCCTGACTTTGCGGCTTGGGCTCTGGGGTGAGATGCTGCCCTCTAGTGCCCTGCTGCTCCACCCTCAACAGCATCTCACTGCCCAGATGCCGGTCTAATTAGGAACCCCCAGCATCGTGGTGTCGATCCTCCACCCAGACAGAATCACCCTACATAGCAAAGCCATTCAGAAAACATTAAGTTGTTTGTTGAATTAAAATATCCTTCTGAGAAAACTATGAGAGGAGCCAGTCCAGTGTTGGGATGTGAGGATGTCGAGTTCCCTTACACGTCCTGAGTGTGGACCGCACAGGGGTGCAGCGGGGAACACGCAGGACACCCGGTCTGGGTATCTTTATTGGGCAGACACAGTCCGAGGGGTGCAAGGTACGGGGAGGGGTGGCAGGTCTAAACTTCATGCTGAGTTTCTAGCCCCGCCTCGTGGGTGCAGGGCTTGGACGTTTGGGAGTTCCAGACAGGATGGAGAATTTCTTGGTGGGCAAGTTGAAGAAGGCATTTCAACTAGCAAAATGGAGCGACACAGACAGTCTTTAAATCTCCCTTATGCCTGACTCTGAGTTCCTTGAAGGAAGGCAGGGTTTTCACCACTGTATCCTACCTGACACAGTGCCTGGTACCTAGTCCAGATAGATACTCGGCTAGTGCTTTGTTGACTGAATGAATATATTCACTTACAATTTCCCTGGGAGAAGAAAACTAGTCCAAATAAATAGTTAATTAATAGGTTGAGAGAGAAAAAGAGACCAGCCCCTGACACTTAGAACCTCGCCTGGCAACTGCACTGCCATGTTATTCTCCCGTTGCTCATAAACTCACGGAATGCCAACCTTGGGCAAGGTTACAAGGAGACTATGACCAAAGGAGACACAGCAAGGCCACCTCGTAATTTTGTCTAAGCACAGACAAAAATAAGGTCAGCGTGCCACCCACAGAACACCAAACACCCATCCCTCAGCCACACGAGGGCTGCTGCTGCTTTACAAATTGCAGCTTGTCCACAGGCTTGTCTCTCCCTCCTGCAGATAAGACCTAATCGTAGACCTGCCTGTCTGCTTCCTGGCAGCCTCCCATCTAGGGCAAAGCCCCGTTTCCTTAGATGCCCCCCCAATCCTCAATAAGCTCTTTCTAAGCGCCTCTTCCTGGGACACTCCACCGCTCCTGGTCTGGACTCTCACTCACTACAGCCCTACTTGTTTAGCTCCAGGGCTGCTTCTGCGAGTGTCTGGCCGAAGGGCATTGACCAAGTAAATGTTAAGGAGAAACAAAAGGAACCCCCAGTGCAGCGTGGATCCTGTAAGGATCCCAGGACTGTGAGAGTTGTGTTCGTTACAGAACACTTCCTGAAAGAGGAGGGGTCTTATATATTAACACCCGATAATACTTCCCTAGGCGTTATCGTAAGCACTTCACAGACGTCATTTCATCATGCAAGGTAGCACTATTATTATCCCTATTGACACATGAGGAGGTGAAGCACAGAGAGGTTAAGTAACCTCCCCAGGGTCAGATAGCTGGCAAGTGGTGGCGCTAGGGTTCAACTAGGTCCTCTGACTCCAGAGCCCAAGCCTCAGATAAACAGGACTCTGAAGGCAGAAGGAGGTATGTAGCGTGTGTTCTGGGAGGGCGGGAGGGGGCAGACAGGCAGGCATGAGCAAAGGCCCGGGGGCAGGAAGTAACAACTCTGCCTAACATGCATCTGGACAGTTAGTAAGTTGAGTAAAAATCTTCGCAAGCCCCGCTGCTGTCCCCAGGTAACCCCAGCGCTGGCCGGGCTCCCTGAAGGCCGGCTCCCAGGGCCAGGGCCAGTGCAGGCATTAGGGCAACACTTTCTGGTTCTTTAAGTGGCTTTGATCCTGTCACCTTCACTTTAATGATAAAAAGTGCTCCATGGGCCTCTACCCACACCTCGTCCCTCATCTCCCGGAACCTGGTAGGGTAGCTGGGTGTGGTCAGAATCCAGAATCCACCTAACGCCCACCCCTCTTTTGGGTCTCCACATCCAGATGTCACTCCTTAGGGAAGCCTCCTCTGACGCCCGCGATAGGTTAGATCTCTTTGTCACAGGCTCCCTAGTGGCCTCAGCTTCCCTTTTGGTGGCTCTTGTGACAGTTCAGGATGTGTCCTCCTGCTGGACGGTAAGTCCCGCGAGGGCAGGGCTGTGTTGGGCTCGCTCACTGCCGGGCGCACCCCGGGAACTCAGAGTCGTGAACTCAAGGGGGAACAGACTGAGTGGCGGGAGATTCGGGGAGAACCAGGTCAATCCCTTTCCCTTCCCATCCCAACGCTTGCCTCCTGGGCTTCAGTCAGGTCAGGTGTTGCCTAGAGAAATCCACCCACAGGCTTTTCTTCTAACAAGAGTCCGGTCAGTCCTTCACAAACTTCACCTTCTGAGAAGTGACCTTCCCCCTCTGGTGAGTTATCCAAGGTGACACGGAGCCAAAGAGCAAAGCCAGAAAGAAAACTCAGATCGGCACTCTCAAGATGGGGCTTGATATGTATACGTATAGCTGATTCCCTTTGTTACGCAGCAGAAACTAACACACCATTGTGAAGCCATTATACTGCAGTAAAGAGGTTAAAAAATAAAAGGCGGGGCTTGATTTTTTTTTTTGGCTGCATGGCTTGCAGGAGTTTAGTTCCCAGACCAGGGATCAAACCCGTGCCCCTTGCAGTAGAAGCGTGGAGTCTTAACCACTGGACCGCCAGGGAAGTTCCTTGATCTTTCTCTTAAAGGAATAAAGAGGAGGAACTGGGCCGGAATACTGATTCTCTCAGAATGCCATCGAGTGTGGACTTAGAATGCCTGCAGCTTCCACGTGTGCCCCAAGGAGATACTAAAGTGTAAGGAGCCTCTCAGGACAAGGTATTTCTTAAACAGGAACAGGAAAACACAAGCAGCACCATCTGGATTTATGGCTAAGATTGCAGAGATGATCTGGATTCAATTCTGGACTGTGACTCTCCTGAGCTGGCTTAAATAGTGAGATGAGGGCCGGAATCAGCCTGCTGTGCAGCGTCTCCATAGAAGGTACAGCAAAGCTAAAAGGCTGCAGGGAACACAAGTGTCTTTGGCAAGGCCCTATGCTCCGTTCTCACAAGAAACCAGTGCTAATTTCTTAGATCCACAGCCACACAGGGAGAAAGTTCAAATAAAAGCCAAGTTCATAGCCTGCAGGGCTGAGGAACAAAAGCCAGGAAATTAGAGTTGAGAAAACGCATTACATAATCTTACAGCAGGAGGCCGAGCTGAGTCACAGCAAGGAAGGAGCCGGCAGGTGTCAGGAATAAGCAAGACACCTTCTGACCTGGGATGGATGGAGCCCAGGGCAGCAGAGGAGGGGGGGGGGGCGGGGGAAGAGAGGGACCAAACCAGCTCCCCAGCTAGCTCCCAGCCTGGAGTCTGGGAAAACATGAGAAGAAAACTACTCCTGCGGAATAGTGAAGGTTAATGATGAGCTATGAACACCTTTCCGAGACGTTTGGGCTCACCTCTCCCTTATACATCACTCTCACTGACCAGGCAGCCCCCGAGAACCAGGTACCTCATATTTCTTTAAAACGTTCCTTTCTTCCATCAGCGGTGCCCAAGCATCATGATCCAATTATTCACAGGGAGTGAGGCAGGGCGGCTTGTTTCACCAAACCTCTTCCTGCATTTAGTGCAAAGGGGTAAAATGAAGCAAAATCACTTTGCTAAAGCTTCTGATCAAAAATTATGTTTGACAAGGTTTTTGTTTTTCTTTTCCTTGCTATCTTTTCATTACCTTTCCTTTTTCTCTTTACAAGTACAGAATGTATACTTTCATCTAGAAGTGGACTGTTTTACGCAAAATAAAATGTTTGTTGAACAATAAATAAAACCTCCTTCCCTGGGGCCAGAGGGCAGTCTGGGACAGAAGCACGAGCAGGACTGCTCACTATTAAGACTGTTTTTAGCACTGCTCCTGGTGACCCGGGAGGTGACCTCAAATACCTGGATGGCTTAGGCACAATTCTGTAAAGGTGTCACTTTTCTACATCATCAAAGCTCAGGTGAATTTTCATCATAATGAATCTCAATAATAGTCCGGCATTTAGACAGACTGGGACACGGTTTTAGCGAACGGAAATCTTGACTCTTTCCATGGGTAGATAAGCCTTAGCCATTCTGCTTTCCATTTCTCGCAGCTCTACAATTAAGGTATCTTTGATACCTTCCTTTTTGGCCAACAGAAGCTTAAATGATTAAGTGAAATGTCTAACGTACTTCAAAAGGACATACCGGGAGTGGCTGGAGGTTGGTGGACTCAGGTAGCTTGCTCTTCGGGTGACGGCCGACACCCTCCAGAATGCTCCTCTGTGCCAGAAGCCACTGAGAGCAAAGGCGCCAGGCCTTGGTCTATTTCAGAATTTTCAGTTGCACGGAGTAAATGCTGTTCCCCACGGGTTATATGCTTAGCTAGTGCTCGTGATGATTCAAACTGAGAGCAAGGGTCTTCCCCCACCTGCAAGTTGGTTACATAAGAGTTACAGGAAACCACCACCTCTGGAGTCCATTAAGTTTGAGCTGAAAACTTAAATAACGCAAGGTGGAGATGAGACACAGGAATCATGGCACACACAGACCTCCAGGACCTGCTACGGAAAGCTTTAATCACTCCACGTAGAAACAATACATTCATACATCCAACATGGCTCCCAAGTCTTGACCACCCTCACTGGAACAGTCTGTTGTATTTTGTATTTGGCATTAATACAAAACCTTCCTGTTCGTTACCGCCAAGATTTAGGAGACTGTTTCTTATAAACACAGTTTTTTCTCACCCTGAGGCTGATATTACCAAAGTGGAAAAGAAGAGTTACGATCAGCTGGAGTGTATTTAATGCAGAATTTTAAAAATCATTTATTCATGACTCTGGAATGTTTCTCTCCCCACTCCCACCCCCAACACTATGTGAGGACAAGAGAAAAGATGGCAAACGGCGGTGTCTGGTCTGATTACACTGATGATACGATTCTCAACTCGATCTACTGATGAAAACAAAGAGAACACTAACATTGATGAACTCAACACTATCACGTTTAAAAAGATCACGATCAGCCCTTTCTTATAAAAGGGGAGTTGGAGTAGGGTCTCAGACATGAATAACAGCACAGTTGTTACTCACAGTGTCTATCGCAGGGCACTCTGCCTACCAGAGATGAGCCAGCTAGCGAAGTGCAGAGTTCACACCGGTTGCCTTGCAAGTTTCAACCTTGGGCTCTTAGTCTCCTGTAGATCAGATCGGCACGTGTCCAAAGGAGTAACAACCCCCAAAGCTACAACAGTTATCCCATTCAAGTGATACAAGAGGCAATCATGTTAAGTTGGAAAAAAAAAAAAAAGGTAGCCGTGTTGAAGTGCAGACCATTTTGACATCATTTTGTATGCAAATAACAAGTAAGCAGAAGAAAGAGCTTTTCAGAATCTGACTCCCTGATGTCTCTAAGGTCCTCTTTTGGGAGCGAGTCCGGAGCAGCGGTGTGCCACCTCCCACAAGGCAGCCTGGTGACTTTCCCGCCTTTATTTCCCTGATGACCTCGGCGTGTTTCTAAGATGTGTCCTTTCCAAACACTAACAGCGCTTCATCGAAACCGGCTGTTGGTCTGCACATCAGAATTGGGAAGCGTTGGTTGTCACTTGACTGCAAAGCATTGGACATGCAACTTCCTGAGCACTAGGTACTCCCTGTGCACGACTTACTTTCGGCTGCACGATCACGTGTACTCTGGGCTACGATGAGGATCTGCGGGTATGTGGCAGCTGAAGAATTACACACCTAATCATGCTCCCTACTCCTTATTTGTATTATTTCTAGCTGCCTTCCCAGTTCAAGTGAGGGAACGAGCGTCCCAGGCATAGACATTTACTGGATTTTTCTTGAGAAGTTAAATTACGTTCACTACCTTTCAGCCCAAACGGAGTGAAGATGATGGAGAGGGAATTTCGTATTAAACTGAGTTAGAAAAAGGTTTCTCAGAAAAGATACCAGCGTTCTTTTTTTTTTTTTCAGGTAGAATCATAGAAAATCAAGGTTGGAAAAACACTTAACAGTCGTATGGCCAATTCCCCCACCTGACACCCAAACTCCTGTGTAACATCTCTGCCTCGTTGCTGTCCAGCCTCTGCTAGAATAGCTTGAGGGGTTGTTCCAACATCACTCAGCCCTCCTTAAAACAGAAGAGCCAAACAGATGCAGCAGGTAAGCAAACTTGCACTGGGCGCGATTATGCATTACACCTAACTTTTCAAGAGAGTTAACAGATTGTCAACTGCTGCTCAAGAATAACCCAGCTTTGTTCCAAGCATCCCAGGCTTTCTGCAGACGATTCAAAATGGGGAGACACGATTTAGAAGTGTGGATTTTATAAATCATTGCTGAATAGCTGTGGGGGGGGGGCGGCAGATAAAAAAAATCTCTTAGAAGTAATCATTGTAGGGACCCCACAACAAAGGGAAAGTATGTGTTTTAAATAATAAATAAAAGTTTCATTCTGAAGACGCAATAAAAGCCTTGTGCAGTAAGTCTTGGTACAAGAATTCAGGAGCGCTGGGGGATGACGCGCGGGCTGATTACAGTCAGTTCAGCAGAAGAGGAGGAGAAGGGCTAGGCCGAGTGTGCAGCCTGCCGCCCGAAGGCACCGGGAGCAGGGCGCCCTGTCCTGATCCTCCCCTTCTGGCTTGTCTGGCAGCACTGCCAACGATTCTCTTGTTTCTATTTCCCTCAAGGTACTCAGGCTGCTTCAAGGTTTTGAATTCCACCCCTCTTCGGAAGACTAACAAGGCAACACGTAGATCGGTGCACCATCATCTCAGAATTCGTTTACAAAGGCTCAGTTCCTCTGAAGGGACACCTTTATGCCTATATTTTTATTTTTTGAACATACATATGAATCAGTCTATTTGAGCTGAAAACATTTACCCTGAAGACACGGATGTAAACGTTAAAGATGGAGGGACTCAGCTGATTGCGTTCTGAGCGCTGTCTTTCACCCCAGGTGTTAAAACAGCAATGGTATCGATCTGTAACAAAGATGAGTAATGGACAAAAACAAACAACAAACCAACCCTAAAGTCAGTATGTCTTTTTATAGGGCGGCCCCTTTCTTTCATATCTGTTTCAAAACGATCAAATAATTAACATTGAGCCGCTAGGTGACCGGCAAGCAGATCTCCCTGCGAAAAATAAAACTTCTTCGACCATGGAAGCTTGGAAATGAAATCAATGAAAGTCTATCAAGTACTCGGGGTAGATCTGGTTGGCGTCGAACACCACGAAGACCCTGGGATTCCAGGTGTCATCCACACAGCTGTCATACAAATTCACGTAGCTCCCGTCTTTGGAAGGAGGGCGCACGTATTTGGAGTCTCCGTTTATGTAATCTCCAATCAGCACTCGGGCAAGAAACATAGATTTGTACGTTCTAAACAGATGTTGCTGTTGCAGGGTTACGCCGTGAATCTGGAATGTGTTTCCGTGCTTTACGTCATCTTTGCAGAAGCGGCTGGCATAAGCAGCATCTCGAGCAAAATAGGTTCCTTAAACAAAAAGGAGCCCGAAGAGCCAAGATTACTCCAAGGAGTGTATGAAACACAAGCAAAAAAAACACTGTGATTGTTAGGGGGAGAGACACACAGAATTGTGTAACAGGAATAGACATGGAATTTCCTCGCCGGTAGGTTTTAAAGAAAAGAACAGAAATCCGTCTGTTATGGACAGCTGTGATGCAGGCTGCCACTGGGATAGATCTGTTAGTACAGACCAGAGTCCCCACCACCACCACCATCCCCGTCCCCACCAAAACGTAGCAACCAGACTTGTGTTTTCAGAAAGAGCCTCATAAAGAAATCCAGTACGTAAGATGGATACAAATGGCTTCTGTGATTACAAGTGACAGGACCTGCCTCGTCACTGCTCCGACCTCCCTCCCACTCCTGTTTCCTTCCATCCTTTCCCCATCCACCACCCACCCATCTAAGCAGCCACTGGAGAGCACAGTGAAGCCAAGGGTCTGCAGAGATGATTTCAAACCCCAAGACACCACATTTCTGTGCTACCGGGTAACTGCTCAATAATATTTCTGGAGCTGAGAGAACCCCATATCCAGGAAAAGATTTCTGGAGAGTGTGATCCTATTCACACCTGAACATTCCAAAAGGACAAGCTCACTTGTCCGCTGCCTAAAGAGGAAACCTCCACGAAGAATCCGACTCTTCCAAAGTGGCAGGCCTAGGAGGCTGACATCATGAAGGGACTACTTACCCTAAAACATTTCGGAAATGAACTGCAAAGTCTCCTATTACCCAAATCCGACGGGACTTAATATAACACCTTTCTGATCCTCTTACAGTTAAATAAATGGGATGGCCTTTAAAGTCGTTATTTTAAAAATTAATTTACTCTTAAAAATGTAGCATCTCATGGGCTTCCCTGGTGGCGCAGTGGTTCAGAGTCCGCCTGCCGATGCAGGGGACACGGAATCGTGCCCCGGTCTGGGAGGATCCCACATGCCGCGGAGTGGCTGGGCCCGTGAGCCATGGCCGCTGAGCCTGTGCGTCCGGAGCCTGTGCTCCGCAATGGGAGAGGCCGCAGCAGTGAGAGGCCCGCGTACCACAAAAAAAAAAAAAAAAAGAAAAAAATGTAGCACCTCCTGATCCTGAGTGGTAGCCAGTTCTCTTGCTGGAGGAAA